>NC_080086.1:200826478-201143523 GCF_950005125.1 Chionomys nivalis
GAAAGTTGTCACCGAGTATCAAGAGTTAATATGCATGAAGAACTTAAGAGCAGTTGACCTATATAAACACTCAATAAATATTCAGAACAACTTGTAAAGGAGAGTCTGCCATTATCTCCATTAAAAAAGTGAAAAGTTCTATTTTATATTCTATGTATATTTTGTTTGTATAGGCATAACCACACATGCACGAGAGTGCCTATGGAGGTCACAAAAGGGGCACCAGATCTCCTTGAGCTGGAGTCACAGGCGGTTGTGACCTGCCCAATGTGGGTACTGGGAACTGAATTTGGGTCCTGTGGTAGAATAGGAACGACTCTAAACCACTGAGCAATCTCCCAGTATCTCCACCCTTTTTCTTTCTTTTTTTGGAAGACAGGTTTTTCTGTGTAGCTCTGGTTGTCTTGGAATTTGTCTGTAGACCAGGCTGGCCTCAAACCCAGAGATTAGACTGCCTCCGTTTAATTAAATACGTGCACCACCGCTCAACCTATCCCCATTCTTATACACAAGGGATTCAAAGTACAAAAAGGTGAGGTCATACCCCAGGTCATACAAATAACAGACTGTTTCCTGTCAATCTGTATCAAACTTCCCCACCTCCAATCCAGACAACTGCTGATCTAGACTAGACATGTTCTCCAAGGTATGTATATCTAGGTATCACTACATCAAAACTAAGATGTTGTTTGTTCTTCTCATGCTCATCCTTTCATGCATACATTGCTACCTAGAGACTGGCTGCTAGGACAGTCTGAATGCAGCAGCAGAATAGATTCTAACTGTCTTTCATTAGTCAGATATTAAAGGGATCTGACGTTAAAAGGGGAGACCATGTTTTGCTGCCCAATGAAATTGTTTTGCATTGGAAATATTTTAACTTTATTACATTTATTATTGTGTGTGTGTGTGTGTGTGTGAGAGAGAGAGAGACAGAAAGAGAGCGAGCAGCTGGTGGTCAGTAGCTGCTGATGCAGCAGGTTCTCTTCTACCATGTGGGTCTGGGGATTGAAAGCAGGTGTTTGGGTTTGTTGATAAGTGCCTTTACCTGCTGAGTCATCTTGCTTACCCAGATTTTTTTTTAAATTAAAAGCATTGTAGGTGGTGGTGGCACGCACCTTTAATCTGAGCACTTTGGAAGCAGAGAAAGGTATATCCCAAAGTTCGATGCTAACCTGGTCTACAGAGTGAATGCCAGGAAAACTAGGGCTGCATCGAGAAATCTTGTCTCCAAAACAAACCAAAACAAACAAAGAAGCAAATAAATAAATAAAACCATTTTAGTTTTGAAACCTTATAATAAGATTGTTATTTTAAATTGAGTTTATATTGACATTTTCTTAGTTTAATTGCTAATATAATTAATACTGCCAGACTTAGACAGTAAAACCTAAGCTCTCTGAAGGAATTACTAACCTTTGGAGAGTGAGCGACTCAAGTGTGGAACTAGAGAAGACCCACTTTCACCATCTGATTCTACAGTTTCTGAGAACTAGGTACAGAACATGGCAGCATGCAGCTGAGATCCATAGTTGGAGGCACTTACGCTTGACGGGTATAAAGGTCTGGTTCGTCGAGGTCCTGAGATCTTAATTCCTGTGTGGAGAGGCAGCCAGCACCACCGGTGGAAATGGAACTGCGCTTCATGCTCAGAACCTAATTCATGATTTCAATATCAGAAAAATGTTCCAGATGCAAGTGGATCATTAAGCAATAATTGTCACTTTTATTCTGAAGTAGAAGAGTAACTAAGTTTATTCCTTTACGATAGTATTTTCCCTGTGTGCTGTATTTGTTTGTCATGTATACTTAAGTCCTCACTAAAGATAACACCTATGCAACTTCAAGTATTCAATACACTCGAGCAAGACAATGCAAAAATGAACATATATGATTCCTGCATCACATGGCAATCCATGATCGCAAAATTTCAATGTGTTATCCCGAATACATCACTGGTATCTCTTATGTCTATTTCAATGGTAACTCACAGACTGCTTGACAAGAAATCTCAGGCTCCTTAACTCTCCTCAAAATGTTTCCTTTGGCTTCAAAATCAGGATTCATTCTCTTTTCCTAATATCTACTTTTCTTGCTTTATGTTTAACCCCATAGTTTAATACCCACTATTGTCTTTCTGGTTCTAATCTCCCTTTCAGTAAAGACAAGCAATCCGTTCCATAACATAATGTAGAGGCTGCTTCCATTCTCAAAATATTTTAGTATCATAAGCATACCTATGTCAGACCCTGTCTTCGTCTCTGCAGCACTAGGCGCTAGCCACTCAGCTTTTTCTGGTCCTGCCCTGGCTTCTTTCTAGGATAAGACAGAACTCACTGTTGATAAAATTATATATATATATATATATATGTAGTGAAGAGAAGTCACGCTATGCGATAAGGCTTACACAGGAGGCTTATTGGAAGATGAGAGAGAAGGGACAGAGAAGGCAGAGAGGGGAGCAGACTAGTCCCATGGGGTAAAGAGTGCGGGAGAGAGAGGGAGGTAGACACAGGAGAAGGGGGAGGTTAGGGGTAGGTCCACCTGTTACAAGGAACCATAGCAAATGTGCCCAGAAGTGGCTACAGGTGAAGTGCTCTTAGTGGCTACAGGTGAGGAGGTTTCCTGTCAGGACCCTGAGGACAGGCAGGCCAATGCAGATTCCCAAATACTAACACCAAATAATAACACCCACTTTATTGTTTGTTTGAGCTGGGGACTTTAGCACAATAGGCTGTGCACTGAGTCACATCACTCCTTGTTCGACTGCTTACATTCCACTTAGGTCTTATTCTCAAGCCTTCAGTTTCCCAGACTTTTTCTTCTTACATGGCTTTTCAGATGCTGCTTTACCACAGGAACGCAGTGTTTTAACCTGTCCCTCCCAGGCAGTCCTCCCCTTGTCCCCCTCCCTGCGGAACACCTTGGTCAGCAATCAGCATCCTCTTTTCCCTCTCCAGGCGCTGCGCACACAAACTTACTGATCCCTGAACCCAGAACCTGGCAGATGCCGCCCCAGGTCTCTGATGCCACAGAGTTTCTTAGCAGGAACAGAGTTAACCCCATGCCAGCAGTTACCTTTCTCTCTGGTTCTTGACCCGCAGCGCCCACTTCCAGTAAAATGCACAACTGCTTAGGAAGACACCCACCAATGCCAACCAGGAGCCATTTGGATTTTAAAGTCTCCGCCTGCGTGACGTCAGAAAGCCTCTTGCGAGTACTCTTAAGCAAGAAGGCTATGCCAGTTCCCAGACAGTGGTGGGAAGTCCTAGGGCAAAAGCTTAGATTTCTAAATCTTGCAGCTGTTGTGCCTCTGGCTAGAATTGTAGTTTTGTCCCTAGCAACCCTTTTGAGTTTCAGCCTTTCCTAGCCATCAGTGTGTCTCCTCATCTGTATTTGAGACAATCAAGTACTTTTGCAGCAGTGCCCAGTTGTTTTCCATAGTATCTTTTATTGTTGTTTTGTTTTGTAAAATATCCCTGGGGCTGGTGAAATGGCTCCATGGGTAAGAGCACTGCCTGCTCTTCCAAAGAAATGGGTTAAATCCCCAGGACCCATAACTATAACTCTAATTTCAGGAGGTCTGATGCCCTCTTCTGGCCTTGGTGGGCACCAGACACACGTGTGGTATACAGACATACATGTAGGCAAAACACTTTATACATAAAATAAAAATAATAAAGATCTTTTTTAAAAAAATAAAGGCAAATAAAAAGTATTCTTGTACAGTTTTATCAGGACCTAAGTTCTCAAAATTCATTTCAACACTCATCTTAGTTTCAAGATGCCTTAAGAAGTACAAAATTTGCTGGTCAGTGGTGGTACATTCCTTTACTCCCAGTACTCAAGAGGCAGAGGCAGGGGGATCTCTGTGAGTTTGAGAAGAGTCTACAGAAGAAATACAAAATCACTTTAGCTAAGACATTTGAATTGGAAGTATTATCTCTGTTTGACCAAGATCTCCCATATTTTGTCATTACAAGGTCAATTAGCAAGACTATTGTAATAGCTATTGCTTATGCATTAACTACTCCTGGATTCTTTTTATAGAAGACTGAAGTGAGAAAGGATTAATGTTCTACGGGTGCTTAAATAAAGCAAGTTTTCACATACTAGTCCTTCTAAAATCATTCCTCATCAAAGAACTCATTGAAACATTTTTTTTTGTACAAATTTTAAAAAGTTGAAGTCTACAGTCATCAGGCTGGTAGTCATAGACACACAAAAACCTGACAAGCTTGCTTTCTATGTCTACTTCTGAATGCCACTCAGGATCAAGTGAGATAATTGTATCAGGATTTTAGCTTAGTGATACATGGCGTTAATAAATTAAAATTCATCCTAAGGAATGTAGTGGGAAGAAATGATAATGTAATCAAGTTGAATTTAATTTGCTAGATATTTTATAATGACATTTTAAGTTATAAGCAACTGTAATATACTTTACTATTAGAAACTCTTTTAATTAATGCAGGCCACCTTATTCCCATGTGGTTATGCCGTGGCAGTATCTGTGAAAAATTCTTCAGAGCAGGTAATAGGGATATGTTACATCTCTTTTTATCTTCTTTTTTTTTTCTGAGACAAGCTTGTCTATTTAACAGTCTTGGCTGTGTCCCTTTTTTACCTTTTATGTTAATTCTTTAAAAACAACTACTTCTTTATTTTATTTATTGTATTATGTGTAGTTGGAATTTTCCTTTGGGCCACCGAGAAACTCCCAAATAATTTATTATGAATGCTTCTTATTAATTATAAGTGCTTAGTCTTAGCTTAGGCTCGTCCTGCTAGCTTTTTGAACTTAATTTAACCTGTTTCTATTCATCTACATTTTTCCTTGGGGCTTTTTACCTTTCTTTTATTCTGTATGTCTTGGTTTCCTGCTTCCTCCATGTGTGTCTGATTGGCCACTGGTTTCTCCCTGGTATCTCTTTTTCTTTCTTCCTTTCTAAGCCTAAATTCCTCCTGCTACTCAGTTTCCCTGCCTGCAAGTCCTGCCTATACCTCTTTCTTGCTATTGGCCATTTAGCTTTTTGTTAGACTAATCAGGTGCCTTAGGCAGACAAGGTAAAACAGCAACACATTTTTACATATAATTCAACAAATGCAACACGTCTTTACATAGTTATACAAATATTTTGTAACAATGAAACATCATTTCTCCTTTTACTTTTTTTCTTCAAACCCGCTCTTATATGCCTCCTTGTTCCCTTTCAAATTCATGGATTTTTCATTAATTTTGTTACATGCATATGTGTATGTAACCTGCCCGATCTGTATGTTACTTGTCTGTATGCTGTCAGGGTTATAATTAGGTTGAAGGGAGATAAATACACAGGGAGAAAGGAGAGCAAAATAATAGTATGGATATGTGAAAAAAATCACAAGGATTCATACTGTTAAGTACCTAAGAAACTATAACACACACATACTTTAATTTAGTATAATGTTATTTGATGTATGATTCAGGGCTCACCATTTGGTATTGGATAAGCATTTCGTGTACTCTTCCCACAGTAGGACTAAAACTGTTTCTCCACTCCCGGCATTTGTGAGTTCCCTATAGTTCTTTGTGTAGGGCTGGTTGGCCCCTTGTCCCTTATAGATTGCCTCTTGTCCTTATTCAGCTCATACTTAAGCAGCCATGTTAATAAGATTTTATTGGTGTAGATTCTGACATTCCTAGGAGATACAATGTCACAGCAAACTCCATGATGCTCTGGCTCTTATAATCTATGTGTCCCCTCCTTTACAATGTTTCGTGATACTTACGTGTAGTGATATTTCATTTGTATTTTAATAAAGAAAGTTTAGCTGAAGATCAGAGAGTAAGTGGTAGCACACACCTTTAATCTCAGTAGCCACACTAGTTTGCCATAGAAACCTGGCGGTGCACGCCTTTAATCCCAGTGGTGCACATCTTTAATCCCAACCTAAAGAATGGAATGCAAGACAGAAGGAGAAAGCTCTCAGACACAGTCTCATCACCCTGTTATTTGATTTCTCTGTTAGATTGCCTTCACATATGCATTTATTTCAGGAAGCATCGACTGTATCAATACCCATGCCACTGCACACTACTTCCGTGGCCTTAGTTTTAGCTGTTTCTCCCTGTATACACTCCCTCGTCCCTCTATTTCTCTCCTTGCACCTCCCCTCACCAGCCTGTACCTTTCTATTCTATTTCTTCTTTCCTGATGAGATGCTTCTCTCCTCCTTAGTCTGTTACTCTATGCTTAATCTCTGTGATTCTGTATATCCACATGTAAGCTAATACATGCCACATTTGGCTTTCTGTGTCTGGGTACCTCACTCAGGGTGATTTCTCCCCCTAGTTCTACCCATTTACTGTGAATTTAATTCTTTATAATGGCTGAGTAATATTCATTTGTATAAAGGTTCCAATTTTTATTATCCATTCATATTCATGTCTTGAATATGTTATCCAATTTCTGGGCATTATTAATAGAGCAGCAATGGACATGGTTGAGTAAGCGTCTCTGTGGTAGGATGAAGTTTCCTTTGGGTAAATGCCCAAGAGTGATAGAGCTGGATCACGAGGTAGATCAGTTCCCATCTCTCTAAGGTAAATCCACACTCATTTCCATAGTGACTGTATGAGTCTGCACTCCTACCAGCAGTGGATGAGTGTACCCCTTATTCTATGTCCTTGCCAGCAGGAACTGTCACTCATATTATTGATCCTAGGGATTCTGACAGGTGTAAAGTGGACTCTCAAAGCAGACTTGGTTTGCATTTCACTGATGACTGAGAATGTTGAACATTTAAGTCTTTCTCAGCCACTTAAGATTCCCTATTGAGAATTCTCTGTTTAAAAATTCCCAGTTTTAATTGAGTCATTTGTTTTCTTGATATCTAGCCTTTTGAGTTCTTTATACATTTTGTTTGAGTTTTTTTGTATAATTTTGGATATTAGCCCTCTATTGGGTGTGTAGTTGATAAAAAAATATTTTACCATTCTGTAAGCTGCCACTTTGTCTGAATGATGGGATCTTTTGTCATGCAGAAGCTTTTCAGTTTCATGAGATCCCATTTATTAATTGTTGAAATTAGTGTCTGTGTTAATAGTGTTCTGCTCAGAAAGTCTTTTCCTATGTCATTGATTTCAGGGATCGTCCCTTCTTTTTCTTCTGTTAGGTTCAAGATATCTGGTTTTAGGTTGAGGTCTGTGTGGGAATTCCTTTCCATTAAATATTTTTTGGGATGTGGGGGTGTGTCAGCAATAGGGTGGCTTCTGTGTGCTGACATGATCTCTTATAAGGGAGAGAATGGTCTCCCATGTATTTCTGGTTTCTTCATCAAAGATCAGGAGTCCGTAGGCACTTGAATTACACCTGACTTCTCAGTGGAAACCATGAAAGCCAGAATGTCTTAGATAGATGTGCTGCCAACACTAAGAGACCATGAAGGCAATCACAGCAAAGCTTGCATTCACCATCAATGGAGAAAAAAGATATTCCAGGACAAAAACAGATTTAAATAATAGGTAGCCACAAACCCAGCCTTACAGAAACTACTAGAAGGCAAAGCACAAACCAAGGAAGCTAAGAACACCCATAATAACACAGACATCTGACAACTCTCCACCACCACAACTCAAAGAAGGGAAACACACACTCTAATAGTAGGTTTCAACACTCCTCTCTCACCAATGGACAGGCTAAACAGACAGAAACTTAATGGAGCAATAAGAGATATCACAGATGTAGTGAAACAAATGAAATTAATAGACATCTATAGAACATTCCACCCAACAGAAAAGAAAATACCTTCTTCTCAGCATCTCATGGAACCTTCTCAAAAATTGATCACATAATCAGTAACAAAGCAAACATTCACAGATACAAAAGAAAATGTAGTAACCAGCTGTGTACTATTGGATTACCATGGAATAATGCTAGAATTCAACAACAATTCTACCCCCAGAATGCCTACAAACTCATGAAAACTGAACAGTCAACTACTCTCCAGAAGATGACATCAGATACCTTAGAATTAGAGATATAAGGGATTGTGAGCTGCCATATGGGTGCTGTTAACTGAACCTTTGTCCTCTGCAAGAGCGGCAAGTGCTCTTAATCATGGATTCATCAACCCAGCCCTAGAAGGTACTTCATTTTTTCCCTTAAACCCAGATGTCATTAGGAAAGATCCTTTTACAGATGGTGCTGAGAAAACTGGGTATGTACCTGTAGAAGAATGAAATCAGGTCGAGTCTCAAACTACATGAAACATTGAAAATAGATCACAGATTTCATGTGAAGACAGGACATGCTGAAACTGCAGGGAAGACACATCAACTATGTCCCGTGTCAACAATCATCCTATGCAGAGGTAGGAACTTCTGAATGGACTGTGACAGCAGAGAACACAACCCAAGGACTGACACATGGATTATAGCAAACTAAAAACCTAAAAAACTAAACTAAAAAACAATGGAAGGAACCTCACAACTGAAGAGACAGCTTACAGATTTGAGAAATCATTGCCAACTCTGTATCGCATAGGGTTCTATTATGTAAAAACAGCCAAGATTAAACCAAATCCAATCCATACATGAGGTAATGAGGTGAGCAGACAGTCCTCAAAGGAAGAAATAGAAATGGCAAATAATATTTGATGATGGGTTCAACATCCTAAGCCATCAGGGAAAGGTGAAATTAAAATGATTTATACTGTCACCTTACTAGCTCAGAATGACTTTCATCAAGAAAACAGAACAACAGATGCTGGCAGGAATTTGAGGAAAGAGGAAACTTTACTCACTGCTAGTGAGCATAAATTGCAGCTACTGAGGAAATCAGTAAGTAGGTTTGTCAAAAATGAGAAAGTGGTGGGACAGATGTCTCAGGGAAAAGCACTGGCTGCTCTTACAGAGGAACTGGGTTTGGTTCCCAGCACCCACTTGGTGGCTCAGAACCATCTATAACTCCAGTTCCAGGGAATCCCTTTCTGACCTCCACAGTCACCACGGATGTAGACATATATTGCAGGAAAAATATTCACACACATAAAAATAAAAGATAAACAAATCTTTGAGGACGACAACCAAAACTATCACATGATCTGCCTATATGCCTCAGTGATAAAGAGCACTTCTTGTTCTTCCAGAGGACCAGCATTTGATTCCCAACACTCAAACCAGGCAGTTCACAACCACCTGTAACACAAGCCCCAGGAGGGTCTGACATCTCTCATCTCTGTGGTCACACACACACACACACACAGATTTAAAAGTAAAAAAATGACATTTGTAGGAAAATGGGTGAAATTTCAACTCAGAATGTTAGCTGAAATAAACTGCGTTCAGATAAACACTATGTTTTCTCTCATGTGTGTAGCCTTGATTGAAGTTTCTATGTGTGAGTGGGTCGGTGTCCATGTGTGGATGACTCATGAAACTAGAGAATTGTGAGAGGGAAAAAGAGACCTGAAGGATTAGGGTACAGGAACATTGACAGAAGATAATGCAATATTGTACTGGGAGAGCAGAAATTAGGTTGTTGTGGGCAATGGAAAAACAGCAAGAATGGGACAGAGGCGAGGGCAAGGCAAAGGCCAGAGGGCAGGGTGTGGAAGAAGAAAACATGTGTAAAAATGCCATTATGAGCTTGTCCCGTCCAGCTTGCATCCAGAACCCTTCTTCCTTCTGTCCCCTTTCCTCTTTGGGCACATAACGCCATCCAGCTCAGTCTGTCTGGCGCTGGGGCCAAATCCTCAGGGCAAGTAGGCAGGCGAGACCTCCTTTGTCTCACTGGCCTGCCTACACCAACCAAGGTAGGCGCTTTGTTTACGAACTACCCAACCTGCACGGAGATCTGATCTCGGCACCAGGAGAGACAGCAGTGCGGTGAGTTTGTGACCAGCAGTGGCGGAAGCAGCCCTGGACAGGGAACTCTGAAGTTCCTCATCCCCCTCCCTATACTCCCCGGGCTCCCTGCAGGGGCTCTACCCACCCCCCCCATACTGCCTCTCTCTTCTTGTCCCACCCAGCTTGCATCCAGAACCCTTCTTCCTTCTGTCCCCTTTCCTCTTTGGGCACATAACACCATCCAGCTCAGTCTGTCTGGCGCTGGGGGCAAATCTTCAGGGCAAGTAGGCAGGTGAGACCTCCTTTGTCTCACTGGCCCACCTGGACCAACCAAGGTAGGCGCTTTGTTTACGAACTACCCAACCTGCACGGAGATCTGATCTCGGCACCAGGAGAGACAGCAGTGCGGCGAGTTTGTGACCAGCGGCGGCGGAAGCAGCCCTGGACAGGGAACTCTGAAGTTCCTCATCCCCCTCCCTATACTCCCCGGGCTCCCTGCAGGGGCTCTACCCCCCCCATACTGCCTCTCTCTTCTTGCCCCACCCAGCTTGCATCCAGAACCCTTCTTCCCTCTGTCCCCTTTCCTCTTTGGGCACATATCACCATCCAGCTCAGTCTGTCTGGCGCTGGGGGCAAATCCTCAGGGCAAGTAGGCAGGCAAGACCTCCTTTGTTTCACTGGCCCGCCTGCACCAACCAAGGTAGGCGCTTTGTTTACGAACTACCCAACCTGCACGGAGACCTGATCTCGGCACCAGGAGAGACAGCAGTGGGGTGAGTTTGTGACCAGCGGTGGCGGAAGCAGCCCTGGACAGGGAACTCTGAAGTTCCTCATCCCCCTCCCTATACTCCCCGGGCTCCCTGCAGGGGCTCTACCCCCCATACTGCCTCTCTCTTCTTGTCCCACCCAGCTTGCATCCAGAACCCTTCTTCCTTCTGTCCCCTTTTCTCTTTGGGCACATAACACCATCCAGCTCAGTCTGTCTGGTGCTGGGGGCAAATCCTCAGGGCAAGTAGGCTGGCGAGACTTCCTTTATTTCACTGGCCTGCCTGCAACAAGCAAGGATAGACATCACTAGAACACCAGGAGAGCTAGCACTGCAGAGAGCCATCACTGGGAAGGTACATCAGTAGGCAAGGAGACCTGATCCAGTAAAAGAAGATCCAGAGGGGAGCATTCGGAGAAAGAGATGGGCAGGCGCCAATGCAAGAATTCACCTAACAATCTGAAAAACTATATGAAACCACCAGAACCCAGCGACATCCCAACAGGTGGACATGAACACCTTAATCATGAAGAAGTAGATAAAATTGACTTTATGAAAGTGATTGACGCCCTTAAACAGCATGTAAAAAATGCCCTTATAGAAATGGATGAGAAGTATAACAGAAAGTTTGAAGAATTGAGTAAATCAGTGAATGATACCCTAGGAAACCAAGGAAAAACAATCAAACAGATAATGGAAACAGTTCAAGACTTAAAAACTGAAATGGAGGCAAAGAAGAAAACACAAACAGAAGGCCAGCTGGACAGGGAAAATCTAGGTAAACGAATAGAGACTACAGAAGCAAGCATCACCAACAGAATACAAGAGATAGAAGAAAGAATCTCAGATTCTGAAGATACCATAGAGAAAATAAACACGCTGATCAAAGAAAACAGCAAGGCCAACAAATTCTCATCACAAAACATTCAGGAAATATGGGACACAATAAAAAGACCAAACCTAAGAATAATAGGAATAGAAGAAGGAGAAGAAGCGCAGCTCAACGGTCCAGAAAATATATTTAATAAAATTATAGAAGAAAACTTTCCCAACCTAAAGAAAGATATACCTATGAAGGTTCAAGAAGCATACAGAACACCGAATAGGCTGGATCAAAAAAAACATCCTCTCGCCATATAATAATCAAAACACAAAGCATACAGAATAAAGAAAGAATACTAAGAGCAGCAAAGGAAAAAGGCCAAGTTACTTATAAAGGTAAACCTATCAGACATACACCTGACTTCTCTATGGAAACCATGAAAGCCAGAAGGTCCTGGATAGATGTACTGCAGAAACTAAGAGACCATGGATGCAAGCCCAGACTACTATACCCAGCCAAGCTTTCGTTCACTATAAATGGAGAAAACAAAATTTTCCAGGATAAAAACAAATTTAAACAATACGTAGCCACAAATCCAGCCTTACAGAAATAATAGAAGGAAAATCACTAACCAAGGAGTCCAACAATGACCACAATATCTCAGACAACTAGAGACCCTTCACCAGCGCAACACAAAGAAGGGGAACACACAAAATTTACAACTTAAAAAATGACCGGAGTTAACAACCACTGGTCATTAATATCACTTAATGTCAATGGACTCAACTCTCCTATAAAAAGGCACAGACTAAGAGATTGGATACGAAAACAGGATCCAACATTCTGCTGTTTACAAGAAACACACCTCAACCACAAAGACAGGCACCTACTCAGAGTAAAGGGTTGGGATAAGGCTTATCAAGTAAATGGACCTAAGAAACAAGCAGGGGTGGCCATACTAATTTCTAACAAAGTTGACTTCAAACTTAAATCATTCAGGAGAGATGGAGAGGGACATTTTCTACTCATAACAGGAACAATTCATCAGGATGAAGTCTCAATCCTGAATATCTATGCCCCTAATATAAAAGCACCCACGTACGTAAAAGAAACATTGTTAAAACTCAAGGCAGCCATCAAACCGCACACATTAATAGTAGGAGACTTTAATACTCCTCTCTCACCAATGGACAGGTCAAGTAGACAGAAACCTAACAGAGAAATAAGAGAATTAATGGAGGTAATGAATCAAATGGACTTAACAGACATCTATAGAACATTCCACCCAAATAGGAAAGAATATACCTTCTTCTCTGCAGCTCATGGAACCTTCTCAAAAATCGACCACATACTCGGTAACAAAGCAAACATCCACAGTTACAAAAAAATATTAATAACCACCTGTATCTTATCAGATCACCATGGATTAAAGCTAGAATTCAGCAACAATGCTACCCCCAGAAAGCCTACAAACTCATGGAAACTGAATAGTCAACTACTGAACCATACCTGGATTAAGGAAGAAATAAAGAAAGAAATTAAACTCTTCCTTGAAGACAATGAAAATAAAGAAACAACATACTCAAACCTATGGGACACTATGAAAGCAGTTCTGAGAGGAAAGTTCATAGCACTAACTGCCCACTTAAAGAAAACAGAGAAAGCACACATTGGAGACTTAACAGCCCACCTGAAAGCTCTAGAAAAAAAAGAAGCAGACTCACCTAGAAGGGGTAGAAGACTGGAAATAATCAAACTGAGGGCTGAAATCAACAAAATAGAAACACAGAAAACAATTGAAAGAATCAATGAATCAAAAAGCTGGTTCCTGGAGAAAATCAACAAGATTGATAAACCCCTATCCAAACTAATCAAACGGCAGAGAGAGAATTTGCAAATTAATAAGATCAGAAATGAAAAGGGAGACATAACCACAGACACAGAGGAAATTCAGAGAATCATTAGATCTTACTACAAAAGCCTGTATGCCACAAAACTGGAAAATGTAAAAGAAATGGACGCTTTTTTAGATAAATACCATTTACCAAAGTTAAACCAGGACCAGGTGAACAACCTAAATAGACCTGTTAATCGTGAAGAATTAGAAGCGGTTATCAAAAACCTCCCTTCCAAAAAAAGTCCAGGACCAGATGGTTTCAACGCGGAATTCTACCAGAACTTCCAAGAAGACCTAATACCTATTCTCCTTAATGTATTTCACAATATAGAAACAGAAGAGTCATTGCCAAATTCCTTTTATGAAGCTACAGTAACTCTGATACCAAAACCACACAAAGACCCAACCAAGAAAGAGAATTACAGGCCAATCTCACTCATGAACATCGACGCAAAATCCTCAACAAAATTCTGGCAAACCGAATCCAAGAACACATTAGAAAAATTATCCATTATGATCAAGTAGGCTTCATACCAGAGATGCAGGGCTGGTTTAACATACGCAAATCTATCAATGTAATACATCATATAAATAAACTGAAAGAAAAAAACCATATGATCGTTTCTTTAGATGCTGAAAAAGCATTTGACAAAATTCAACATCCCTTTATGATAAAAGTCTTGGAGAGATTAGGGATACAAGGGTCATACCTAAATATAATTAAAGCTATATACAGCAAGCCGACAGCTAATATCAAACTAAATGGAGAGAAACTTAAAGCCATCCCACTAAAATCAGGAACACGCCAAGGCTGTCCACTCTCTCCATACCTCTTCAATATAGTTCTCGAAGTTTTAGCAATAGCAATAAGACAACATAAGGGGATAAAGGGGATTCAAATTGGAAAGGAAGAAGTTAAACTTGCATTATTTGCAGATGATATGATAGTGTACATGAGCGACCCCAAAAACTCCTCCAAAGAACTCCTACAGCTGATAAACGCCTTTAGTAACGTGGCAGGATACAAGATCAACTCCAAAAAATCAGTCGCCCTCTTATACACAAAGGATATGGAAGCAGAGAGAGAAATAAGAGAATCATCACCTTTCATGATAGCCACAAACAGAATAAAATATCTTGGGGTAACTCTAACCAAGGAAGTGAAAGATCTATTTGACAAAAACTTTAAGGCATTGAAGAAAGAAATTGAAGAGGATACCAGAAAATGGAAGGATCTCCCTTGCTCTTGGATTGGGAGAATCAACATAGTAAAAATGGCAATTCTACCAAGGGCAATTTATAGATTCAATGCAATCCCCATTAAAATCCCATCAAAATTCTTCACAGATCTTGAAAGGACAACAATCAACTTTATATGGAGAAACAAAAAACCCAGGATAGCCAAAACAATCTTATACAATAAAGGAACTTCTGGAGGCATTACCATCCCTGACTTCAAACTCTATTACAGAGCTACAGTAATGAAAACAGCGTGGTACTGGCATAAAAACAGAGAAGTCGACCAATGGAATCGTATAGAAGACCCGGATTTTAACCCACAAACCTATGAACAACTGATTTTCGATAAAGGAGCTAAAAGTATACAATGGAAGAAAGAAAGCATCTTCAACAAATGGTGCTGGCACAATTGGATGTCAACCTGTAGAAGAATGAAAATAGACCCATATCTATCACCATGCACAAAACTCAAGTCCAAATGGATCAAAGACCTCAATATCAATCTGAACACACTGAACCTGATAGAAGAGAAAATGGGAAGTACCCTACAACATATGGGCACTGGAGATCGCTTCCTATGTATAACCCCAGCAGCACAGACATTAAGGGCAACATTGAATAAATGGGACCTCCTGAAACTGAGAAGCTTCTGTAAAGCAAAGGACACTGTCATTAAGACAAAAAGGCAGCCTACTGACTGGGAGAAGATCTTCACCAACTCCGCAACAGACAAAGGTCTGATCTCCAAAATATATAAAGAACTCAAGAAACTAGACCTTAAAAGGATAATTAACCCAATTAAAAAATGGGGCTCTGAACTGAACAGAGAATTCTCAACAGAAGAAGTTAAAATGGCCAAAAGATACTTAAGGTCATGCTCAACCTCCTTAGCGATCAGAGAAATGCAAATCAAAACAACTTTGAGATATCATCTTACACCTGTCAGAATGGCTAAAATCAAAAACACCAAGGATAGCCTTTGCTGGAGAGGTTGTGGAGAAAGGGGTACCCTCATCCATTGCTGGTGGGACTGCAAACTTGTGCAACCACTTTGGAAATCAGTGTGGCGGTTTCTCAGAAAAATTGGGATCAACCTACCCCTGGACCCAGCAATACCACTCTTGGGAATATACCCAAGATTTGCCCTATCATATGACAAAAGCATTTGTCCAACTATGTTCATAGCAGCATTATTTGTAATAGCCAGAACCTGGAAGCAACCTAGATGCCTACTCTGCGGTAAAAAAACAATGACTTCTCGAATTTTGCATGCAAATGGATGGAAATAGAAAATACGATCCTTAGTGAGGTAACCCAGACCCAAAAATAAGAACATGGGATGTACTCACTCATAATTGGTTTCTAGCCATGGATAGGGGCCACTGAGTCTATAATTTGTGATCCTAAAGAAGCGAAACAAGAGGGTAAACCCAAGGAAAAACATATAGATATCCTCCCAGCTATGGGAAATAGACATGACTGATGGGCAAAAAATTGGAATCTTGGGGGTGGGGTGGGATGGGGATGAGGGGTGATGGGGAGAGAAAAGTGTGAAGGAGAGGATGAGGGGAACTGGGGGAATCGGGGTGATTGGGGATAAAGGAAGGTTGGATAGGGGAGCAGGGAAACTCATACCTTAGGTAAGGGAGCCACCTAAGGGGTGGCAAGAGACTTGAACTTGGAATGGCTACCAGATGCCCAGGGCAATGTCCCCAGTTAGTTCATTGGGGCACCTGAGGATAGGGAACCTGAAATGAACCTATCCTATAATCATACTGATGAATATCTTGCATATCGCCATAGAACCTTCATCTAGCGATGGATGGAGATAGAGCCAGAGACCCACACTGGAGCACCGGACTGAGCTCCCAAGGTTATAATGAGGAGCAGAAGGAGAGAGAACATGAACAAGGAAGTCAGGACCATGAGGGGTGCACCCAACCACTGAGACAGTGGGGCCGATCTATTGGGAGCTCACCAAGGTCAGCTGGACTGCTACTGAAAAAACATGGGATAAAACCAGACTCTCGGAATGTGGCAGACAATGAGAGCTGACGAGAGGCCAAGGAGAATGGCACAGGAACTTTCAACTGGCGATAGATCGAGAGAGAGACAGAGACCCAAATTGGAGCAACGGTCTGAGCTCTTAAGGTCCAAATGAGGAGCAGAAGGAGGGAGAACATGAGCAAGGAAATCAGGACCACGAGGCGTCCACCCACCCACTGTGACAGTGGAACTGATCTATTGGGAGCTCTTCAAGGCCAGCTGGACTGGGACTGAATAAGCATGGGTTGAAACTGGACTCTCTGAACATGGCGGACAATGAAGGCTGATGAGAAGCCAAGGACAATGGCACTAGGTTTCGATCCTAATACATGAACTGGCTTTGTGGGAGCTTAGCCTGTTTGGATGTTCACCTTCCTGGGCCTGGATGGAAGTGGGAGGACCTTGGTCTTCCTGTAGGGCAGGGAATTTGGACTGCTCTTCAGTATCGAGAGGGAGGGGGAATGGACTGGGGGGAGGAGAAGAGGAGTGGGGATGGGGGAGGGGAGTGGGGGGAGGGGGCAATGTGTGGGAGGAGGGGAGGGAAATGGGAAACGGAGAGCAGTTGGAAATTTTAATTAAAAAAGAATTTAAAAAAAAGAAAAAAGAAGAAAAAAAAATGCCATTATGAAATCTACTACTTTGTAGCTAACTTAATAATCTTGTAATGGGAAATACTTTTTCCTGTAGCCATCGTCCCACTTGAAATGGAGTCCATGGGGCAGGTGTTGTGCTATATTAGTTCAGACATCTATTACAGTACCAGGCATATGGTCATGCGTAAAGCATTTGCTGAGCCAGTTGTGGCCATGCATGCATCTAATTCCAGCATTTAGAGGACTAAGGAAGGCCCAAAGATTCTGGCTAGAGACTCACCTAATCTGAGCAAGACCTTATCTTAAATAATAATTGCCTATTTGCCAAATACATTTTGATAGCAATTATTGAGCTTTGTATATTATGTCTGTCGGTGATTGGTTTGATTTTATTATGATGCCTATAAGTTGTTGTACATGCATATAGTAGCCTCTTGATAATTGTGTTTATGTTCTATGACAACTCTCATGTTTAAAAACCATCTGACCTTTAATTATTTGAAAGCATTCATCTGTAAAATAATTTGTTAATAAATCATTTAGTGAGAGTTAATATTTGATTTTTTTCTGGTTATTTTGACTTTTCCATTTTGATATTTTATTGTTTATGCTGTAATCCATCTTAATATCTATTTTCTAAAATTTAGAAAGGTTTTTGCTATACATACCAGGGTAACCTTGGACTTGTTATGTAGCTCAGGCTAACCTTGAACTCAAGATTCTCCTCTCAGCTTCCAGAGTGCTGGGATTACTGGCATGCACCACCATGTCTTGCTCAATTATTTTTAAAATAAATTATGTGTCTAGGTGTTTTGTAAACTTTGTACATCATGTGCACACAATGTTCAAGTAGGCCAGAAGAGGGCATCAGATCCAGGGGACTGGAGTTACTGAGGGTTGTGATTGACCAAGCAGGTGCTGGCAATGAACACAGGCCCTTTGGAAGAACAAGTGCTCTTAACTGCTGAGCTACCTCTTCAGCCTCTCGTCAATTATTATGTACATGTATATTTATGCATATAAACATCTTCACTGCATGTAAGCATGTGTGTTGTGTGCTCCTAGATGAGAAGAACTGCAGTTACAGATGGTTTGAGTTTCTGTGTGAGTGCCAGAAATTGAATTCAGGTCCTCTGCAAGAGCAAACAGTTTTCTTAATCACAGAAAAAACCCTCCAGTCCTACATACATATAGTTTTTCTTTTCTTTTATTCTTCTTTTTTTTTTTTTGAGTCATGAGTTTACATAGCCCAGAACAATGGATTCTCCTGCTTTCCAAATCTGGGATTATAGGTATGTCCTACTGCACAAATATTTAGATCATCAACTCTTTTGGTTTTATGGGACAGGGTTTCTTTGTGTAGGCTTGGCTGTCTTGGAGCTCACTCTGTAGCCCAGGCTGGCCTCTAACGCATAGAGCTCTTCCTGCCTCTGGCTCCTGAGTGCTGGGATTAAAGGCATGTGCTCCCACCACTACCACCACCGGGCTTCATCAACTTTTTCTTCCTTCATTTCTTTTCCTTCCTTCCTTCCTTCCTTCCTTCCTTCCTTCCTTCCTTCCTTCCTTCCTTCCTTCCTTTTTTTCTTTAAAAACTTATTTTTATTTATATGAGTACTCTACCTGCACGTCCAACTTTGTCAGACGAGGACATGGGATCACACTATAGACAGTTGTGAGCCAGTATGTGGTTACTGGGAACTGAACTCAGCACCTCTGGAAGAGTAAGCAGTGTTCTTAGATGCTGAGCCACCTCTTCAGACCCTCATCAACATTTTCTTATAGACTGATTTTTGTTTAAATTTTTCATGACTCAAACTAACTTGCACTATTACTAAACATAGACCATTTTTCATTTTAAGATTTCCTGGCTGTTATGTATTTTAGATAGGGTCTTACTATGTGACCTTGCCTGACCTGGAACTTGCAATCCCCCCAGTGTCTGATAACAAAGTGCTGGAATTGCTGATACAAGGCACACTCCTGACCTCTCTTTTATTGAGGAAGGGAAAAGGGTCTTCCTAGTAAAAAGTAGTTGTTTTGTTTTGTTTTGTTTTGTTTTGTTTTGTTCTTTTTGGTGGTACTGGGAATTGAGCCCAGGTCTGAAGCCACATGCTAAGAAAGTACTTTACCATAGGGCCATGTTTGTAGCCCATGTCAAATGCCATAGAAATTGTTAACGGTGAAAACAACTTTGTGTGGATTACTTGAATAGCTATTTTTGTAAAACTGTGGGTTTTACTTATACATTGCTTTTAAAAAAACAATAAAACTGGGTGCTAGTGGCTCACACCTTTAATCCCAGCAAATCCCAGCACTCCTGAGCCAGAGGCAGGCAGATGTCTGTGAGTTCAGGGCCAGCCTGGTCTACAGAATGAGTTCCACTGACAGCCAGAGCTAGACAGAGAAACCCTGTCTCAGACAAACCAGAATTTAAACCACACTGCAAAATCACTCAAATCAGACAATTTAATACCTTATATAGATGTTGGATATTTTTCTGAATAAATACTTTATCATGGATAGGTCTTGTATCCTTTATTTTTTTAGAACTTGAAAACATACCAAGTTGCATATTAAGAAGGCAATCAAAAACATTTCCTCCTCTGTTCAAGTCTGCATTATTTCAAGGCTATCCATCACACACACAAACACACACACACACACACATCGTAACAACAGCATCAAACATTAGTCTTTAAGCTTTAAATAACTAAAGACAATGCATTCCTTAAAGCAGGAGAGCATACCATGAAGTTACAGCAGTTTAGGTATAAAATATGGGGGGAATGAAATGTACTTCTGTGACAGGGATATATCTCATTGTTTTGTTCAGCTTGTGCTCAATCCTCAGCACCACAAATAACAAACCAAATTTCCTTGTGCATGACATTATCAACACATATATTATCCTTAAAGGTGTGTTTCAGGCCCATAGATCTTCTGTACCAAGTAGTCTAAAGGCCGGTTCAATAACCTAAACACTTTCGTCTCTATTTATGCCCCTATAACTGCTCCCTTTTTTGTACTCCCTTGTTTGCCATTGTGCCTTAAGGGAAAGTTGTCACCGAGTATCAAGAGTTAATATGCATGAAGAACTTAAGAGCAGTTGACCTATATAAACACTCAATAAATATTCAGAACAACTTGTAAAGGAGAGTCTGCCATTATCTCCATTAAAAAAGTGAAAAGTTCTATTTTATATTCTATGTATATTTTGTTTGTATAGGCATAACCACACATGCACGAGAGTGCCTATGGAGATCACAAAAGGGGCACCAGATCTCCTTGAGCTGGAGTCACAGGCAGTTGTGACCTGCCCAATGTGGGTACTGGGAACTGAATTTGGGTCCTGTGGTAGAATAGGAACGACTCTAAACCACTGAGCAATCTCCCAGTATCTCCACTCTTTTTCTTTCTTTTTTTGGAAGACAGGTTTTTCTGTGTAGCTCTGGTTGTCTTGGAATTTGTCTGTAGACCAGGCTGGCCTCAAACTCAGAGATTAGACTGCCTCCGTTTAATTAAATACGTGCACCACCGCTCAACCTATCCCCATTCTTATACACAAGGGATTCAAAGTACAAAAAGGTGAGGTCATACCCCAGGTCATACAAATAACAGACTGTTTCCTGTCAATCTGTATCAAACTTCCCCACCTCCAATCCAGACAACTGCTGATCTAGACTAGACATGTTCTCCAAGGTATGTATATCTAGGTATCACTACATCAAAACTAAGATGTTGTTTGTTCTTCTCATGCTCATCCTTTCATGCATACATTGCTACCTAGAGACTGGCTGCTAGGACAGTCTGAATGCAGCAGCAGAATAGATTCTAACTGTCTTTCATTAGTCAGATATTAAAGGGATCTGACGATAAAAGGGGAGACCATGTTTTGCTGCCCAATGAAATTGTTTTGCATTGGAAATATTTTAACTTTATTACATTTATTATTGTGTGTGTCTGTGTGTGTGTGTGTGTGTGTGTGAGAGAGAGAGAGAGAGAGAGAGAGAGAGAGACAGAAAGAGAGCGAGCAGCTGGTGGTCAGTAGCTGCTGATGCAGCAGGTTCTCTTCTACCATGTGGGTCTGGGGATTGAAAGCAGGTGTTTGGGTTTGTTGATAAGTGCCTTTACCTGCTGAGTCATCTTGCTTACCCAGATTTTTTTTTAAATTAAAAGCATTGTAGGTGGTGGTGGCACGCACCTTTAATCTGAGCACTTTGGAAGCAGAGAAAGGTATATCCCAAAGTTCGATGCTAACCTGGTCTACAGAGTGAATGCCAGGAAAACTAGGGCTGCATCGAGAAATCTTGTCTCCAAAACAAACCAAAACAAACAAAGAAGCAAATAAATAAATAAAACCATTTTAGTTTTGAAACCTTATAATAAGATTGTTATTTTAAATTGAGTTTATATTGACATTTTCTTAGTTTAATTGCTAATATAATTAATACTGCCAGACTTAGACAGTAAAACCTAAGCTCTCTGAAGGAATTACTAACCTTTGGAGAGTGAGCGACTCAAGTGTGGAACTAGAGAAGACCCACTTTCACCATCTGATTCTACAGTTTCTGAGAACTAGGTACAGAACATGGCAGCATGCAGCTGAGATCCATAGTTGGAGGCACTTACGCTTGACGGGTATAAAGGTCTGAGATCTTAATTCCTGTGTGGAGAGGCAGCCAGCACCACCGGTGGAAATGGAACTGCGCTTCATGCTCAGAACCTAATTCATGATTTCAATATCAGAAAAATGTTCCAGATGCAAGTGGATCATTAAGCAATAATTGTCACTTTTATTCTGAAGTAGAAGAGTAACTAAGTTTATTCCTTTACGATAGTATTTTCCCTGTGTGCTGTATTTGTTTGTCATGTATACTTAAGTCCTCACTAAAGATAACACCTATGCAACTTCAAGTATTCAATACACTCGAGCAAGACAATGCAAAAATGAACATATATGATTCCTGCATCACATGGCAATCCATGATCGCAAAATTTCAATGTGTTATCCCGAATACATCACTGGTATCTCTTATGTCTATTTCAATGGTAACTCACAGACTGCTTGACAAGAAATCTCAGGCTCCTTAACTCTCCTCAAAATGTTTCCTTTGGCTTCAAAATCAGGATTCATTCTCTTTTCCTAATATCTACTTTTCTTGCTTTATGTTTAACCCCATAGTTTAATACCCACTATTGTCTTTCTGGTTCTAATCTCCCTTTCAGTAAAGACAAGCAATCCGTTCCATAACATAATGTAGAGGCTGCTTCCATTCTCAAAATATTTTAGTATCATAAGCATACCTATGTCAGACCCTGTCTTCGTCTCTGCAGCACTAGGCGCTAGCCACTCAGCTTTTTCTGGTCCTGCCCTGGCTTCTTTCTAGGATAAGACAGAACTCACTGTTGATAAAATTATATATATATATATATATATGTAGTGAAGAGAAGTCACGCTATGCGATAAGGCTTACACAGGAGGCTTATTGGAAGATGAGAGAGAAGGGACAGGGAAGGCAGAGAGGGGAGCAGACTAGTCCCATGGGGTAAAGAGTGCGGGAGAGAGAGGGAGGTAGACACAGGAGAAGGGGGAGGTTAGGGGTAGGTCCACCTGTTACAAGGAACCATAGCAAATGTGCCCAGAAGTGGCTACAGGTGAAGTGCTCTTAGTGGCTACAGGTGAGGAGGTTTCCTGTCAGGACCCTGAGGACAGGCAGGCCAATGCAGATTCCCAAATACTAACACCAAATAATAACACCCACTTTATTGTTTGTTTGAGCTGGGGACTTTAGCACAATAGGCTGTGCACTGAGTCACATCACTCCTTGTTCGACTGCTTACATTCCACTTAGGTCTTATTCTCAAGCCTTCAGTTTCCCAGACTTTTTCTTCTTACATGGCTTTTCAGATGCTGCATTACCACAGGAACGCAGTGTTTTAACCTGTCCCTCCCAGGCAGTCCTCCCCTTGTCCCCCTCCCTGCGGAACACCTTGGTCAGCAATCAGCATCCTCTTTTCCCTCTCCAGGCGCTGCGCACACAAACTTACTGATCCCTGAACCCAGAACCTGGCAGATGCCGCCCCAGGTCTCTGATGCCACAGAGTTTCTTAGCAGGAACAGAGTTAACCCCATGCCAGCAGTTACCTTTCTCTCTGGTTCTTGACCCGCAGCGCCCACTTCCAGTAAAATGCACAACTGCTTAGGAAGACACCCACCAATGCCAACCAGGAGCCATTTGGATTTTAAAGTCTCCGCCTGCGTGACGTCAGAAAGCCTCTTGCGAGTACTCTTAAGCAAGAAGGCTATGCCAGTTCCCAGACAGTGGTGGGAAGTCCTAGGGCAAAAGCTTAGATTTCTAAATCTTGCAGCTGTTGTGCCTCTGGCTAGAATTGTAGTTTTGTCCCTAGCAACCCTTTTGAGTTTCAGCCTTTCCTAGCCATCAGTGTGTCTCCTCATCTGTATTTGAGACAATCAAGTACTTTTGCAGCAGTGCCCAGTTGTTTTCCATAGTATCTTTTATTGTTGTTTTGTTTTGTAAAATATCCCTGGGGCTGGTGAAATGGCTCCATGGGTAAGAGCACTGCCTGCTCTTCCAAAGAAATGGGTTAAATCCCCAGGACCCATAACTATAACTCTAATTTCAGGAGGTCTGATGCCCTCTTCTGGCCTTGGTGGGCACCAGACACACGTGTGGTATACAGACATACATGTAGGCAAAACACTTTATACATAAAATAAAAATAATAAAGATCTTTTTTAAAAAAATAAAGGCAAATAAAAAGTATTCTTGTACAGTTTTATCAGGACCTAAGTTCTCAAAATTCATTTCAACACTCATCTTAGTTTCAAGATGCCTTAAGAAGTACAAAATTTGCTGTTCAGTGGTGGTACATTCCTTTACTCCCAGTACTCAAGAGGCAGAGGCAGGGGGATCTCTGTGAGTTTGAGAAGAGTCTACAGAAGAAATACAAAATCACTTTAGCTAAGACATTTGAATTGGAAGTATTATCTCTGTTTGACCAAGATCTCCCATATTTTGTCATTACAAGGTCAATTAGCAAGACTATTGTAATAGCTATTGCTTATGCATTAACTACTCCTGGATTCTTTTTATAGAAGACTGAAGTGAGAAAGGATTAATGTTCTACGGGTGCTTAAATAAAGCAAGTTTTCACATACTAGTCCTTCTAAAATCATTCCTCATCAAAGAACTCATTGAAACATTTTTTTTTGTACAAATTTTAAAAAGTTGAAGTCTACAGTCATCAGGCTGGTAGTCATAGACACACAAAAACCTGACAAGCTTGCTTTCTATGTCTACTTCTGAATGCCACTCAGGATCAAGTGAGATAATTGTATCAGGATTTTAGCTTAGTGATACATGGCGTTAATAAATTAAAATTCATCCTAAGGAATGTAGTGGGAAGAAATGATAATGTAATCAAGTTGAATTTAATTTGCTAGATATTTTATAATGACATTTTAAGTCATAAGCAACTGTAATATACTTTACTATTAGAAACTCTTTTAATTAATGCAGGCCACCTTATTCCCATGTGGTTATGCCGTGGCAGTATCTGTGAAAAATTCTTCAGAGCAGGTAATAGGGATATGTTACATCTCTTTTTATCTTCTTTTTTTTTTCTGAGACAAGCTTGTCTATTTAACAGTCTTGGCTGTGTCCCTTTTTTACCTTTTATGTTAATTCTTTAAAAACAACTACTTCTTTATTTTATTTATTGTATTATGTGTAGTTGGAATTTTCCTTTGGGCCACCGAGAAACTCCCAAATAATTTATTATGAATGCTTCTTATTAATTATAAGTGCTTAGTCTTAGCTTAGGCTCGTCCTGCTAGCTTTTTGAACTTAATTTAACCTGTTTCTATTCATCTACATTTTTCCTTGGGGCTTTTTACCTTTCTTTTATTCTGTATGTCTTGGTTTCCTGCTTCCTCCATGTGTGTCTGATTGGCCACTGGTTTCTCCCTGGTATCTCTTTTTCTTTCTTCCTTTCTAAGCCTAAATTCCTCCTGCTACTCAGTTTCCCTGCCTGCAAGTCCTGCCTATACCTCTTTCTTGCTATTGGCCATTTAGCTTTTTGTTAGACTAATCAGGTGCCTTAGGCAGACAAGGTAAAACAGCAACACATTTTTACATATAATTCAACAAATGCAACACGTCTTTACATAGTTATACAAATATTTTGTAACAATGAAACATCATTTCTCCTTTTACTTTTTTTCTTCAAACCCGCTCTTATATGCCTCCTTGTTCCCTTTCAAATTCATGGACTTTTCATTAATTTTGTTACATGCATATGTGTATGTAACCTGCCCGATCTGTATGTTACTTGTCTGTATGCTGTCAGGGTTATAATTAGGTTGAAGGGAGATAAATACACAGGGAGAAAGGAGAGCAAAATAATAGTATGGATATGTGAAAAAAATCACAAGGATTCATACTGTTAAGTACCTAAGAAACTATAACACACACATACTTTAATTTAGTATAATGTTATTTGATGTATGATTCAGGGCTCACCATTTGGTATTGGATAAGCATTTCGTGTACTCTTCCCACAGTAGGACTAAAACTGTTTCTCCACTCCCGGCATTTGTGAGTTCCCTATAGTTCTTTGTGTAGGGCTGGTTGGCCCCTTGTCCCTTATAGATTGCCTCTTGTCCTTATTCAGCTCATACTTAAGCAGCCATGTTAATAAGATTTTATTGGTGTAGATTCTGACATTCCTAGGAGATACAATGTCACAGCAAACTCCATGATGCTCTGGCTCTTATAATCTATGTGTCCCCTCCTTTACAATGTTTCGTGATACTTACGTGTAGTGATATTTCATTTGTATTTTAATAAAGAAAGTTTAGCTGAAGATCAGAGAGTAAGTGGTAGCACACACCTTTAATCTCAGTAGCCACACTAGTTTGCCATAGAAACCTGGCGGTGCACGCCTTTAATCCCAGTGGTGCACATCTTTAATCCCAACCTAAAGAATGGAATGCAAGACAGAAGGAGAAAGCTCTCAGACACAGTCTCATCACCCTGTTATTTGATTTCTCTGTTAGATTGCCTTCACATATGCATTTATTTCAGGAAGCATCGACTGTATCAATACCCATGCCACTGCACACTACTTCCGTGGCCTTAGTTTTAGCTGTTTCTCCCTGTATACACTCCCTCGTCCCTCTATTTCTCTCCTTGCACCTCCCCTCACCAGCCTGTACCTTTCTATTCTATTTCTTCTTTCCTGATGAGATGCTTCTCTCCTCCTTAGTCTGTTACTCTATGCTTAATCTCTGTGATTCTGTATATCCACATGTAAGCTAATACATGCCACATTTGGCTTTCTGTGTCTGGGTACCTCACTCAGGGTGATTTCTCCCCCTAGTTCTACCCATTTACTGTGAATTTAATTCTTTATAATGGCTGAGTAATATTCATTTGTATAAAGGTTCCAATTTTTATTATCCATTCATATTCATGTCTTGAATATGTTATCCAATTTCTGGGCATTATTAATAGAGCAGCAATGGACATGGTTGAGTAAGCGTCTCTGTGGTAGGATGAAGTTTCCTTTGGGTAAATGCCCAAGAGTGATAGAGCTGGATCACGAGGTAGATCAGTTCCCATCTCTCTAAGGTAAATCCACACTCATTTCCATAGTGACTGTATGAGTCTGCACTCCTACCAGCAGTGGATGAGTGTACCCCTTATTCTATGTCCTTGCCAGCAGGAACTGTCACTCATATTATTGATCCTAGGGATTCTGACAGGTGTAAAGTGGACTCTCAAAGCAGACTTGGTTTGCATTTCACTGATGACTGAGAATGTTGAACATTTAAGTCTTTCTCAGCCACTTAAGATTCCCTATTGAGAATTCTCTGTTTAAAAATTCCCAGTTTTAATTGAGTCATTTGTTTTCTTGATATCTAGCCTTTTGAGTTCTTTATACATTTTGTTTGAGTTTTTTTGTATAATTTTGGATATTAGCCCTCTATTGGGTGTGTAGTTGATAAAAAAATATTTTACCATTCTGTAAGCTGCCACTTTGTCTGAATGATGGGATCTTTTGTCATGCAGAAGCTTTTCAGTTTCATGAGATCCCATTTATTAATTGTTGAAATTAGTGTCTGTGTTAATAGTGTTCTGCTCAGAAAGTCTTTTCCTATGTCATTGATTTCAGGGATCGTCCCTTCTTTTTCTTCTGTTAGGTTCAAGATATCTGGTTTTAGGTTGAGGTCTGTGTGGGAATTCCTTTCCATTAAATATTTTTTGGGATGTGGGGGTGTGTCAGCAATAGGGTGGCTTCTGTGTGCTGACATGATCTCTTATAAGGGAGAGAATGGTCTCCCATGTATTTCTGGTTTCTTCATCAAAGATCAGGAGTCCGTAGGCACTTGAATTACACCTGACTTCTCAGTGGAAACCATGAAAGCCAGAATGTCTTAGATAGATGTGCTGCCAACACTAAGAGACCATGAAGGCAATCACAGCAAAGCTTGCATTCACCATCAATGGAGAAAAAAGATATTCCAGGACAAAAACAGATTTAAATAATAGGTAGCCACAAACCCAGCCTTACAGAAACTACTAGAAGGCAAAGCACAAACCAAGGAAGCTAAGAACACCCATAATAACACAGACATCTGACAACTCTCCACCACCACAACTCAAAGAAGGGAAACACACACTCTAATAGTAGGTTTCAACACTCCTCTCTCACCAATGGACAGGCTAAACAGACAGAAACTTAATGGAGCAATAAGAGATATCACAGATGTAGTGAAACAAATGAAATTAATAGACATCTATAGAACATTCCACCCAACAGAAAAGAAAATACCTTCTTCTCAGCATCTCATGGAACCTTCTCAAAAATTGATCACATAATCAGTAACAAAGCAAACATTCACAGATACAAAAGAAAATGTAGTAACCAGCTGTGTACTATTGGATTACCATGGAATAATGCTAGAATTCAACAACAATTCTACCCCCAGAATGCCTACAAACTCATGAAAACTGAACAGTCAACTACTCTCCAGAAGATGACATCAGATACCTTAGAATTAGAGATATAAGGGATTGTGAGCTGCCATATGGGTGCTGTTAACTGAACCTTTGTCCTCTGCAAGAGCGGCAAGTGCTCTTAATCATGGATTCATCAACCCAGCCCTAGAAGGTACTTCATTTTTTCCCTTAAACCCAGATGTCATTAGGAAAGATCCTTTTACAGATGGTGCTGAGAAAACTGGGTATGTACCTGTAGAAGAATGAAATCAGGTCGAGTCTCAAACTACATGAAACATTGAAAATAGATCACAGATTTCATGTGAAGACAGGACATGCTGAAACTGCAGGGAAGACACATCAACTATGTCCCGTGTCAACAATCATCCTATGCAGAGGTAGGAACTTCTGAATGGACTGTGACAGCAGAGAACACAACCCAAGGACTGACACATGGATTATAGCAAACTAAAAACCTAAAAAACTAAACTAAAAAACAATGGAAGGAACCTCACAACTGAAGAGACAGCTTACAGATTTGAGAAATCATTGCCAACTCTGTATCGCATAGGGTTCTATTATGTAAAAACAGCCAAGATTAAACCAAATCCAATCCATACATGAGGTAATGAGGTGAGCAGACAGTCCTCAAAGGAAGAAATAGAAATGGCAAATAATATTTGATGATGGGTTCAACATCCTAAGCCATCAGGGAAAGGTGAAATTAAAATGATTTATACTGTCACCTTACTAGCTCAGAATGACTTTCATCAAGAAAACAGAACAACAGATGCTGGCAGGAATTTGAGGAAAGAGGAAACTTTACTCACTGCTAGTGAGCATAAATTGCAGCTACTGAGGAAATCAGTAAGTAGGTTTGTCAAAAATGAGAAAGTGGTGGGAGAGATGTCTCAGGGAAAAGCACTGGCTGCTCTTACAGAGGAACTGGGTTTGGTTCCCAGCACCCACTTGGTGGCTCAGAACCATCTATAACTCCAGTTCCAGGGAATCCCTTTCTGACCTCCACAGTCACCACGGATGTAGACATATATTGCAGGAAAAATATTCACACACATAAAAATAAAAGATAAACAAATCTTTGAGGACGACAACCAAAACTATCACATGATCTGCCTATATGCCTCAGTGATAAAGAGCACTTCTTGTTCTTCCAGAGGACCAGCATTTGATTCCCAACACTCAAACCAGGCAGTTCACAACCACCTGTAACACA
This sequence comes from Chionomys nivalis, assembly GCF_950005125.1. Classification (NCBI taxonomy): domain Eukaryota; kingdom Metazoa; phylum Chordata; class Mammalia; order Rodentia; family Cricetidae; genus Chionomys; species Chionomys nivalis. Next base: position 200,855,933 of record NC_080086.1, read on the forward strand.
AGCCCCAGGAGGGTCTGACATCTCTCATCTCTGTGGTCACACACACACACACACACAGATTTAAAAGTAAAAAAATGACATTTGTAGGAAAATGGGTGAAATTTCAACTCAGAATGTTAGCTGAAATAAACTGCGTTCAGATAAACACTATGTTTTCTCTCATGTGTGTAGCCTTGATTGAAGTTTCTATGTGTGAGTGGGTCGGTGTCCATGTGTGGATGACTCATGAAACTAGAGAATTGTGAGAGGGAAAAAGAGACCTGAAGGATTAGGGTACAGGAACATTGACAGAAGATAATGCAATATTGTACTGGGAGAGCAGAAATTAGGTTGTTGTGGGCAATGGAAAAACAGCAAGAATGGGACAGAGGCGAGGGCAAGGCAAAGGCCAGAGGGCAGGGTGTGGAAGAAGAAAACATGTGTAAAAATGCCATTATGAGCTTGTCCCGTCCAGCTTGCATCCAGAACCCTTCTTCCTTCTGTCCCCTTTCCTCTTTGGGCACATAACGCCATCCAGCTCAGTCTGTCTGGCGCTGGGGCCAAATCCTCAGGGCAAGTAGGCAGGCGAGACCTCCTTTGTCTCACTGGCCTGCCTACACCAACCAAGGTAGGCGCTTTGTTTACGAACTACCCAACCTGCACGGAGATCTGATCTCGGCACCAGGAGAGACAGCAGTGCGGTGAGTTTGTGACCAGCAGTGGCGGAAGCAGCCCTGGACAGGGAACTCTGAAGTTCCTCATCCCCCTCCCTATACTCCCCGGGCTCCCTGCAGGGGCTCTACCCACCCCCCCCATACTGCCTCTCTCTTCTTGTCCCACCCAGCTTGCATCCAGAACCCTTCTTCCTTCTGTCCCCTTTCCTCTTTGGGCACATAACACCATCCAGCTCAGTCTGTCTGGCGCTGGGGGCAAATCTTCAGGGCAAGTAGGCAGGTGAGACCTCCTTTGTCTCACTGGCCCACCTGGACCAACCAAGGTAGGCGCTTTGTTTACGAACTACCCAACCTGCACGGAGATCTGATCTCGGCACCAGGAGAGACAGCAGTGCGGCGAGTTTGTGACCAGCGGCGGCGGAAGCAGCCCTGGACAGGGAACTCTGAAGTTCCTCATCCCCCTCCCTATACTCCCCGGGCTCCCTGCAGGGGCTCTACCCCCCCCATACTGCCTCTCTCTTCTTGCCCCACCCAGCTTGCATCCAGAACCCTTCTTCCCTCTGTCCCCTTTCCTCTTTGGGCACATATCACCATCCAGCTCAGTCTGTCTGGCGCTGGGGGCAAATCCTCAGGGCAAGTAGGCAGGCAAGACCTCCTTTGTTTCACTGGCCCGCCTGCACCAACCAAGGTAGGCGCTTTGTTTACGAACTACCCAACCTGCACGGAGACCTGATCTCGGCACCAGGAGAGACAGCAGTGGGGTGAGTTTGTGACCAGCGGTGGCGGAAGCAGCCCTGGACAGGGAACTCTGAAGTTCCTCATCCCCCTCCCTATACTCCCCGGGCTCCCTGCAGGGGCTCTACCCCCCATACTGCCTCTCTCTTCTTGTCCCACCCAGCTTGCATCCAGAACCCTTCTTCCTTCTGTCCCCTTTTCTCTTTGGGCACATAACACCATCCAGCTCAGTCTGTCTGGTGCTGGGGGCAAATCCTCAGGGCAAGTAGGCTGGCGAGACTTCCTTTATTTCACTGGCCTGCCTGCAACAAGCAAGGATAGACATCACTAGAACACCAGGAGAGCTAGCACTGCAGAGAGCCATCACTGGGAAGGTACATCAGTAGGCAAGGAGACCTGATCCAGTAAAAGAAGATCCAGAGGGGAGCATTCGGAGAAAGAGATGGGCAGGCGCCAATGCAAGAATTCACCTAACAATCTGAAAAACTATATGAAACCACCAGAACCCAGCGACATCCCAACAGGTGGACATGAACACCTTAATCATGAAGAAGTAGATAAAATTGACTTTATGAAAGTGATTGACGCCCTTAAACAGCATGTAAAAAATGCCCTTATAGAAATGGATGAGAAGTATAACAGAAAGTTTGAAGAATTGAGTAAATCAGTGAATGATACCCTAGGAAACCAAGGAAAAACAATCAAACAGATAATGGAAACAGTTCAAGACTTAAAAACTGAAATGGAGGCAAAGAAGAAAACACAAACAGAAGGCCAGCTGGACAGGGAAAATCTAGGTAAACGAATAGAGACTACAGAAGCAAGCATCACCAACAGAATACAAGAGATAGAAGAAAGAATCTCAGATTCTGAAGATACCATAGAGAAAATAAACACGCTGATCAAAGAAAACAGCAAGGCCAACAAATTCTCATCACAAAACATTCAGGAAATATGGGACACAATAAAAAGACCAAACCTAAGAATAATAGGAATAGAAGAAGGAGAAGAAGCGCAGCTCAACGGTCCAGAAAATATATTTAATAAAATTATAGAAGAAAACTTTCCCAACCTAAAGAAAGATATACCTATGAAGGTTCAAGAAGCATACAGAACACCGAATAGGCTGGATCAAAAAAAACATCCTCTCGCCATATAATAATCAAAACACAAAGCATACAGAATAAAGAAAGAATACTAAGAGCAGCAAAGGAAAAAGGCCAAGTTACTTATAAAGGTAAACCTATCAGACATACACCTGACTTCTCTATGGAAACCATGAAAGCCAGAAGGTCCTGGATAGATGTACTGCAGAAACTAAGAGACCATGGATGCAAGCCCAGACTACTATACCCAGCCAAGCTTTCGTTCACTATAAATGGAGAAAACAAAATTTTCCAGGATAAAAACAAATTTAAACAATACGTAGCCACAAATCCAGCCTTACAGAAATAATAGAAGGAAAATCACTAACCAAGGAGTCCAACAATGACCACAATATCTCAGACAACTAGAGACCCTTCACCAGCGCAACACAAAGAAGGGGAACACACAAAATTTACAACTTAAAAAATGACCGGAGTTAACAACCACTGGTCATTAATATCACTTAATGTCAATGGACTCAACTCTCCTATAAAAAGGCACAGACTAAGAGATTGGATACGAAAACAGGATCCAACATTCTGCTGTTTACAAGAAACACACCTCAACCACAAAGACAGGCACCTACTCAGAGTAAAGGGTTGGGATAAGGCTTATCAAGTAAATGGACCTAAGAAACAAGCAGGGGTGGCCATACTAATTTCTAACAAAGTTGACTTCAAACTTAAATCATTCAGGAGAGATGGAGAGGGACATTTTCTACTCATAACAGGAACAATTCATCAGGATGAAGTCTCAATCCTGAATATCTATGCCCCTAATATAAAAGCACCCACGTACGTAAAAGAAACATTGTTAAAACTCAAGGCAGCCATCAAACCGCACACATTAATAGTAGGAGACTTTAATACTCCTCTCTCACCAATGGACAGGTCAAGTAGACAGAAACCTAACAGAGAAATAAGAGAATTAATGGAGGTAATGAATCAAATGGACTTAACAGACATCTATAGAACATTCCACCCAAATAGGAAAGAATATACCTTCTTCTCTGCAGCTCATGGAACCTTCTCAAAAATCGACCACATACTCGGTAACAAAGCAAACATCCACAGTTACAAAAAAATATTAATAACCACCTGTATCTTATCAGATCACCATGGATTAAAGCTAGAATTCAGCAACAATGCTACCCCCAGAAAGCCTACAAACTCATGGAAACTGAATAGTCAACTACTGAACCATACCTGGATTAAGGAAGAAATAAAGAAAGAAATTAAACTCTTCCTTGAAGACAATGAAAATAAAGAAACAACATACTCAAACCTATGGGACACTATGAAAGCAGTTCTGAGAGGAAAGTTCATAGCACTAACTGCCCACTTAAAGAAAACAGAGAAAGCACACATTGGAGACTTAACAGCCCACCTGAAAGCTCTAGAAAAAAAAGAAGCAGACTCACCTAGAAGGGGTAGAAGACTGGAAATAATCAAACTGAGGGCTGAAATCAACAAAATAGAAACACAGAAAACAATTGAAAGAATCAATGAATCAAAAAGCTGGTTCCTGGAGAAAATCAACAAGATTGATAAACCCCTATCCAAACTAATCAAACGGCAGAGAGAGAATTTGCAAATTAATAAGATCAGAAATGAAAAGGGAGACATAACCACAGACACAGAGGAAATTCAGAGAATCATTAGATCTTACTACAAAAGCCTGTATGCCACAAAACTGGAAAATGTAAAAGAAATGGACGCTTTTTTAGATAAATACCATTTACCAAAGTTAAACCAGGACCAGGTGAACAACCTAAATAGACCTGTTAATCGTGAAGAATTAGAAGCGGTTATCAAAAACCTCCCTTCCAAAAAAAGTCCAGGACCAGATGGTTTCAACGCGGAATTCTACCAGAACTTCCAAGAAGACCTAATACCTATTCTCCTTAATGTATTTCACAATATAGAAACAGAAGAGTCATTGCCAAATTCCTTTTATGAAGCTACAGTAACTCTGATACCAAAACCACACAAAGACCCAACCAAGAAAGAGAATTACAGGCCAATCTCACTCATGAACATCGACGCAAAATCCTCAACAAAATTCTGGCAAACCGAATCCAAGAACACATTAGAAAAATTATCCATTATGATCAAGTAGGCTTCATACCAGAGATGCAGGGCTGGTTTAACATACGCAAATCTATCAATGTAATACATCATATAAATAAACTGAAAGAAAAAAACCATATGATCGTTTCTTTAGATGCTGAAAAAGCATTTGACAAAATTCAACATCCCTTTATGATAAAAGTCTTGGAGAGATTAGGGATACAAGGGTCATACCTAAATATAATTAAAGCTATATACAGCAAGCCGACAGCTAATATCAAACTAAATGGAGAGAAACTTAAAGCCATCCCACTAAAATCAGGAACACGCCAAGGCTGTCCACTCTCTCCATACCTCTTCAATATAGTTCTCGAAGTTTTAGCAATAGCAATAAGACAACATAAGGGGATAAAGGGGATTCAAATTGGAAAGGAAGAAGTTAAACTTGCATTATTTGCAGATGATATGATAGTGTACATGAGCGACCCCAAAAACTCCTCCAAAGAACTCCTACAGCTGATAAACGCCTTTAGTAACGTGGCAGGATACAAGATCAACTCCAAAAAATCAGTCGCCCTCTTATACACAAAGGATATGGAAGCAGAGAGAGAAATAAGAGAATCATCACCTTTCATGATAGCCACAAACAGAATAAAATATCTTGGGGTAACTCTAACCAAGGAAGTGAAAGATCTATTTGACAAAAACTTTAAGGCATTGAAGAAAGAAATTGAAGAGGATACCAGAAAATGGAAGGATCTCCCTTGCTCTTGGATTGGGAGAATCAACATAGTAAAAATGGCAATTCTACCAAGGGCAATTTATAGATTCAATGCAATCCCCATTAAAATCCCATCAAAATTCTTCACAGATCTTGAAAGGACAACAATCAACTTTATATGGAGAAACAAAAAACCCAGGATAGCCAAAACAATCTTATACAATAAAGGAACTTCTGGAGGCATTACCATCCCTGACTTCAAACTCTATTACAGAGCTACAGTAATGAAAACAGCGTGGTACTGGCATAAAAACAGAGAAGTCGACCAATGGAATCGTATAGAAGACCCGGATTTTAACCCACAAACCTATGAACAACTGATTTTCGATAAAGGAGCTAAAAGTATACAATGGAAGAAAGAAAGCATCTTCAACAAATGGTGCTGGCACAATTGGATGTCAACCTGTAGAAGAATGAAAATAGACCCATATCTATCACCATGCACAAAACTCAAGTCCAAATGGATCAAAGACCTCAATATCAATCTGAACACACTGAACCTGATAGAAGAGAAAATGGGAAGTACCCTACAACATATGGGCACTGGAGATCGCTTCCTATGTATAACCCCAGCAGCACAGACATTAAGGGCAACATTGAATAAATGGGACCTCCTGAAACTGAGAAGCTTCTGTAAAGCAAAGGACACTGTCATTAAGACAAAAAGGCAGCCTACTGACTGGGAGAAGATCTTCACCAACTCCGCAACAGACAAAGGTCTGATCTCCAAAATATATAAAGAACTCAAGAAACTAGACCTTAAAAGGATAATTAACCCAATTAAAAAATGGGGCTCTGAACTGAACAGAGAATTCTCAACAGAAGAAGTTAAAATGGCCAAAAGATACTTAAGGTCATGCTCAACCTCCTTAGCGATCAGAGAAATGCAAATCAAAACAACTTTGAGATATCATCTTACACCTGTCAGAATGGCTAAAATCAAAAACACCAAGGATAGCCTTTGCTGGAGAGGTTGTGGAGAAAGGGGTACCCTCATCCATTGCTGGTGGGACTGCAAACTTGTGCAACCACTTTGGAAATCAGTGTGGCGGTTTCTCAGAAAAATTGGGATCAACCTACCCCTGGACCCAGCAATACCACTCTTGGGAATATACCCAAGATTTGCCCTATCATATGACAAAAGCATTTGTCCAACTATGTTCATAGCAGCATTATTTGTAATAGCCAGAACCTGGAAGCAACCTAGATGCCTACTCTGCGGTAAAAAAACAATGACTTCTCGAATTTTGCATGCAAATGGATGGAAATAGAAAATACGATCCTTAGTGAGGTAACCCAGACCCAAAAATAAGAACATGGGATGTACTCACTCATAATTGGTTTCTAGCCATGGATAGGGGCCACTGAGTCTATAATTTGTGATCCTAAAGAAGCTAAACAAGAGGGTAAACCCAAGGAAAAACATATAGATATCCTCCCAGCTATGGGAAATAGACATGACTGATGGGCAAAAAATTGGAATCTTGGGGGTGGGGTGGGATGGGGATGAGGGGTGATGGGGAGAGAAAAGTGTGAAGGAGAGGATGAGGGGAACTGGGGGAATCGGGGTGATTGGGGATAAAGGAAGGTTGGATAGGGGAGCAGGGAAACTCATACCTTAGGTAAGGGAGCCACCTAAGGGGTGGCAAGAGACTTGAACTTGGAATGGCTACCAGATGCCCAGGGCAATGTCCCCAGTTAGTTCATTGGGGCACCTGAGGATAGGGAACCTGAAATGAACCTATCCTATAATCATACTGATGAATATCTTGCATATCGCCATAGAACCTTCATCTAGCGATGGATGGAGATAGAGCCAGAGACCCACACTGGAGCACCGGACTGAGCTCCCAAGGTTATAATGAGGAGCAGAAGGAGAGAGAACATGAACAAGGAAGTCAGGACCATGAGGGGTGCACCCAACCACTGAGACAGTGGGGCCGATCTATTGGGAGCTCACCAAGGTCAGCTGGACTGCTACTGAAAAAACATGGGATAAAACCAGACTCTCGGAATGTGGCAGACAATGAGAGCTGACGAGAGGCCAAGGAGAATGACACAGGAACTTTCAACTGGCGATAGATCGAGAGAGAGACAGAGACCCAAATTGGAGCAACGGTCTGAGCTCTTAAGGTCCAAATGAGGAGCAGAAGGAGGGAGAACATGAGCAAGGAAATCAGGACCACGAGGCGTCCACCCACCCACTGTGACAGTGGAACTGATCTATTGGGAGCTCTTCAAGGCCAGCTGGACTGGGACTGAATAAGCATGGGTTGAAACTGGACTCTCTGAACATGGCGGACAATGAAGGCTGATGAGAAGCCAAGGACAATGGCACTAGGTTTCGATCCTAATACATGAACTGGCTTTGTGGGAGCTTAGCCTGTTTGGATGTTCACCTTCCTGGGCCTGGATGGAAGTGGGAGGACCTTGGTCTTCCTGTAGGGCAGGGAATTTGGACTGCTCTTCAGTATCGAGAGGGAGGGGGAATGGACTGGGGGGAGGAGAAGAGGAGTGGGGATGGGGGAGGGGAGTGGGGGGAGGGGGCAATGTGTGGGAGGAGGGGAGGGAAATGGGAAACGGAGAGCAGTTGGAAATTTTAATTAAAAAAGAATTAAAAAAAAAGAAAAAAGAAGAAAAAAAAATGCCATTATGAAATCTACTACTTTGTAGCTAACTTAATAATCTTGTAATGGGAAATACTTTTTCCTGTAGCCATCGTCCCACTTGAAATGGAGTCCATGGGGCAGGTGTTGTGCTATATTAGTTCAGACATCTATTACAGTACCAGGCATATGGTCATGCGTAAAGCATTTGCTGAGCCAGTTGTGGCCATGCATGCATCTAATTCCAGCATTTAGAGGACTAAGGAAGGCCCAAAGATTCTGGCTAGAGACTCACCTAATCTGAGCAAGACCTTATCTTAAATAATAATTGCCTATTTGCCAAATACATTTTGATAGCAATTATTGAGCTTTGTATATTATGTCTGTCGGTGATTGGTTTGATTTTATTATGATGCCTATAAGTTGTTGTACACGCATATAGTAGCCTCTTGATAATTGTGTTTATGTTCTATGACAACTCTCATGTTTAAAAACCATCTGACCTTTAATTATTTGAAAGCATTCATCTGTAAAATAATTTGTTAATAAATCATTTAGTGAGAGTTAATATTTGATTTTTTTCTGGTTATTTTGACTTTTCCATTTTGATATTTTATTGTTTATGCTGTAATCCATCTTAATATCTATTTTCTAAAATTTAGAAAGGTTTTTGCTATACATACCAGGGTAACCTTGGACTTGTTATGTAGCTCAGGCTAACCTTGAACTCAAGATTCTCCTCTCAGCTTCCAGAGTGCTGGGATTACTGGCATGCACCACCATGTCTTGCTCAATTATTTTTAAAATAAATTATGTGTCTAGGTGTTTTGTAAACTTTGTACATCATGTGCACACAATGTTCAAGTAGGCCAGAAGAGGGCATCAGATCCAGGGGACTGGAGTTACTGAGGGTTGTGATTGACCAAGCAGGTGCTGGCAATGAACACAGGCCCTTTGGAAGAACAAGTGCTCTTAACTGCTGAGCTACCTCTTCAGCCTCTCGTCAATTATTATGTACATGTATATTTATGCATATAAACATCTTCACTGCATGTAAGCATGTGTGTTGTGTGCTCCTAGATGAGAAGAACTGCAGTTACAGATGGTTTGAGTTTCTGTGTGAGTGCCAGAAATTGAATTCAGGTCCTCTGCAAGAGCAAACAGTTTTCTTAATCACAGAAAAAACCCTCCAGTCCTACATACATATAGTTTTTCTTTTCTTTTATTCTTCTTTTTTTTTTGAGTCATGAGTTTACATAGCCCAGAACAATGGATTCTCCTGCTTTCCAAATCTGGGATTATAGGTATGTCCTACTGCACAAATATTTAGATCATCAACTCTTTTGGTTTTATGGGACAGGGTTTCTTTGTGTAGGCTTGGCTGTCTTGGAGCTCACTCTGTAGCCCAGGCTGGCCTCTAACGCATAGAGCTCTTCCTGCCTCTGGCTCCTGAGTGCTGGGATTAAAGGCATGTGCTCCCACCACTACCACCACCGGGCTTCATCAACTTTTTCTTCCTTCATTTCTTTTCCTTCCTTCCTTCCTTCCTTCCTTCCTTCCTTCCTTCCTTCCTTCCTTCCTTCCTTCCTTTTTTTCTTTAAAAACTTATTTTTATTTATATGAGTACTCTACCTGCACGTCCAACTTTGTCAGACGAGGACATGGGATCACACTATAGACAGTTGTGAGCCAGTATGTGGTTACTGGGAACTGAACTCAGCACCTCTGGAAGAGTAAGCAGTGTTCTTAGATGCTGAGCCACCTCTTCAGACCCTCATCAACATTTTCTTATAGACTGATTTTTGTTTAAATTTTTCATGACTCAAACTAACTTGCACTATTACTAAACATAGACCATTTTTCATTTTAAGATTTCCTGGCTGTTATGTATTTTAGATAGGGTCTTACTATGTGACCTTGCCTGACCTGGAACTTGCAATCCCCCCAGTGTCTGATAACAAAGTGCTGGAATTGCTGATACAAGGCACACTCCTGACCTCTCTTTTATTGAGGAAGGGAAAAGGGTCTTCCTAGTAAAAAGTAGTTGTTTTGTTTTGTTTTGTTTTGTTTTGTTTTGTTCTTTTTGGTGGTACTGGGAATTGAGCCCAGGTCTGAAGCCACATGCTAAGAAAGTACTTTACCATAGGGCCATGTTTGTAGCCCATGTCAAATGCCATAGAAATTGTTAACGGTGAAAACAACTTTGTGTGGATTACTTGAATAGCTATTTTTGTAAAACTGTGGGTTTTACTTATACATTGCTTTTAAAAAAACAATAAAACTGGGTGCTAGTGGCTCACACCTTTAATCCCAGCAAATCCCAGCACTCCTGAGCCAGAGGCAGGCAGATGTCTGTGAGTTCAGGGCCAGCCTGGTCTACAGAATGAGTTCCACTGACAGCCAGAGCTAGACAGAGAAACCCTGTCTCAGACAAACCAGAATTTAAACCACACTGCAAAATCACTCAAATCAGACAATTTAATACCTTATATAGATGTTGGATATTTTTCTGAATAAATACTTTATCATGGATAGGTCTTGTATCCTTTATTTTTTTAGAACTTGAAAACATACCAAGTTGCATATTAAGAAGGCAATCAAAAACATTTCCTCCTCTGTTCAAGTCTGCATTATTTCAAGGCTATCCATCACACACACAAACACACACACACACACACATCGTAACAACAGCATCAAACATTAGTCTTTAAGCTTTAAATAACTAAAGACAATGCATTCCTTAAAGCAGGAGAGCATACCATGAAGTTACAGCAGTTTAGGTATAAAATATGGGGGGAATGAAATGTACTTCTGTGACAGGGATATATCTCATTGTTTTGTTCAGCTTGTGCTCAATCCTCAGCACCACAAATAACAAACCAAATTTCCTTGTGCATGACATTATCAACACATATATTATCCTTAAAGGTGTGTTTCAGGCCCATAGATCTTCTGTACCAAGTAGTCTAAAGGCCGGTTCAATAACCTAAACACTTTCGTCTCTATTTATGCCCCTATAACTGCTCCCTTTTTTGTACTCCCTTGTTTGCCATTGTGCCTTAAGGGAAAGTTGTCACCGAGTATCAAGAGTTAATATGCATGAAGAACTTAAGAGCAGTTGACCTATATAAACACTCAATAAATATTCAGAACAACTTGTAAAGGAGAGTCTGCCATTATCTCCATTAAAAAAGTGAAAAGTTCTATTTTATATTCTATGTATATTTTGTTTGTATAGGCATAACCACACATGCACGAGAGTGCCTATGGAGATCACAAAAGGGGCACCAGATCTCCTTGAGCTGGAGTCACAGGCAGTTGTGACCTGCCCAATGTGGGTACTGGGAACTGAATTTGGGTCCTGTGGTAGAATAGGAACGACTCTAAACCACTGAGCAATCTCCCAGTATCTCCACTCTTTTTCTTTCTTTTTTTGGAAGACAGGTTTTTCTGTGTAGCTCTGGTTGTCTTGGAATTTGTCTGTAGACCAGGCTGGCCTCAAACTCAGAGATTAGACTGCCTCCGTTTAATTAAATACGTGCACCACCGCTCAACCTATCCCCATTCTTATACACAAGGGATTCAAAGTACAAAAAGGTGAGGTCATACCCCAGGTCATACAAATAACAGACTGTTTCCTGTCAATCTGTATCAAACTTCCCCACCTCCAATCCAGACAACTGCTGATCTAGACTAGACATGTTCTCCAAGGTATGTATATCTAGGTATCACTACATCAAAACTAAGATGTTGTTTGTTCTTCTCATGCTCATCCTTTCATGCATACATTGCTACCTAGAGACTGGCTGCTAGGACAGTCTGAATGCAGCAGCAGAATAGATTCTAACTGTCTTTCATTAGTCAGATATTAAAGGGATCTGACGATAAAAGGGGAGACCATGTTTTGCTGCCCAATGAAATTGTTTTGCATTGGAAATATTTTAACTTTATTACATTTATTATTGTGTGTGTCTGTGTGTGTGTGTGTGTGTGTGTGTGAGAGAGAGAGAGAGAGAGAGAGAGAGACAGAAAGAGAGCGAGCAGCTGGTGGTCAGTAGCTGCTGATGCAGCAGGTTCTCTTCTACCATGTGGGTCTGGGGATTGAAAGCAGGTGTTTGGGTTTGTTGATAAGTGCCTTTACCTGCTGAGTCATCTTGCTTACCCAGATTTTTTTTTAAATTAAAAGCATTGTAGGTGGTGGTGGCACGCACCTTTAATCTGAGCACTTTGGAAGCAGAGAAAGGTATATCCCAAAGTTCGATGCTAACCTGGTCTACAGAGTGAATGCCAGGAAAACTAGGGCTGCATCGAGAAATCTTGTCTCCAAAACAAACCAAAACAAACAAAGAAGCAAATAAATAAATAAAACCATTTTAGTTTTGAAACCTTATAATAAGATTGTTATTTTAAATTGAGTTTATATTGACATTTTCTTAGTTTAATTGCTAATATAATTAATACTGCCAGACTTAGACAGTAAAACCTAAGCTCTCTGAAGGAATTACTAACCTTTGGAGAGTGAGCGACTCAAGTGTGGAACTAGAGAAGACCCACTTTCACCATCTGATTCTACAGTTTCTGAGAACTAGGTACAGAACATGGCAGCATGCAGCTGAGATCCATAGTTGGAGGCACTTACGCTTGACGGGTATAAAGGTCTGGTTCGTCGAGGTCCTGAGATCTTAATTCCTGTGTGGAGAGGCAGCCAGCACCACCGGTGGAAATGGAACTGCGCTTCATGCTCAGAACCTAATTCATGATTTCAATATCAGAAAAATGTTCCAGATGCAAGTGGATCATTAAGCAATAATTGTCACTTTTATTCTGAAGTAGAAGAGTAACTAAGTTTATTCCTTTACGATAGTATTTTCCCTGTGTGCTGTATTTGTTTGTCATGTATACTTAAATCCTCACTAAAGATAACACCTATGCAACTTCAAGTATTCAATACACTCGAGCAAGACAATGCAAAAATGAACATATATGATTCCTGCATCACATGGCAATCCATGATCACAAAATTTCAATGTGTTATCCCGAATACATCACTGGTATCTCTTATGTCTATTTCAATGGTAACTCACAGACTGCTTGACAAGAAATCTCAGGCTCCTTAACTCTCCTCAAAATGTTTCCTTTGGCTTCAAAATCAGGATTCATTCTCTTTTCCTAATATCTACTTTTCTTGCTTTATGTTTAACCCCATAGTTTAATACCCACTATTGTCTTTCTGGTTCTAATCTCCCTTTCAGTAAAGACAAGCAATCCGTTCCATAACATAATGTAGAGGCTGCTTCCATTCTCAAAATATTTTAGTATCATAAGCATACCTATGTCAGACCCTGTCTTCGTCTCTGCAGCACTAGGCGCTAGCCACTCATCTTTTTCTGGTCCTGCCCTGGCTTCTTTCTAGGATAAGACAGAACTCACTGTTGATAAAATTATATATATATATATATATATATATGTAGTGAAGAGAAGTCACGCTATGCGATAAGGCTTACACAGGAGGCTTATTGGAAGATGAGAGAGAAGGGACAGAGAAGGCAGAGAGGGGAGCAGACTAGTCCCATGGGGTAAAGAGTGCGGGAGAGAGAGGGAGGTAGACACAGGAGAAGGGGGAGGTTAGGGGTAGGTCCACCTGTTACAAGGAACCATAGCAAATGTGCCCAGAAGTGGCTACAGGTGAAGTGCTCTTAGTGGCTACAGGTGAGGAGGTTTCCTGTCAGGACCCTGAGGACAGGCAGGCCAATGCAGATTCCCAAATACTAACACCAAATAATAACACCCACTTTATTGTTTGTTTGAGCTGGGGACTTTAGCACAATAGGCTGTGCACTGAGTCACATCACTCCTTGTTCGACTGCTTACATTCCACTTAGGTCTTATTCTCAAGCCTTCAGTTTCCCAGACTTTTTCTTCTTACATGGCTTTTCAGATGCTGCATTACCACAGGAACGCAGTGTTTTAACCTGTCCCTCCCAGGCAGTCCTCCCCTTCTCCCCCTCCCTGCGGAACACCTTGGTCAGCAATCAGCATCCTCTTTTCCCTCTCCAGGCGCTGCGCACACAAACTTACTGATCCCTGAACCCAGAACCTGGCAGATGCCGCCCCAGGTCTCTGATGCCACAGAGTTTCTTAGCAGGAACAGAGTTAACCCCATGCCAGCAGTTACCTTTCTCTCTGGTTCTTGACCCGCAGCGCCCACTTCCAGTAAAATGCACAACTGCTTAGGAAGACACCCACCAATGCCAACCAGGAGCCATTTGGATTTTAAAGTCTCCGCCTGCGTGACGTCAGAAAGCCTCTTGCGAGTACTCTTAAGCAAGAAGGCTATGCCAGTTCCCAGACAGTGGTGGGAAGTCCTAGGGCAAAAGCTTAGATTTCTAAATCTTGCAGCTGTTGTGCCTCTGGCTAGAATTGTAGTTTTGTCCCTAGCAACCCTTTTGAGTTTCAGCCTTTCCTAGCCATCAGTGTGTCTCCTCATCTGTATTTGAGACAATCAAGTACTTTTGCAGCAGTGCCCAGTTGTTTTCCATAGTATCTTTTATTGTTGTTTTGTTTTGTAAAATATCCCTGGGGCTGGTGAAATGGCTCCATGGGTAAGAGCACTGCCTGCTCTTCCAAAGAAATGGGTTAAATCCCCAGGACCCATAACTATAACTCTAATTTCAGGAGGTCTGATGCCCTCTTCTGGCCTTGGTGGGCACCAGACACACGTGTGGTATACAGACATACATGTAGGCAAAACACTTTATACATAAAATAAAAATAATAAAGATCTTTTTTAAAAAAATAAAGGCAAATAAAAAGTATTCTTGTACAGTTTTATCAGGACCTAAGTTCTCAAAATTCATTTCAACACTCATCTTAGTTTCAAGATGCCTTAAGAAGTACAAAATTTGCTGTTCAGTGGTGGTACATTCCTTTACTCCCAGTACTCAAGAGGCAGAGGCAGGGGGATCTCTGTGAGTTTGAGAAGAGTCTACAGAAGAAATACAAAATCACTTTAGCTAAGACATTTGAATTGGAAGTATTATCTCTGTTTGACCAAGATCTCCCATATTTTGTCATTACAAGGTCAATTAGCAAGACTATTGTAATAGCTATTGCTTATGCATTAACTACTCCTGGATTCTTTTTATAGAAGACTGAAGTGAGAAAGGATTAATGTTCTACGGGTGCTTAAATAAAGCAAGTTTTCACATACTAGTCCTTCTAAAATCATTCCTCATCAAAGAACTCATTGAAACATTTTTTTTTGTACAAATTTTAAAAAGTTGAAGTCTACAGTCATCAGGCTGGTAGTCATAGACACACAAAAACCTGACAAGCTTGCTTTCTATGTCTACTTCTGAATGCCACTCAGGATCAAGTGAGATAATTGTATCAGGATTTTAGCTTAGTGATACATGGCGTTAATAAATTAAAATTCATCCTAAGGAATGTAGTGGGAAGAAATGATAATGTAATCAAGTTGAATTTAATTTGCTAGATATTTTATAATGACATTTTAAGTTATAAGCAACTGTAATATACTTTACTATTAGAAACTCTTTTAATTAATGCAGGCCACCTTATTCCCATGTGGTTATGCCGTGGCAGTATCTGTGAAAAATTCTTCAGAGCAGGTAATAGGGATATGTTACATCTCTTTTTATCTTCTTTTTTTTTTCTGAGACAAGCTTGTCTATTTAACAGTCTTGGCTGTGTCCCTTTTTTACCTTTTATGTTAATTCTTTAAAAACAACTACTTCTTTATTTTATTTATTGTATTATGTGTAGTTGGAATTTTCCTTTGGGCCACCGAGAAACTCCCAAATAATTTATTATGAATGCTTCTTATTAATTATAAGTGCTTAGTCTTAGCTTAGGCTCGTCCTGCTAGCTTTTTGAACTTAATTTAACCTGTTTCTATTCATCTACATTTTTCCTTGGGGCTTTTTACCTTTCTTTTATTCTGTATGTCTTGGTTTCCTGCTTCCTCCATGTGTGTCTGATTGGCCACTGGTTTCTCCCTGGTATCTCTTTTTCTTTCTTCCTTTCTAAGCCTAAATTCCTCCTGCTACTCAGTTTCCCTGCCTGCAAGTCCTGCCTATACCTCTTTCTTGCTATTGGCCATTTAGCTTTTTGTTAGACTAATCAGGTGCCTTAGGCAGACAAGGTAAAACAGCAACACATTTTTACATATAATTCAACAAATGCAACACGTCTTTACATAGTTATACAAATATTTTGTAACAATGAAACATCATTTCTCCTTTTACTTTTTTTCTTCAAACCCGCTCTTATATGCCTCCTTGTTCCCTTTCAAATTCATGGATTTTTCATTAATTTTGTTACATGCATATGTGTATGTAACCTGCCCGATCTGTATGTTACTTGTCTGTATGCTGTCAGGGTTATAATTAGGTTGAAGGGAGATAAATACACAGGGAGAAAGGAGAGCAAAATAATAGTATGGATATGTGAAAAAAATCACAAGGATTCATACTGTTAAGTACCTAAGAAACTATAACACACACATACTTTAATTTAGTATAATGTTATTTGTATGTATGATTCAGGGCTCACCATTTGGTATTGGATAAGCATTTCGTGTACTCTTCCCACAGTAGGACTAAAACTGTTTCTCCACTCCCGGCATTTGTGAGTTCCCTATAGTTCTTTGTGTAGGGCTGGTTGGCCCCTTGTCCCTTATAGATTGCCTCTTGTCCTTATTCAGCTCATACTTAAGCAGCCATGTTAATAAGATTTTATTGGTGTAGATTCTGACATTCCTAGGAGATACAATGTCACAGCAAACTCCATGATGCTCTGGCTCTTATAATCTATGTGTCCCCTCCTTTACAATGTTTCGTGATACTTACGTGTAGTGATATTTCATTTGTATTTTAATAAAGAAAGTTTAGCTGAAGATCAGAGAGTAAGTGGTAGCACACACCTTTAATCTCAGTAGCCACACTAGTTTGCCATAGAAACCTGGCGGTGCACGCCTTTAATCCCAGTGGTGCACATCTTTAATCCCAACCTAAAGAATGGAATGCAAGACAGAAGGAGAAAGCTCTCAGACACAGTCTCATCACCCTGTTATTTGATTTCTCTGTTAGATTGCCTTCACATATGCATTTATTTCAGGAAGCATCGACTGTATCAATACCCATGCCACTGCACACTACTTCCGTGGCCTTAGTTTTAGCTGTTTCTCCCTGTATACACTCCCTCGTCCCTCTATTTCTTTCCTTGCACCTCCCCTCACCAGCCTGTACCTTTCTATTCTATTTCTTCTTTCCTGATGAGATGCTTCTCTCCTCCTTAGTCTGTTACTCTATGCTTAATCTCTGTGATTCTGTATATCCACATGTAAGCTAATACATGCCACATTTGGCTTTCTGTGTCTGGGTACCTCACTCAGGGTGATTTCTCCCCCTAGTTCTACCCATTTACTGTGAATTTAATTCTTTATAATGGCTGAGTAATATTCATTTGTATAAAGGTTCCAATTTTTATTATCCATTCATATTCATGTCTTGAATATGTTATCCAATTTCTGGGCATTATTAATAGAGCAGCAATGGACATGGTTGAGTAAGCGTCTCTGTGGTAGGATGAAGTTTCCTTTGGGTAAATGCCCAAGAGTGATAGAGCTGGATCACGAGGTAGATCAGTTCCCATCTCTCTAAGGTAAATCCACACTCATTTCCATAGTGACTGTATGAGTCTGCACTCCTACCAGCAGTGGATGAGTGTACCCCTTATTCTATGTCCTTGCCAGCAGGAACTGTCACTCATATTATTGATCCTAGGGATTCTGACAGGTGTAAAGTGGACTCTCAAAGCAGACTTGGTTTGCATTTCACTGATGACTGAGAATGTTGAACATTTAAGTCTTTCTCAGCCACTTAAGATTCCCTATTGAGAATTCTCTGTTTAAAAATTCCCAGTTTTAATTGAGTCATTTGTTTTCTTGATATCTAGCCTTTTGAGTTCTTTATACATTTTGTTTGAGTTTTTTTGTATAATTTTGGATATTAGCCCTCTATTGGGTGTGTAGTTGATAAAAAAATATTTTACCATTCTGTAAGCTGCCACTTTGTCTGAATGATGGGATCTTTTGTCATGCAGAAGCTTTTCAGTTTCATGAGATCCCATTTATTAATTGTTGAAATTAGTGTCTGTGTTAATAGTGTTCTGCTCAGAAAGTCTTTTCCTATGTCATTGATTTCAGGGATCGTCCCTTCTTTTTCTTCTGTTAGGTTCAAGATATCTGGTTTTAGGTTGAGGTCTGTGTGGGAATTCCTTTCCATTAAATATTTTTTGGGATGTGGGGGTGTGTCAGCAATAGGGTGGCTTCTGTGTGCTGACATGATCTCTTATAAGGGAGAGAATGGTCTCCCATGTATTTCTGGTTTCTTCATCAAAGATCAGGAGTCCGTAGGCACTTGAATTACACCTGACTTCTCAGTGGAAACCATGAAAGCCGGAATGTCTTAGATAGATGTGCTGCCAACACTAAGAGACCATGAAGGCAATCACAGCAAAGCTTGCATTCACCATCAATGGAGAAAAAAGATATTCCAGGACAAAAACAGATTTAAATAATAGGTAGCCACAAACCCAGCCTTACAGAAACTACTAGAAGGCAAAGCACAAACCAAGGAAGCTAAGAACACCCATAATAACACAGACATCTGACAACTCTCCACCACCACAACTCAAAGAAGGGAAACACACACTCTAATAGTAGGTTTCAACACTCCTCTCTCACCAATGAACAGGCTAAACAGACAGAAACTTAATGGAGCAATAAGAGATATCACAGATGTAGTGAAACAAATGAAATTAATAGACATCTATAGAACATTCCACCCAACAGAAAAGAAAATACCTTCTTCTCAGCATCTCATGGAACCTTCTCAAAAATTGATCACATAATCAGTAACAAAGCAAACATTCACAGATACAAAAGAAAATGTAGTAACCAGCTGTGTACTATTGGATTACCATGGAATAATGCTAGAATTCAACAACAATTCTACCCCCAGAATGCCTACAAACTCATGAAAACTGAACAGTCAACTACTCTCCAGAAGATGACATCAGATACCTTAGAATTAGAGATATAAGGGATTGTGAGCTGCCATATGGGTGCTGTTAACTGAACCTTTGTCCTCTGCAAGAGCGGCAAGTGCTCTTAATCATGGATTCATCAACCCAGCCCTAGAAGGTACTTCATTTTTTCCCTTAAACCCAGATGTCATTAGGAAAGATCCTTTTACAGATGGTGCTGAGAAAACTGGGTATGTACCTGTAGAAGAATGAAATCAGGTCGAGTCTCAAACTACATGAAACATTGAAAATAGATCACAGATTTCATGTGAAGACAGGACATGCTGAAACTGCAGGGAAGACACATCAACTATGTCCCGTGTCAACAATCATCCTATGCAGAGGTAGGAACTTCTGAATGGACTGTGACAGCAGAGAACACAACCCAAGGACTGACACATGGATTATAGCAAACTAAAAACCTGCCTAACAATGGAAGGAACCTCACAACTGAAGAGACAGCTTACAGATTTGAGAAATCATTGCCAACTCTGTATCGCATAGGGTTCTATTATGTAAAAACAGCCAAGATTAAACCAAATCCAATCCATACATGAGGTAATGAGGTGAGCAGACAGTCCTCAAAGGAAGAAATAGAAATGGCAAATAATATTTGATGATGGGTTCAACATCCTAAGCCATCAGGGAAAGGTGAAATTAAAATGATTTATACTGTCACCTTACTAGCTCAGAATGACTTTCATCAAGAAAACAGAACAACAGATGCTGGCAGGAATTTGAGGAAAGAGGAAACTTTACTCACTGCTAGTGAGCATAAATTGCAGCTACTGAGGAAATCAGTAAGTAGGTTTGTCAAAAATGAGAAAGTGGTGGGAGAGATGTCTCAGGGAAAAGCACTGGCTGCTCTTACAGAGGAACTGGGTTTGGTTCCCAGCACCCACTTGGTGGCTCAGAACCATCTATAACTCCAGTTCCAGGGAATCCCTTTCTGACCTCCACAGTCACCACGGATGTAGACATATATTGCAGGAAAAATATTCACACACATAAAAATAAAAGATAAACAAATCTTTGAGGACAACAACCAAAACTATCACATGATCTGCCTATATGCCTCAGTGATAAAGAGCACTTCTTGTTCTTCCAGAGGACCAGCATTTGATTCCCAACACTCAAACCAGGCAGTTCACAACCACCTGTAACACAAGCCCCAGGAGGGTCTGACATCTCTCATCTCTGTGGTCACACACACACACACACACAGATTTAAAAGTAAAAAAATGACATTTGTAGGAAAATGGGTGAAATTTCAACTCAGAATGTTAGCTGAAATAAACTGCGTTCAGATAAACACTATGTTTTCTCTCATGTGTGTAGCCTTGATTGAAGTTTCTATGTGTGAGTGGGTCGGTGTCCATGTGTGGATGACTCATGAAACTAGAGAACTGTGAGAGGGAAAAAGAGACCTGAAGGATTAGGGTACAGGAACATTGACAGAAGATAATGCAATATTGTACTGGGAGAGCAGAAATTAGGTTGTTGTGGGCAATGGAAAAACAGCAAGAATGGGACAGAGGGGAGGGCAAGGCAAAGGCCAGAGGGCAGGGTGTGGAAGAAGAAAACATGTGTAAAAATGCCATTATGAGCTTGTCCCGTCCAGCTTGCATCCAGAACCCTTCTTCCTTCTGTCCCCTTTCCTCTTTGGGCACATAACGCCATCCAGCTCAGTCTGTCTGGCGCTGGGGCCAAATCCTCAGGGCAAGTAGGCAGGCGAGACCTCCTTTGTCTCACTGGCCTGCCTACACCAACCAAGGTAGGCGCTTTGTTTACGAACTACCCAACCTGCACGGAGATCTGATCTCGGCACCAGGAGAGACAGCAGTGCGGCGAGTTTGTGACCAGCGGCGGCGGAAGCAGCCCTGGACAGGGAACTCTGAAGTTCCTCATCCCCCTCCCTATACTCCCCGGGCTCCCTGCAGGGGCTCTACCCACCCCCCCCATACTGCCTCTCTCTTCTTGTCCCACCCAGCTTGCATCCAGAACCCTTCTTCCTTCTGTCCCCTTTCCTCTTTGGGCACATAACACCATCCAGCTCAGTCTGTCTGGCGCTGGGGGCAAATCTTCAGGGCAAGTAGGCAGGTGAGACCTCCTTTGTCTCACTGGCCCACCTGGACCAACCAAGGTAGGCGCTTTGTTTACGAACTACCCAACCTGCACAAAGATCTGATCTCGGCACCAGGAGAGACAGCAGTGCGGCGAGTTTGTGACCAGCGGCGGCGGAAGCAGCCCTGGACAGGGAACTCTGAAGTTCCTCATCCCCCTCCCTATACTCCCCGGGTTCCCTGCAGGGGCTCTACCCCCCCATACTGCCTCTCTCTTCTTGCCCCACCCAGCTTGCATCCAGAACCCTTCTTCCCTCTGTCCCCTTTCCTCTTTGGGCACATATCACCATCCAGCTCAGTCTGTCTGGTGCTGGGGGCAAATCCTCAGGGCAAGTAGGCAGGCGAGACCTCCTTTGTTTCACTGGCCCGCCTGCACCAACCAAGGTAGGCGCTTTGTTTACGAACTACCCAACATGCACGGAGACCTGATCTCGGCACCAGGAGAGACAGCAGTGGGGTGAGTTTGTGACCAGCGGTGGCGGAAGCAGCCCTGGACAGGGAACTCTGAAGTTCCTCATCCCCCTCCCTATACTCCCCGGGCTCCCTGCAGGGGCTCTACCCCCCCATACTGCCTCTCTCTTCTTGTCCCACCCAGCTTGCATCCAGAACCCTTCTTCCTTCTGTCCCCTTTTCTCTTTGGGCACATAACACCATCCAGCTCAGTCTGTCTGGTGCTGGGGGCAAATCCTCAGGGCAAGTAGGCTGGCGAGACTTCCTTTATTTCACTGGCCTGCCTGCAACAAGCAAGGATAGACATCACTAGAACACCAGGAGAGCTAGCACTGCAGAGAGCCATCACTGGGAAGGTACATCAGTAGGTAAGGAGACCTGATCCAGTAAAAGAAGATCCAGAGGGGAGCATTCGGAGAAAGAGATGGGCAGGCGCCAATGCAAGAATTCACCTAACAATCTGAAAAACTATATGAAACCACCAGAACCCAGCGACATCCCAACAGGTGGACATGAACACCTTAATCATGAAGAAGTAGATAAAATTGACTTTATGAAAGTGATTGACGCCCTTAAACAGCATGTAAAAAATGCCCTTATAGAAATGGATGAGAAGTATAACAGAAAGTTTGAAGAATTGAGTAAATCAGTGAATGATACCCTAGGAAACCAAGGAAAAACAATCAAACAGATAATGGAAACAGTTCAAGGCTTAAAAACTGAAATGGAGGCAAAGAAGAAAACACAAACAGAAGGCCAGCTGGACAGGGAAAATCTAGGTAAACGAATAGAGACTACAGAAGCAAGCATCACCAACAGAATACAAGAGATAGAAGAAAGAATCTCAGATTCTGAAGATACCATAGAGAAAATAAACACGCTGATCAAAGAAAACAGCAAGGCCAACAAATTCTCATCACAAAACATTCAGGAAATATGGGACACAATAAAAAGACCAAACCTAAGAATAATAGGAATAGAAGAAGGAGAAGAAGCGCAGCTCAACGGTCCAGAAAATATATTTAATAAAATTATAGAAGAAAACTTTCCCAACCTAAAGAAAGATATACCTATGAAGGTTCAAGAAGCATACAGAACACCGAATAGGCTGGATCAAAAAAAACATCCTCTCGCCATATAATAATCAAAACACAAAGCATACAGAATAAAGAAAGAATACTAAGAGCAGCAAAGGAAAAAGGCCAAGTTACTTATAAAGGTAAACCTATCAGACATACACCTGACTTCTCTATGGAAACCATGAAAGCCAGAAGGTCCTGGATAGATGTACTGCAGAAACTAAGAGACCATGGATGCAAGCCCAGACTACTATACCCAGCCAAGCTTTCGTTCACTATAAATGGAGAAAACAAAATTTTCCAGGATAAAAACAAATTTAAACAATACGTAGCCACAAATCCAGCCTTACAGAAATAATAGAAGGAAAATCACTAACCAAGGAGTCCAACAATGACCACAATATCTCAGACAACTAGAGACCCTTCACCAGCGCAACACAAAGAAGGGGAACACACAAAATTTACAACTTAAAAAATGACCGGAGTTAACAACCACTGGTCATTAATATCACTTAATGTCAATGGACTCAACTCTCCTATAAAAAGGCACAGACTAAGAGATTGGATACGAAAACAGGATCCAACATTCTGCTGTTTACAAGAAACACACCTCAACCACAAAGACAGGCACCTACTCAGAGTAAAGGGTTGGGATAAGGCTTATCAAGTAAATGGACCTAAGAAACAAGCAGGGGTGGCCATACTAATTTCTAACAAAGTTGACTTCAAACTTAAATCATTCAGGAGAGATGGAGAGGGACATTTTCTACTCATAACAGGAACAATTCATCAGGATGAAGTCTCAATCCTGAATATCTATGCCCCTAATATAAAAGCACCCACGTACGTAAAAGAAACATTGTTAAAACTCAAGGCAGCCATCAAACCGCACACATTAATAGTAGGAGACTTTAATACTCCTCTCTCACCAATGGACAGGTCAAGTAGACAGAAACCTAACAGAGAAATAAGAGAATTAATGGAGGTAATGAATCAAATGGACTTAACAGACATCTATAGAATATTCCACCCAAATAGGAAAGAATATACCTTCTTCTCTGCAGCTCATGGAACCTTCTCAAAAATAGACCACATACTCGGTAACAAAGCAAACATCCACAGTTACAAAAAAATATTAATAACCACCTGTATCTTATCAGATCACCATGGATTAAAGCTAGAATTCAGCAACAATGCTACCCCCAGAAAGCCTACAAACTCATGGAAACTGAATAGTCAACTACTGAACCATACCTGGATTAAGGAAGAAATAAAGAAAGAAATTAAACTCTTCCTTGAAGACAATGAAAATAAAGAAACAACATACTCAAACCTATGGGACACTATGAAAGCAGTTCTGAGAGGAAAGTTCATAGCACTAACTGCCCACTTAAAGAAAACAGAGAAAGCACACATTGGAGACTTAACAGCCCACCTGAAAGCTCTAGAAAAAAAAGAAGCAGACTCACCTAGAAGGGGTAGAAGACTGGAAATAATCAAACTGAGGGCTGAAATCAACAAAATAGAAACACAGAAAACAATTGAAAGAATCAATGAATCAAAAAGCTGGTTCCTGGAGAAAATCAACAAGATTGATAAACCCCTATCCAAACTAATCAAACGGCAGAGAGAGAATTTGCAAATTAATAAGATCAGAAATGAAAAGGGAGACATAACCACAGACACAGAGGAAATTCAGAGAATCATTAGATCTTACTACAAAAGCCTGTATGCCACAAAACTGGAAAATGTAAAAGAAATGGACGCTTTTTTAGATAAATACCATTTACCAAAGTTAAACCAGGACCAGGTGAACAACCTAAATAGACCTGTTAATCGTGAAGAATTAGAAGCGGTTATCAAAAACCTCCCTTCCAAAAAAAGTCCAGGACCAGATGGTTTCAACGCGGAATTCTACCAGAACTTCCAAGAAGACCTAATACCTATTCTCCTTAATGTATTTCACAATATAGAAACAGAAGAGTCATTGCCAAATTCCTTTTATGAAGCTACAGTAACTCTGATACCAAAACCACACAAAGACCCAACCAAGAAAGAGAATTACAGGCCAATCTCACTCATGAACATCGACGCAAAATCCTCAACAAAATTCTGGCAAACCGAATCCAAGAACACATTAGAAAAATTATCCATTATGATCAAGTAGGCTTCATACCAGAGATGCAGGGCTGGTTTAACATACGCAAATCTATCAATGTAATACATCATATAAATAAACTGAAAGAAAAAAACCATATGATCGTTTCTTTAGATGCTGAAAAAGCATTTGACAAAATTCAACATCCCTTTATGATAAAAGTCTTGGAGAGATTAGGGATACAAGGGTCATACCTAAATATAATTAAAGCTATATACAGCAAGCCGACAGCTAATATCAAACTAAATGGAGAGAAACTTAAAGCCATCCCACTAAAATCAGGAACACGCCAAGGCTGTCCACTCTCTCCATACCTCTTCAATATAGTTCTCGAAGTTTTAGCAATAGCAATAAGACAACATAAGGGGATAAAGGGGATTCAAATTGGAAAGGAAGAAGTTAAACTTGCATTATTTGCAGATGATATGATAGTGTACATGAGCGACCCCAAAAACTCCTCCAAAGAACTCCTACAGCTGATAAACGCCTTTAGTAACGTGGCAGGATACAAGATCAACTCCAAAAAATCAGTCGCCCTCTTATACACAAAGGATATGGAAGCAGAGAGAGAAATAAGAGAATCATCACCTTTCATGATAGCCACAAACAGAATAAAATATCTTGGGGTAACTCTAACCAAGGAAGTGAAAGATCTATTTGACAAAACTTTAAGGCATTGAAGAAAGAAATTGAAGAGGATACCAGAAAATGGAAGGATCTCCCTTGCTCTTGGATTGGGAGAATCAACATAGTAAAAATGGCAATTCTACCAAGGGCAATTTATAGATTCAATGCAATCCCCATTAAAATCCCATCAAAATTCTTCACAGATCTTGAAAGGACAACAATCAACTTTATATGGAGAAACAAAAAACCCAGGATAGCCAAAACAATCTTATACAATAAAGGAACTTCTGGAGGCATTACCATCCCTGACTTCAAACTCTATTACAGAGCTACAGTAATGAAAACAGCGTGGTACTGGCATAAAAACAGAGAAGTCGACCAATGGAATCGTATAGAAGACCCGGATTTTAACCCACAAACCTATGAACAACTGATTTTCGATAAAGGAGCTAAAAGTATACAATGGAAGAAAGAAAGCATCTTCAACAAATGGTGCTGGCACAATTGGATGTCAACCTGTAGAAGAATGAAAATAGACCCATATCTATCACCATGCACAAAACTCAAGTCCAAATGGATCAAAGACCTCAATATCAATCTGAACACACTGAACCTGATAGAAGAGAAAATGGGAAGTACCCTACAACATATGGGCACTGGAGATCGCTTCCTATGTATAACCCCAGCAGCACAGACATTAAGGGCAACATTGAATAAATGGGACCTCCTGAAACTGAGAAGCTTCTGTAAAGCAAAGGACACTGTCATTAAGACAAAAAGGCAGCCTACTGACTGGGAGAAGATCTTCACCAACTCCGCAACAGACAAAGGTCTGATCTCCAAAATATATAAAGAACTCAAGAAACTAGACCTTAAAAGGATAATTAACCCAATTAAAAAATGGGGCTCTGAACTGAACAGAGAATTCTCAACAGAAGAAGTTAAAATGGCCAAAAGATACTTAAGGTCATGCTCAACCTCCTTAGCGATCAGAGAAATGCAAATCAAAACAACTTTGAGATATCATCTTACACCTGTCAGAATGGCTAAAATCAAAAACACCAAGGATAGCCTTTGCTGGAGAGGTTGTGGAGAAAGGGGTACCCTCATCCATTGCTGGTGGGACTGCAAACTTGTGCAACCACTTTGGAAATCAGTGTGGCGGTTTCTCAGAAAAATTGGGATCAACCTACCCCTGGACCCAGCAATACCACTCTTGGGAATATACCCAAGATTTGCCCTATCATATGACAAAAGCATTTGTCCAACTATGTTCATAGCAGCATTATTTGTAATAGCCAGAACCTGGAAGCAACCTAGATGCCTACTCTGCGGTAAAAAAACAATGACTTCTCGAATTTTGCATGCAAATGGATGGAAATAGAAAATACGATCCTTAGTGAGGTAACCCAGACCCAAAAATAAGAACATGGGATGTACTCACTCATAATTGGTTTCTAGCCATGGATAGGGGCCACTGAGTCTATAATTTGTGATCCTAAAGAAGCTAAACAAGAGGGTAAACCCAAGGAAAAACATATAGATATCCTCCCAGCTATGGGAAATAGACATGACTGATGGGCAAAAAATTGGAATCTTGGGGGTGGGGTGGGATGGGGATGAGGGGTGATGGGGAGAGAAAAGTGTGAAGGAGAGGATGAGGGGAACTGGGGGAATCGGGGTGATTGGGGATAAAGGAAGGTTGGATAGGGGAGCAGGGAAACTCATACCTTAGGTAAGGGAGCCACCTAAGGGGTGGCAAGAGACTTGAACTTGGAATGGCTACCAGATGCCCAGGGCAATGTCCCCAGTTAGTTCATTGGGGCACCTGAGGATAGGGAACCTGAAATGAACCTATCCTATAATCATACTGATGAATATCTTGCATATCGCCATAGAACCTTCATCTAGCGATGGATGGAGATAGAGCCAGAGACCCACACTGGAGCACCGGACTGAGCTCCCAAGGTTATAATGAGGAGCAGAAGGAGAGAGAACATGAACAAGGAAGTCAGGACCATGAGGGGTGCACCCAACCACTGAGACAGTGGGGCCGATCTATTGGGAGCTCACCAAGGTCAGCTGGACTGCTACTGAAAAAACATGGGATAAAACCAGACTCTCGGAATGTGGCAGACAATGAGAGCTGACGAGAGGCCAAGGAGAATGACACAGGAACTTTCAACTGGCGATAGATCGAGAGAGAGACAGAGACCCAAATTGGAGCAACGGTCTGAGCTCTTAAGGTCCAAATGAGGAGCAGAAGGAGGGAGAACATGAGCAAGGAAATCAGGACCACGAGGCGTCCACCCACCCACTGTGACAGTGGAACTGATCTATTGGGAGCTCTTCAAGGCCAGCTGGACTGGGACTGAATAAGCATGGGTTGAAACTGGACTCTCTGAACATGGCGGACAATGAAGGCTGATGAGAAGCCAAGGACAATGGCACTAGGTTTCGATCCTAATACATGAACTGGCTTTGTGGGAGCTTAGCCTGTTTGGATGTTCACCTTCCTGGGCCTGGATGGAAGTGGGAGGACCTTGGTCTTCCTGTAGGGCAGGGAATTTGGACTGCTCTTCAGTATCGAGAGGGAGGGGGAATGGACTGGGGGGAGGAGAAGAGGAGTGGGGATGGGGGAGGGGAGTGGGGGGAGGGGGCAATGTGTGGGAGGAGGGGAGGGAAATGGGAAACGGAGAGCAGTTGGAAATTTTAATTAAAAAAGAATTAAAAAAAAAGAAAAAAGAAGAAAAAAAAATGCCATTATGAAATCTACTACTTTGTAGCTAACTTAATAATCTTGTAATGGGAAATACTTTTTCCTGTAGCCATCGTCCCACTTGAAATGGAGTCCATGGGGCAGGTGTTGTGCTATATTAGTTCAGACATCTATTACAGTACCAGGCATATGGTCATGCGTAAAGCATTTGCTGAGCCAGTTGTGGCCATGCATGCATCTAATTCCAGCATTTAGAGGACTAAGGAAGGCCCAAAGATTCTGGCTAGAGACTCACCTAATCTGAGCAAGACCTTATCTTAAATAATAATTGCCTATTTGCCAAATACATTTTGATAGCAATTATTGAGCTTTGTATATTATGTCTGTCGGTGATTGGTTTGATTTTATTATGATGCCTATAAGTTGTTGTACACGCATATAGTAGCCTCTTGATAATTGTGTTTATGTTCTATGACAACTCTCATGTTTAAAAACCATCTGACCTTTAATTATTTGAAAGCATTCATCTGTAAAATAATTTGTTAATAAATCATTTAGTGAGAGTTAATATTTGATTTTTTTCTGGTTATTTTGACTTTTCCATTTTGATATTTTATTGTTTATGCTGTAATCCATCTTAATATCTATTTTCTAAAATTTAGAAAGGTTTTTGCTATACATACCAGGGTAACCTTGGACTTGTTATGTAGCTCAGGCTAACCTTGAACTCAAGATTCTCCTCTCAGCTTCCAGAGTGCTGGGATTACTGGCATGCACCACCATGTCTTGCTCAATTATTTTTAAAATAAATTATGTGTCTAGGTGTTTTGTAAACTTTGTACATCATGTGCACACAATGTTCAAGTAGGCCAGAAGAGGGCATCAGATCCAGGGGACTGGAGTTACTGAGGGTTGTGATTGACCAAGCAGGTGCTGGCAATGAACACAGGCCCTTTGGAAGAACAAGTGCTCTTAACTGCTGAGCTACCTCTTCAGCCTCTCGTCAATTATTATGTACATGTATATTTATGCATATAAACATCTTCACTGCATGTAAGCATGTGTGTTGTGTGCTCCTAGATGAGAAGAACTGCAGTTACAGATGGTTTGAGTTTCTGTGTGAGTGCCAGAAATTGAATTCAGGTCCTCTGCAAGAGCAAACAGTTTTCTTAATCACAGAAAAAACCCTCCAGTCCTACATACATATAGTTTTTCTTTTCTTTTATTCTTCTTTTTTTTTTTTGAGTCATGAGTTTACATAGCCCAGAACAATGGATTCTCCTGCTTTCCAAATCTGGGATTATAGGTATGTCCTACTGCACAAATATTTAGATCATCAACTCTTTTGGTTTTATGGGACAGGGTTTCTTTGTGTAGGCTTGGCTGTCTTGGAGCTCACTCTGTAGCCCAGGCTGGCCTCTAACGCATAGAGCTCTTCCTGCCTCTGGCTCCTGAGTGCTGGGATTAAAGGCATGTGCTCCCACCACTACCACCACCGGGCTTCATCAACTTTTTCTTCCTTCATTTCTTTTCCTTCCTTCCTTCCTTCCTTCCTTCCTTCCTTCCTTCCTTCCTTCCTTCCTTCCTTCCTTTTTTTCTTTAAAAACTTATTTTTATTTATATGAGTACTCTACCTGCACGTCCAACTTTGTCAGACGAGGACATGGGATCACACTATAGACAGTTGTGAGCCAGTATGTGGTTACTGGGAACTGAACTCAGCACCTCTGGAAGAGTAAGCAGTGTTCTTAGATGCTGAGCCACCTCATCAGACCCTCATCAACATTTTCTTATAGACTGATTTTTGTTTAAATTTTTCATGACTCAAACTAACTTGCACTATTACTAAACATAGACCATTTTTCATTTTAAGATTTCCTGGCTGTTATGTATTTTAGATAGGGTCTTACTATGTGACCTTGCCTGACCTGGAACTTGCAATCCCCCCAGTGTCTGATAACAAAGTGCTGGAATTGCTGATACAAGGCACACTCCTGACCTCTCTTTTATTGAGGAAGGGAAAAGGGTCTTCCTAGTAAAAAGTAGTTGTTTTGTTTTGTTTTGTTTTGTTTTGTTCTTTTTGGTGGTACTGGGAATTGAGCCCAGGTCTGAAGCCACATGCTAAGAAAGTACTTTACCACAGGGCCATGTTTGTAGCCCATGTCAAATGCCATAGAAATTGTTAACGGTGAAAACAACTTTGTGTGGATTACTTGAATAGCTATTTTTGTAAAACTGTGGGTTTTACTTATACATTGCTTTTAAAAAAACAATAAAACTGGGTGCTAGTGGCTCACACCTTTAATCCCAGCAAATCCCAGCACTCCTGAGCCAGAGGCAGGCAGATGTCTGTGAGTTCAGGGCCAGCCTGGTCTACAGAATGAGTTCCACTGACAGCCAGAGCTAGACAGAGAAACCCTGTCTCAGACAAACCAGAATTTAAACCACACTGCAAAATCACTCAAATCAGACAATTTAATACCTTATATAGATGTTGGATATTTTTCTGAATAAATACTTTATCATGGATAGGTCTTGTATCCTTTATTTTTTTAGAACTTGAAAACATACCAAGTTGCATATTAAGAAGGCAATCAAAAACATTTCCTCCTCTGTTCAAGTCTGCATTATTTCAAGGCTATCCATCACACACACAAACACACACACACACACACATCGTAACAACAGCATCAAACATTAGTCTTTAAGCTTTAAATAACTAAAGACAATGCATTCCTTAAAGCAGGAGAGCATACCATGAAGTTACAGCAGTTTAGGTATAAAATATGGGGGGAATGAAATGTACTTCTGTGACAGGGATATATCTCATTGTTTTGTTCAGCTTGTGCTCAATCCTCAGCACCACAAATAACAAACCAAATTTCCTTGTGCATGACATTATCAACACATATATTATCCTTAAAGGTGTGTTTCAGGCCCATAGATCTTCTGTACCAAGTAGTCTAAAGGCCGGTTCAATAACCTAAACACTTTCGTCTCTATTTATGCCCCTATAACTGCTCCCTTTTTTGTACTCCCTTGTTTGCCATTGTGCCTTAAGGGAAAGTTGTCACCGAGTATCAAGAGTTAATATGCATGAAGAACTTAAGAGCAGTTGACCTATATAAACACTCAATAAATATTCAGAACAACTTGTAAAGGAGAGTCTGCCATTATCTCCATTAAAAAAGTGAAAAGTTCTATTTTATATTCTATGTATATTTTGTTTGTATAGGCATAACCACACATGCACGAGAGTGCCTATGGAGATCACAAAAGGGGCACCAGATCTCCTTGAGCTGGAGTCACAGGCAGTTGTGACCTGCCCAATGTGGGTACTGGGAACTGAATTTGGGTCCTGTGGTAGAATAGGAACGACTCTAAACCACTGAGCAATCTCCCAGTATCTCCACTCTTTTTCTTTCTTTTTTTGGAAGACAGGTTTTTCTGTGTAGCTCTGGTTGTCTTGGAATTTGTCTGTAGACCAGGCTGGCCTCAAACTCAGAGATTAGACTGCCTCCGTTTAATTAAATACGTGCACCACCGCTCAACCTATCCCCATTCTTATACACAAGGGATTCAAAGTACAAAAAGGTGAGGTCATACCCCAGGTCATACAAATAACAGACTGTTTCCTGTCAATCTGTATCAAACTTCCCCACCTCCAATCCAGACAACTGCTGATCTAGACTAGACATGTTCTCCAAGGTATGTATATCTAGGTATCACTACATCAAAACTAAGATGTTGTTTGTTCTTCTCATGCTCATCCTTTCATGCATACATTGCTACCTAGAGACTGGCTGCTAGGACAGTCTGAATGCAGCAGCAGAATAGATTCTAACTGTCTTTCATTAGTCAGATATTAAAGGGATCTGACGATAAAAGGGGAGACCATGTTTTGCTGCCCAATGAAATTGTTTTGCATTGGAAATATTTTAACTTTATTACATTTATTATTGTGTGTGTCTGTGTGTGTGTGTGAGAGAGAGAGAGAGAGAGAGAGAGAGAGAGAGAGAGACAGAAAGAGAGCGAGCAGCTGGTGGTCAGTAGCTGCTGATGCAGCAGGTTCTCTTCTACCATGTGGGTCTGGGGATTGAAAGCAGGTGTTTGGGTTTGTTGATAAGTGCCTTTACCTGCTGAGTCATCTTGCTTACCCAGATTTTTTTTTAAATTAAAAGCATTGTAGGTGGTGGTGGCACGCACCTTTAATCTGAGCACTTTGGAAGCAGAGAAAGGTATATCCCAAAGTTCGATGCTAACCTGGTCTACAGAGTGAATGCCAGGAAAACTAGGGCTGCATCGAGAAATCTTGTCTCCAAAACAAACCAAAACAAACAAAGAAGCAAATAAATAAATAAAACCATTTTAGTTTTGAAACCTTATAATAAGATTGTTATTTTAAATTGAGTTTATATTGACATTTTCTTAGTTTAATTGCTAATATAATTAATACTGCCAGACTTAGACAGTAAAACCTAAGCTCTCTGAAGGAATTACTAACCTTTGGAGAGTGAGCGACTCAAGTGTGGAACTAGAGAAGACCCACTTTCACCATCTGATTCTACAGTTTCTGAGAACTAGGTACAGAACATGGCAGCATGCAGCTGAGATCCATAGTTGGAGGCACTTACGCTTGACGGGTATAAAGGTCTGGTTCGTCGAGGTCCTGAGATCTTAATTCCTGTGTGGAGAGGCAGCCAGCACCACCGGTGGAAATGGAACTGCGCTTCATGCTCAGAACCTAATTCATGATTTCAATATCAGAAAAATGTTCCAGATGCAAGTGGATCATTAAGCAATAATTGTCACTTTTATTCTGAAGTAGAAGAGTAACTAAGTTTATTCCTTTACGATAGTATTTTCCCTGTGTGCTGTATTTGTTTGTCATGTATACTTAAGTCCTCACTAAAGATAACACCTATGCAACTTCAAGTATTCAATACACTCGAGCAAGACAATGCAAAAATGAACATATATGATTCCTGCATCACATGGCAATCCATGATCACAAAATTTCAATGTGTTATCCCGAATACATCACTGGTATCTCTTATGTCTATTTCAATGGTAACTCACAGACTGCTTGACAAGAAATCTCAGGCTCCTTAACTCTCCTCAAAATGTTTCCTTTGGCTTCAAAATCAGGATTCATTCTCTTTTCCTAATATCTACTTTTCTTGCTTTATGTTTAACCCCATAGTTTAATACCCACTATTGTCTTTCTGGTTCTAATCTCCCTTTCAGTAAAGACAAGCAATCCGTTCCATAACATAATGTAGAGGCTGCTTCCATTCTCAAAATATTTTAGTATCATAAGCATACCTATGTCAGACCCTGTCTTCGTCTCTGCAGCACTAGGCGCTAGCCACTCATCTTTTTCTGGTCCTGCCCTGGCTTCTTTCTAGGATAAGACAGAACTCACTGTTGATAAAATTATATATATATATATATATATATATATGTAGTGAAGAGAAGTCACGCTATGCGATAAGGCTTACACAGGAGGCTTATTGGAAGATGAGAGAGAAGGGACAGAGAAGGCAGAGAGGGGAGCAGACTAGTCCCATGGGGTAAAGAGTGCGGGAGAGAGAGGGAGGTAGACACAGGAGAAGGGGGAGGTTAGGGGTAGGTCCACCTGTTACAAGGAACCATAGCAAATGTGCCCAGAAGTGGCTACAGGTGAAGTGCTCTTAGTGGCTACAGGTGAGGAGGTTTCCTGTCAGGACCCTGAGGACAGGCAGGCCAATGCAGATTCCCAAATACTAACACCAAATAATAACACCCACTTTATTGTTTGTTTGAGCTGGGGACTTTAGCACAATAGGCTGTGCACTGAGTCACATCACTCCTTGTTCGACTGCTTACATTCCACTTAGGTCTTATTCTCAAGCCTTCAGTTTCCCAGACTTTTTCTTCTTACATGGCTTTTCAGATGCTGCATTACCACAGGAACGCAGTGTTTTAACCTGTCCCTCCCAGGCAGTCCTCCCCTTGTCCCCCTCCCTGCGGAACACCTTGGTCAGCAATCAGCATCCTCTTTTCCCTCTCCAGGCGCTGCGCACACAAACTTACTGATCCCTGAACCCAGAACCTGGCAGATGCCGCCCCAGGTCTCTGATGCCACAGAGTTTCTTAGCAGGAACAGAGTTAACCCCATGCCAGCAGTTACCTTTCTCTCTGGTTCTTGACCCGCAGCGCCCACTTCCAGTAAAATGCACAACTGCTTAGGAAGACACCCACCAATGCCAACCAGGAGCCATTTGGATTTTAAAGTCTCCGCCTGCGTGACGTCAGAAAGCCTCTTGCGAGTACTCTTAAGCAAGAAGGCTATGCCAGTTCCCAGACAGTGGTGGGAAGTCCTAGGGCAAAAGCTTAGATTTCTAAATCTTGCAGCTGTTGTGCCTCTGGCTAGAATTGTAGTTTTGTCCCTAGCAACCCTTTTGAGTTTCAGCCTTTCCTAGCCATCAGTGTGTCTCCTCATCTGTATTTGAGACAATCAAGTACTTTTGCAGCAGTGCCCAGTTGTTTTCCATAGTATCTTTTATTGTTGTTTTGTTTTGTAAAATATCCCTGGGGCTGGTGAAATGGCTCCATGGGTAAGAGCACTGCCTGCTCTTCCAAAGAAATGGGTTAAATCCCCAGGACCCATAACTATAACTCTAATTTCAGGAGGTCTGATGCCCTCTTCTGGCCTTGGTGGGCACCAGACACACGTGTGGTATACAGACATACATGTAGGCAAAACACTTTATACATAAAATAAAAATAATAAAGATCTTTTTTAAAAAAATAAAGGCAAATAAAAAGTATTCTTGTACAGTTTTATCAGGACCTAAGTTCTCAAAATTCATTTCAACACTCATCTTAGTTTCAAGATGCCTTAAGAAGTACAAAATTTGCTGGTCAGTGGTGGTACATTCCTTTACTCCCAGTACTCAAGAGGCAGAGGCAGGGGGATCTCTGTGAGTTTGAGAAGAGTCTACAGAAGAAATACAAAATCACTTTAGCTAAGACATTTGAATTGGAAGTATTATCTCTGTTTGACCAAGATCTCCCATATTTTGTCATTACAAGGTCAATTAGCAAGACTATTGTAATAGCTATTGCTTATGCATTAACTACTCCTGGATTCTTTTTATAGAAGACTGAAGTGAGAAAGGATTAATGTTCTACGGGTGCTTAAATAAAGCAAGTTTTCACATACTAGTCCTTCTAAAATCATTCCTCATCAAAGAACTCATTGAAACATTTTTTTTTGTACAAATTTTAAAAAGTTGAAGTCTACAGTCATCAGGCTGGTAGTCATAGACACACAAAAACCTGACAAGCTTGCTTTCTATGTCTACTTCTGAATGCCACTCAGGATCAAGTGAGATAATTGTATCAGGATTTTAGCTTAGTGATACATGGCGTTAATAAATTAAAATTCATCCTAAGGAATGTAGTGGGAAGAAATGATAATGTAATCAAGTTGAATTTAATTTGCTAGATATTTTATAATGACATTTTAAGTTATAAGCAACTGTAATATACTTTACTATTAGAAACTCTTTTAATTAATGCAGGCCACCTTATTCCCATGTGGTTATGCCGTGGCAGTATCTGTGAAAAATTCTTCAGAGCAGGTAATAGGGATATGTTACATCTCTTTTTATCTTCTTTTTTTTTTCTGAGACAAGCTTGTCTATTTAACAGTCTTGGCTGTGTCCCTTTTTTACCTTTTATGTTAATTCTTTAAAAACAACTACTTCTTTATTTTATTTATTGTATTATGTGTAGTTGGAATTTTCCTTTGGGCCACCGAGAAACTCCCAAATAATTTATTATGAATGCTTCTTATTAATTATAAGTGCTTAGTCTTAGCTTAGGCTCGTCCTGCTAGCTTTTTGAACTTAATTTAACCTGTTTCTATTCATCTACATTTTTCCTTGGGGCTTTTTACCTTTCTTTTATTCTGTATGTCTTGGTTTCCTGCTTCCTCCATGTGTGTCTGATTGGCCACTGGTTTCTCCCTGGTATCTCTTTTTCTTTCTTCCTTTCTAAGCCTAAATTCCTCCTGCTACTCAGTTTCCCTGCCTGCAAGTCCTGCCTATACCTCTTTCTTGCTATTGGCCATTTAGCTTTTTGTTAGACTAATCAGGTGCCTTAGGCAGACAAGGTAAAACAGCAACACATTTTTACATATAATTCAACAAATGCAACACGTCTTTACATAGTTATACAAATATTTTGTAACAATGAAACATCATTTCTCCTTTTACTTTTTTTCTTCAAACCCGCTCTTATATGCCTCCTTGTTCCCTTTCAAATTCATGGATTTTTCATTAATTTTGTTACATGCATATGTGTATGTAACCTGCCCGATCTGTATGTTACTTGTCTGTATGCTGTCAGGGTTATAATTAGGTTGAAGGGAGATAAATACACAGGGAGAAAGGAGAGCAAAATAATAGTATGGATATGTGAAAAAAATCACAAGGATTCATACTGTTAAGTACCTAAGAAACTATAACACACACATACTTTAATTTAGTATAATGTTATTTGTATGTATGATTCAGGGCTCACCATTTGGTATTGGATAAGCATTTCGTGTACTCTTCCCACAGTAGGACTAAAACTGTTTCTCCACTCCCGGCATTTGTGAGTTCCCTATAGTTCTTTGTGTAGGGCTGGTTGGCCCCTTGTCCCTTATAGATTGCCTCTTGTCCTTATTCAGCTCATACTTAAGCAGCCATGTTAATAAGATTTTATTGGTGTAGATTCTGACATTCCTAGGAGATACAATGTCACAGCAAACTCCATGATGCTCTGGCTCTTATAATCTATGTGTCCCCTCCTTTACAATGTTTCGTGATACTTACGTGTAGTGATATTTCATTTGTATTTTAATAAAGAAAGTTTAGCTGAAGATCAGAGAGTAAGTGGTAGCACACACCTTTAATCTCAGTAGCCACACTAGTTTGCCATAGAAACCTGGCGGTGCACGCCTTTAATCCCAGTGGTGCACATCTTTAATCCCAACCTAAAGAATGGAATGCAAGACAGAAGGAGAAAGCTCTCAGACACAGTCTCATCACCCTGTTATTTGATTTCTCTGTTAGATTGCCTTCACATATGCATTTATTTCAGGAAGCATCGACTGTATCAATACCCATGCCACTGCACACTACTTCCGTGGCCTTAGTTTTAGCTGTTTCTCCCTGTATACACTCCCTCGTCCCTCTATTTCTTTCCTTGCACCTCCCCTCACCAGCCTGTACCTTTCTATTCTATTTCTTCTTTCCTGATGAGATGCTTCTCTCCTCCTTAGTCTGTTACTCTATGCTTAATCTCTGTGATTCTGTATATCCACATGTAAGCTAATACATGCCACATTTGGCTTTCTGTGTCTGGGTACCTCACTCAGGGTGATTTCTCCCCCTAGTTCTACCCATTTACTGTGAATTTAATTCTTTATAATGGCTGAGTAATATTCATTTGTATAAAGGTTCCAATTTTTATTATCCATTCATATTCATGTCTTGAATATGTTATCCAATTTCTGGGCATTATTAATAGAGCAGCAATGGACATGGTTGAGTAAGCGTCTCTGTGGTAGGATGAAGTTTCCTTTGGGTAAATGCCCAAGAGTGATAGAGCTGGATCACGAGGTAGATCAGTTCCCATCTCTCTAAGGTAAATCCACACTCATTTCCATAGTGACTGTATGAGTCTGCACTCCTACCAGCAGTGGATGAGTGTACCCCTTATTCTATGTCCTTGCCAGCAGGAACTGTCACTCATATTATTGATCCTAGGGATTCTGACAGGTGTAAAGTGGACTCTCAAAGCAGACTTGGTTTGCATTTCACTGATGACTGAGAATGTTGAACATTTAAGTCTTTCTCAGCCACTTAAGATTCCCTATTGAGAATTCTCTGTTTAAAAATTCCCAGTTTTAATTGAGTCATTTGTTTTCTTGATATCTAGCCTTTTGAGTTCTTTATACATTTTGTTTGAGTTTTTTTGTATAATTTTGGATATTAGCCCTCTATTGGGTGTGTAGTTGATAAAAAAATATTTTACCATTCTGTAAGCTGCCACTTTGTCTGAATGATGGGATCTTTTGTCATGCAGAAGCTTTTCAGTTTCATGAGATCCCATTTATTAATTGTTGAAATTAGTGTCTGTGTTAATAGTGTTCTGCTCAGAAAGTCTTTTCCTATGTCATTGATTTCAGGGATCGTCCCTTCTTTTTCTTCTGTTAGGTTCAAGATATCTGGTTTTAGGTTGAGGTCTGTGTGGGAATTCCTTTCCATTAAATATTTTTTGGGATGTGGGGGTGTGTCAGCAATAGGGTGGCTTCTGTGTGCTGACATGATCTCTTATAAGGGAGAGAATGGTCTCCCATGTATTTCTGGTTTCTTCATCAAAGATCAGGAGTCCGTAGGCACTTGAATTACACCTGACTTCTCAGTGGAAACCATGAAAGCCGGAATGTCTTAGATAGATGTGCTGCCAACACTAAGAGACCATGAAGGCAATCACAGCAAAGCTTGCATTCACCATCAATGGAGAAAAAAGATATTCCAGGACAAAAACAGATTTAAATAATAGGTAGCCACAAACCCAGCCTTACAGAAACTACTAGAAGGCAAAGCACAAACCAAGGAAGCTAAGAACACCCATAATAACACAGACATCTGACAACTCTCCACCACCACAACTCAAAGAAGGGAAACACACACTCTAATAGTAGGTTTCAACACTCCTCTCTCACCAATGAACAGGCTAAACAGACAGAAACTTAATGGAGCAATAAGAGATATCACAGATGTAGTGAAACAAATGAAATTAATAGACATCTATAGAACATTCCACCCAACAGAAAAGAAAATACCTTCTTCTCAGCATCTCATGGAACCTTCTCAAAAATTGATCACATAATCAGTAACAAAGCAAACATTCACAGATACAAAAGAAAATGTAGTAACCAGCTGTGTACTATTGGATTACCATGGAATAATGCTAGAATTCAACAACAATTCTACCCCCAGAATGCCTACAAACTCATGAAAACTGAACAGTCAACTACTCTCCAGAAGATGACATCAGATACCTTAGAATTAGAGATATAAGGGATTGTGAGCTGCCATATGGGTGCTGTTAACTGAACCTTTGTCCTCTGCAAGAGCGGCAAGTGCTCTTAATCATGGATTCATCAACCCAGCCCTAGAAGGTACTTCATTTTTTCCCTTAAACCCAGATGTCATTAGGAAAGATCCTTTTACAGATGGTGCTGAGAAAACTGGGTATGTACCTGTAGAAGAATGAAATCAGGTCGAGTCTCAAACTACATGAAACATTGAAAATAGATCACAGATTTCATGTGAAGACAGGACATGCTGAAACTGCAGGGAAGACACATCAACTATGTCCCGTGTCAACAATCATCCTATGCAGAGGTAGGAACTTCTGAATGGACTGTGACAGCAGAGAACACAACCCAAGGACTGACACATGGATTATAGCAAACTAAAAACCTGCCTAACAATGGAAGGAACCTCACAACTGAAGAGACAGCTTACAGATTTGAGAAATCATTGCCAACTCTGTATCGCATAGGGTTCTATTATGTAAAAACAGCCAAGATTAAACCAAATCCAATCCATACATGAGGTAATGAGG
Organism: Chionomys nivalis; assembly: GCF_950005125.1. Classification (NCBI taxonomy): domain Eukaryota; kingdom Metazoa; phylum Chordata; class Mammalia; order Rodentia; family Cricetidae; genus Chionomys; species Chionomys nivalis. The sequence goes on from NC_080086.1 coordinate 200,895,861, forward strand.
TGAGCAGACAGTCCTCAAAGGAAGAAATAGAAATGGCAAATAATATTTGATGATGGGTTCAACATCCTAAGCCATCAGGGAAAGGTGAAATTAAAATGATTTATACTGTCACCTTACTAGCTCAGAATGACTTTCATCAAGAAAACAGAACAACAGATGCTGGCAGGAATTTGAGGAAAGAGGAAACTTTACTCACTGCTAGTGAGCATAAATTGCAGCTACTGAGGAAATCAGTAAGTAGGTTTGTCAAAAATGAGAAAGTGGTGGGAGAGATGTCTCAGGGAAAAGCACTGGCTGCTCTTACAGAGGAACTGGGTTTGGTTCCCAGCACCCACTTGGTGGCTCAGAACCATCTATAACTCCAGTTCCAGGGAATCCCTTTCTGACCTCCACAGTCACCACGGATGTAGACATATATTGCAGGAAAAATATTCACACACATAAAAATAAAAGATAAACAAATCTTTGAGGACAACAACCAAAACTATCACATGATCTGCCTATATGCCTCAGTGATAAAGAGCACTTCTTGTTCTTCCAGAGGACCAGCATTTGATTCCCAACACTCAAACCAGGCAGTTCACAACCACCTGTAACACAAGCCCCAGGAGGGTCTGACATCTCTCATCTCTGTGGTCACACACACACACACACACAGATTTAAAAGTAAAAAAATGACATTTGTAGGAAAATGGGTGAAATTTCAACTCAGAATGTTAGCTGAAATAAACTGCGTTCAGATAAACACTATGTTTTCTCTCATGTGTGTAGCCTTGATTGAAGTTTCTATGTGTGAGTGGGTCGGTGTCCATGTGTGGATGACTCATGAAACTAGAGAACTGTGAGAGGGAAAAAGAGACCTGAAGGATTAGGGTACAGGAACATTGACAGAAGATAATGCAATATTGTACTGGGAGAGCAGAAATTAGGTTGTTGTGGGCAATGGAAAAACAGCAAGAATGGGACAGAGGGGAGGGCAAGGCAAAGGCCAGAGGGCAGGGTGTGGAAGAAGAAAACATGTGTAAAAATGCCATTATGAGCTTGTCCCGTCCAGCTTGCATCCAGAACCCTTCTTCCTTCTGTCCCCTTTCCTCTTTGGGCACATAACGCCATCCAGCTCAGTCTGTCTGGCGCTGGGGCCAAATCCTCAGGGCAAGTAGGCAGGCGAGACCTCCTTTGTCTCACTGGCCTGCCTACACCAACCAAGGTAGGCGCTTTGTTTACGAACTACCCAACCTGCACGGAGATCTGATCTCGGCACCAGGAGAGACAGCAGTGCGGCGAGTTTGTGACCAGCGGCGGCGGAAGCAGCCCTGGACAGGGAACTCTGAAGTTCCTCATCCCCCTCCCTATACTCCCCGGGCTCCCTGCAGGGGCTCTACCCACCCCCCCCATACTGCCTCTCTCTTCTTGTCCCACCCAGCTTGCATCCAGAACCCTTCTTCCTTCTGTCCCCTTTCCTCTTTGGGCACATAACACCATCCAGCTCAGTCTGTCTGGCGCTGGGGGCAAATCTTCAGGGCAAGTAGGCAGGTGAGACCTCCTTTGTCTCACTGGCCCACCTGGACCAACCAAGGTAGGCGCTTTGTTTACGAACTACCCAACCTGCACAAAGATCTGATCTCGGCACCAGGAGAGACAGCAGTGCGGCGAGTTTGTGACCAGCGGCGGCGGAAGCAGCCCTGGACAGGGAACTCTGAAGTTCCTCATCCCCCTCCCTATACTCCCCGGGTTCCCTGCAGGGGCTCTACCCCCCCATACTGCCTCTCTCTTCTTGCCCCACCCAGCTTGCATCCAGAACCCTTCTTCCCTCTGTCCCCTTTCCTCTTTGGGCACATATCACCATCCAGCTCAGTCTGTCTGGTGCTGGGGGCAAATCCTCAGGGCAAGTAGGCAGGCGAGACCTCCTTTGTTTCACTGGCCCGCCTGCACCAACCAAGGTAGGCGCTTTGTTTACGAACTACCCAACATGCACGGAGACCTGATCTCGGCACCAGGAGAGACAGCAGTGGGGTGAGTTTGTGACCAGCGGTGGCGGAAGCAGCCCTGGACAGGGAACTCTGAAGTTCCTCATCCCCCTCCCTATACTCCCCGGGCTCCCTGCAGGGGCTCTACCCCCCCATACTGCCTCTCTCTTCTTGTCCCACCCAGCTTGCATCCAGAACCCTTCTTCCTTCTGTCCCCTTTTCTCTTTGGGCACATAACACCATCCAGCTCAGTCTGTCTGGTGCTGGGGGCAAATCCTCAGGGCAAGTAGGCTGGCGAGACTTCCTTTATTTCACTGGCCTGCCTGCAACAAGCAAGGATAGACATCACTAGAACACCAGGAGAGCTAGCACTGCAGAGAGCCATCACTGGGAAGGTACATCAGTAGGTAAGGAGACCTGATCCAGTAAAAGAAGATCCAGAGGGGAGCATTCGGAGAAAGAGATGGGCAGGCGCCAATGCAAGAATTCACCTAACAATCTGAAAAACTATATGAAACCACCAGAACCCAGCGACATCCCAACAGGTGGACATGAACACCTTAATCATGAAGAAGTAGATAAAATTGACTTTATGAAAGTGATTGACGCCCTTAAACAGCATGTAAAAAATGCCCTTATAGAAATGGATGAGAAGTATAACAGAAAGTTTGAAGAATTGAGTAAATCAGTGAATGATACCCTAGGAAACCAAGGAAAAACAATCAAACAGATAATGGAAACAGTTCAAGGCTTAAAAACTGAAATGGAGGCAAAGAAGAAAACACAAACAGAAGGCCAGCTGGACAGGGAAAATCTAGGTAAACGAATAGAGACTACAGAAGCAAGCATCACCAACAGAATACAAGAGATAGAAGAAAGAATCTCAGATTCTGAAGATACCATAGAGAAAATAAACACGCTGATCAAAGAAAACAGCAAGGCCAACAAATTCTCATCACAAAACATTCAGGAAATATGGGACACAATAAAAAGACCAAACCTAAGAATAATAGGAATAGAAGAAGGAGAAGAAGCGCAGCTCAACGGTCCAGAAAATATATTTAATAAAATTATAGAAGAAAACTTTCCCAACCTAAAGAAAGATATACCTATGAAGGTTCAAGAAGCATACAGAACACCGAATAGGCTGGATCAAAAAAAACATCCTCTCGCCATATAATAATCAAAACACAAAGCATACAGAATAAAGAAAGAATACTAAGAGCAGCAAAGGAAAAAGGCCAAGTTACTTATAAAGGTAAACCTATCAGACATACACCTGACTTCTCTATGGAAACCATGAAAGCCAGAAGGTCCTGGATAGATGTACTGCAGAAACTAAGAGACCATGGATGCAAGCCCAGACTACTATACCCAGCCAAGCTTTCGTTCACTATAAATGGAGAAAACAAAATTTTCCAGGATAAAAACAAATTTAAACAATACGTAGCCACAAATCCAGCCTTACAGAAATAATAGAAGGAAAATCACTAACCAAGGAGTCCAACAATGACCACAATATCTCAGACAACTAGAGACCCTTCACCAGCGCAACACAAAGAAGGGGAACACACAAAATTTACAACTTAAAAAATGACCGGAGTTAACAACCACTGGTCATTAATATCACTTAATGTCAATGGACTCAACTCTCCTATAAAAAGGCACAGACTAAGAGATTGGATACGAAAACAGGATCCAACATTCTGCTGTTTACAAGAAACACACCTCAACCACAAAGACAGGCACCTACTCAGAGTAAAGGGTTGGGATAAGGCTTATCAAGTAAATGGACCTAAGAAACAAGCAGGGGTGGCCATACTAATTTCTAACAAAGTTGACTTCAAACTTAAATCATTCAGGAGAGATGGAGAGGGACATTTTCTACTCATAACAGGAACAATTCATCAGGATGAAGTCTCAATCCTGAATATCTATGCCCCTAATATAAAAGCACCCACGTACGTAAAAGAAACATTGTTAAAACTCAAGGCAGCCATCAAACCGCACACATTAATAGTAGGAGACTTTAATACTCCTCTCTCACCAATGGACAGGTCAAGTAGACAGAAACCTAACAGAGAAATAAGAGAATTAATGGAGGTAATGAATCAAATGGACTTAACAGACATCTATAGAATATTCCACCCAAATAGGAAAGAATATACCTTCTTCTCTGCAGCTCATGGAACCTTCTCAAAAATAGACCACATACTCGGTAACAAAGCAAACATCCACAGTTACAAAAAAATATTAATAACCACCTGTATCTTATCAGATCACCATGGATTAAAGCTAGAATTCAGCAACAATGCTACCCCCAGAAAGCCTACAAACTCATGGAAACTGAATAGTCAACTACTGAACCATACCTGGATTAAGGAAGAAATAAAGAAAGAAATTAAACTCTTCCTTGAAGACAATGAAAATAAAGAAACAACATACTCAAACCTATGGGACACTATGAAAGCAGTTCTGAGAGGAAAGTTCATAGCACTAACTGCCCACTTAAAGAAAACAGAGAAAGCACACATTGGAGACTTAACAGCCCACCTGAAAGCTCTAGAAAAAAAAGAAGCAGACTCACCTAGAAGGGGTAGAAGACTGGAAATAATCAAACTGAGGGCTGAAATCAACAAAATAGAAACACAGAAAACAATTGAAAGAATCAATGAATCAAAAAGCTGGTTCCTGGAGAAAATCAACAAGATTGATAAACCCCTATCCAAACTAATCAAACGGCAGAGAGAGAATTTGCAAATTAATAAGATCAGAAATGAAAAGGGAGACATAACCACAGACACAGAGGAAATTCAGAGAATCATTAGATCTTACTACAAAAGCCTGTATGCCACAAAACTGGAAAATGTAAAAGAAATGGACGCTTTTTTAGATAAATACCATTTACCAAAGTTAAACCAGGACCAGGTGAACAACCTAAATAGACCTGTTAATCGTGAAGAATTAGAAGCGGTTATCAAAAACCTCCCTTCCAAAAAAAGTCCAGGACCAGATGGTTTCAACGCGGAATTCTACCAGAACTTCCAAGAAGACCTAATACCTATTCTCCTTAATGTATTTCACAATATAGAAACAGAAGAGTCATTGCCAAATTCCTTTTATGAAGCTACAGTAACTCTGATACCAAAACCACACAAAGACCCAACCAAGAAAGAGAATTACAGGCCAATCTCACTCATGAACATCGACGCAAAATCCTCAACAAAATTCTGGCAAACCGAATCCAAGAACACATTAGAAAAATTATCCATTATGATCAAGTAGGCTTCATACCAGAGATGCAGGGCTGGTTTAACATACGCAAATCTATCAATGTAATACATCATATAAATAAACTGAAAGAAAAAAACCATATGATCGTTTCTTTAGATGCTGAAAAAGCATTTGACAAAATTCAACATCCCTTTATGATAAAAGTCTTGGAGAGATTAGGGATACAAGGGTCATACCTAAATATAATTAAAGCTATATACAGCAAGCCGACAGCTAATATCAAACTAAATGGAGAGAAACTTAAAGCCATCCCACTAAAATCAGGAACACGCCAAGGCTGTCCACTCTCTCCATACCTCTTCAATATAGTTCTCGAAGTTTTAGCAATAGCAATAAGACAACATAAGGGGATAAAGGGGATTCAAATTGGAAAGGAAGAAGTTAAACTTGCATTATTTGCAGATGATATGATAGTGTACATGAGCGACCCCAAAAACTCCTCCAAAGAACTCCTACAGCTGATAAACGCCTTTAGTAACGTGGCAGGATACAAGATCAACTCCAAAAAATCAGTCGCCCTCTTATACACAAAGGATATGGAAGCAGAGAGAGAAATAAGAGAATCATCACCTTTCATGATAGCCACAAACAGAATAAAATATCTTGGGGTAACTCTAACCAAGGAAGTGAAAGATCTATTTGACAAAACTTTAAGGCATTGAAGAAAGAAATTGAAGAGGATACCAGAAAATGGAAGGATCTCCCTTGCTCTTGGATTGGGAGAATCAACATAGTAAAAATGGCAATTCTACCAAGGGCAATTTATAGATTCAATGCAATCCCCATTAAAATCCCATCAAAATTCTTCACAGATCTTGAAAGGACAACAATCAACTTTATATGGAGAAACAAAAAACCCAGGATAGCCAAAACAATCTTATACAATAAAGGAACTTCTGGAGGCATTACCATCCCTGACTTCAAACTCTATTACAGAGCTACAGTAATGAAAACAGCGTGGTACTGGCATAAAAACAGAGAAGTCGACCAATGGAATCGTATAGAAGACCCGGATTTTAACCCACAAACCTATGAACAACTGATTTTCGATAAAGGAGCTAAAAGTATACAATGGAAGAAAGAAAGCATCTTCAACAAATGGTGCTGGCACAATTGGATGTCAACCTGTAGAAGAATGAAAATAGACCCATATCTATCACCATGCACAAAACTCAAGTCCAAATGGATCAAAGACCTCAATATCAATCTGAACACACTGAACCTGATAGAAGAGAAAATGGGAAGTACCCTACAACATATGGGCACTGGAGATCGCTTCCTATGTATAACCCCAGCAGCACAGACATTAAGGGCAACATTGAATAAATGGGACCTCCTGAAACTGAGAAGCTTCTGTAAAGCAAAGGACACTGTCATTAAGACAAAAAGGCAGCCTACTGACTGGGAGAAGATCTTCACCAACTCCGCAACAGACAAAGGTCTGATCTCCAAAATATATAAAGAACTCAAGAAACTAGACCTTAAAAGGATAATTAACCCAATTAAAAAATGGGGCTCTGAACTGAACAGAGAATTCTCAACAGAAGAAGTTAAAATGGCCAAAAGATACTTAAGGTCATGCTCAACCTCCTTAGCGATCAGAGAAATGCAAATCAAAACAACTTTGAGATATCATCTTACACCTGTCAGAATGGCTAAAATCAAAAACACCAAGGATAGCCTTTGCTGGAGAGGTTGTGGAGAAAGGGGTACCCTCATCCATTGCTGGTGGGACTGCAAACTTGTGCAACCACTTTGGAAATCAGTGTGGCGGTTTCTCAGAAAAATTGGGATCAACCTACCCCTGGACCCAGCAATACCACTCTTGGGAATATACCCAAGATTTGCCCTATCATATGACAAAAGCATTTGTCCAACTATGTTCATAGCAGCATTATTTGTAATAGCCAGAACCTGGAAGCAACCTAGATGCCTACTCTGCGGTAAAAAAACAATGACTTCTCGAATTTTGCATGCAAATGGATGGAAATAGAAAATACGATCCTTAGTGAGGTAACCCAGACCCAAAAATAAGAACATGGGATGTACTCACTCATAATTGGTTTCTAGCCATGGATAGGGGCCACTGAGTCTATAATTTGTGATCCTAAAGAAGCTAAACAAGAGGGTAAACCCAAGGAAAAACATATAGATATCCTCCCAGCTATGGGAAATAGACATGACTGATGGGCAAAAAATTGGAATCTTGGGGGTGGGGTGGGATGGGGATGAGGGGTGATGGGGAGAGAAAAGTGTGAAGGAGAGGATGAGGGGAACTGGGGGAATCGGGGTGATTGGGGATAAAGGAAGGTTGGATAGGGGAGCAGGGAAACTCATACCTTAGGTAAGGGAGCCACCTAAGGGGTGGCAAGAGACTTGAACTTGGAATGGCTACCAGATGCCCAGGGCAATGTCCCCAGTTAGTTCATTGGGGCACCTGAGGATAGGGAACCTGAAATGAACCTATCCTATAATCATACTGATGAATATCTTGCATATCGCCATAGAACCTTCATCTAGCGATGGATGGAGATAGAGCCAGAGACCCACACTGGAGCACCGGACTGAGCTCCCAAGGTTATAATGAGGAGCAGAAGGAGAGAGAACATGAACAAGGAAGTCAGGACCATGAGGGGTGCACCCAACCACTGAGACAGTGGGGCCGATCTATTGGGAGCTCACCAAGGTCAGCTGGACTGCTACTGAAAAAACATGGGATAAAACCAGACTCTCGGAATGTGGCAGACAATGAGAGCTGACGAGAGGCCAAGGAGAATGACACAGGAACTTTCAACTGGCGATAGATCGAGAGAGAGACAGAGACCCAAATTGGAGCAACGGTCTGAGCTCTTAAGGTCCAAATGAGGAGCAGAAGGAGGGAGAACATGAGCAAGGAAATCAGGACCACGAGGCGTCCACCCACCCACTGTGACAGTGGAACTGATCTATTGGGAGCTCTTCAAGGCCAGCTGGACTGGGACTGAATAAGCATGGGTTGAAACTGGACTCTCTGAACATGGCGGACAATGAAGGCTGATGAGAAGCCAAGGACAATGGCACTAGGTTTCGATCCTAATACATGAACTGGCTTTGTGGGAGCTTAGCCTGTTTGGATGTTCACCTTCCTGGGCCTGGATGGAAGTGGGAGGACCTTGGTCTTCCTGTAGGGCAGGGAATTTGGACTGCTCTTCAGTATCGAGAGGGAGGGGGAATGGACTGGGGGGAGGAGAAGAGGAGTGGGGATGGGGGAGGGGAGTGGGGGGAGGGGGCAATGTGTGGGAGGAGGGGAGGGAAATGGGAAACGGAGAGCAGTTGGAAATTTTAATTAAAAAAGAATTAAAAAAAAAGAAAAAAGAAGAAAAAAAAATGCCATTATGAAATCTACTACTTTGTAGCTAACTTAATAATCTTGTAATGGGAAATACTTTTTCCTGTAGCCATCGTCCCACTTGAAATGGAGTCCATGGGGCAGGTGTTGTGCTATATTAGTTCAGACATCTATTACAGTACCAGGCATATGGTCATGCGTAAAGCATTTGCTGAGCCAGTTGTGGCCATGCATGCATCTAATTCCAGCATTTAGAGGACTAAGGAAGGCCCAAAGATTCTGGCTAGAGACTCACCTAATCTGAGCAAGACCTTATCTTAAATAATAATTGCCTATTTGCCAAATACATTTTGATAGCAATTATTGAGCTTTGTATATTATGTCTGTCGGTGATTGGTTTGATTTTATTATGATGCCTATAAGTTGTTGTACACGCATATAGTAGCCTCTTGATAATTGTGTTTATGTTCTATGACAACTCTCATGTTTAAAAACCATCTGACCTTTAATTATTTGAAAGCATTCATCTGTAAAATAATTTGTTAATAAATCATTTAGTGAGAGTTAATATTTGATTTTTTTCTGGTTATTTTGACTTTTCCATTTTGATATTTTATTGTTTATGCTGTAATCCATCTTAATATCTATTTTCTAAAATTTAGAAAGGTTTTTGCTATACATACCAGGGTAACCTTGGACTTGTTATGTAGCTCAGGCTAACCTTGAACTCAAGATTCTCCTCTCAGCTTCCAGAGTGCTGGGATTACTGGCATGCACCACCATGTCTTGCTCAATTATTTTTAAAATAAATTATGTGTCTAGGTGTTTTGTAAACTTTGTACATCATGTGCACACAATGTTCAAGTAGGCCAGAAGAGGGCATCAGATCCAGGGGACTGGAGTTACTGAGGGTTGTGATTGACCAAGCAGGTGCTGGCAATGAACACAGGCCCTTTGGAAGAACAAGTGCTCTTAACTGCTGAGCTACCTCTTCAGCCTCTCGTCAATTATTATGTACATGTATATTTATGCATATAAACATCTTCACTGCATGTAAGCATGTGTGTTGTGTGCTCCTAGATGAGAAGAACTGCAGTTACAGATGGTTTGAGTTTCTGTGTGAGTGCCAGAAATTGAATTCAGGTCCTCTGCAAGAGCAAACAGTTTTCTTAATCACAGAAAAAACCCTCCAGTCCTACATACATATAGTTTTTCTTTTCTTTTATTCTTCTTTTTTTTTTTTGAGTCATGAGTTTACATAGCCCAGAACAATGGATTCTCCTGCTTTCCAAATCTGGGATTATAGGTATGTCCTACTGCACAAATATTTAGATCATCAACTCTTTTGGTTTTATGGGACAGGGTTTCTTTGTGTAGGCTTGGCTGTCTTGGAGCTCACTCTGTAGCCCAGGCTGGCCTCTAACGCATAGAGCTCTTCCTGCCTCTGGCTCCTGAGTGCTGGGATTAAAGGCATGTGCTCCCACCACTACCACCACCGGGCTTCATCAACTTTTTCTTCCTTCATTTCTTTTCCTTCCTTCCTTCCTTCCTTCCTTCATTCCTTCCTTCCTTCCTTCCTTCCTTTTTTTCTTTAAAAACTTATTTTTATTTATATGAGTACTCTACCTGCACGTCCAACTTTGTCAGACGAGGACATGGGATCACACTATAGACAGTTGTGAGCCAGTATGTGGTTACTGGGAACTGAACTCAGCACCTCTGGAAGAGTAAGCAGTGTTCTTAGATGCTGAGCCACCTCATCAGACCCTCATCAACATTTTCTTATAGACTGATTTTTGTTTAAATTTTTCATGACTCAAACTAACTTGCACTATTACTAAACATAGACCATTTTTCATTTTAAGATTTCCTGGCTGTTATGTATTTTAGATAGGGTCTTACTATGTGACCTTGCCTGACCTGGAACTTGCAATCCCCCCAGTGTCTGATAACAAAGTGCTGGAATTGCTGATACAAGGCACACTCCTGACCTCTCTTTTATTGAGGAAGGGAAAAGGGTCTTCCTAGTAAAAAGTAGTTGTTTTGTTTTGTTTTGTTTTGTTCTTTTTGGTGGTACTGGGAATTGAGCCCAGGTCTGAAGCCACATGCTAAGAAAGTACTTTACCACAGGGCCATGTTTGTAGCCCATGTCAAATGCCATAGAAATTGTTAACGGTGAAAACAACTTTGTGTGGATTACTTGAATAGCTATTTTTGTAAAACTGTGGGTTTTACTTATACATTGCTTTTAAAAAAACAATAAAACTGGGTGCTAGTGGCTCACACCTTTAATCCCAGCAAATCCCAGCACTCCTGAGCCAGAGGCAGGCAGATGTCTGTGAGTTCAGGGCCAGCCTGGTCTACAGAATGAGTTCCACTGACAGCCAGAGCTAGACAGAGAAACCCTGTCTCAGACAAACCAGAATTTAAACCACACTGCAAAATCACTCAAATCAGACAATTTAATACCTTATATAGATGTTGGATATTTTTCTGAATAAATACTTTATCATGGATAGGTCTTGTATCCTTTATTTTTTTAGAACTTGAAAACATACCAAGTTGCATATTAAGAAGGCAATCAAAAACATTTCCTCCTCTGTTCAAGTCTGCATTATTTCAAGGCTATCCATCACACACACAAACACACACACACACACACATCGTAACAACAGCATCAAACATTAGTCTTTAAGCTTTAAATAACTAAAGACAATGCATTCCTTAAAGCAGGAGAGCATACCATGAAGTTACAGCAGTTTAGGTATAAAATATGGGGGGAATGAAATGTACTTCTGTGACAGGGATATATCTCATTGTTTTGTTCAGCTTGTGCTCAATCCTCAGCACCACAAATAACAAACCAAATTTCCTTGTGCATGACATTATCAACACATATATTATCCTTAAAGGTGTGTTTCAGGCCCATAGATCTTCTGTACCAAGTAGTCTAAAGGCCGGTTCAATAACCTAAACACTTTCGTCTCTATTTATGCCCCTATAACTGCTCCCTTTTTTGTACTCCCTTGTTTGCCATTGTGCCTTAAGGGAAAGTTGTCACCGAGTATCAAGAGTTAATATGCATGAAGAACTTAAGAGCAGTTGACCTATATAAACACTCAATAAATATTCAGAACAACTTGTAAAGGAGAGTCTGCCATTATCTCCATTAAAAAAGTGAAAAGTTCTATTTTATATTCTATGTATATTTTGTTTGTATAGGCATAACCACACATGCACGAGAGTGCCTATGGAGATCACAAAAGGGGCACCAGATCTCCTTGAGCTGGAGTCACAGGCGGTTGTGACCTGCCCAATGTGGGTACTGGGAACTGAATTTGGGTCCTGTGGTAGAATAGGAACGACTCTAAACCACTGAGCAATCTCCCAGTATCTCCACTCTTTTTCTTTCTTTTTTTGGAAGACAGGTTTTTCTGTGTAGCTCTGGTTGTCTTGGAATTTGTCTGTAGACCAGGCTGGCCTCAAACTCAGAGATTAGACTGCCTCCGTTTAATTAAATACGTGCACCACCGCTCAACCTATCCCCATTCTTATACACAAGGGATTCAAAGTACAAAAAGGTGAGGTCATACCCCAGGTCATACAAATAACAGACTGTTTCCTGTCAATCTGTATCAAACTTCCCCACCTCCAATCCAGACAACTGCTGATCTAGACTAGACATGTTCTCCAAGGTATGTATATCTAGGTATCACTACATCAAAACTAAGATGTTGTTTGTTCTTCTCATGCTCATCCTTTCATGCATACATTGCTACCTAGAGACTGGCTGCTAGGACAGTCTGAATGCAGCAGCAGAATAGATTCTAACTGTCTTTCATTAGTCAGATATTAAAGGGATCTGACGATAAAAGGGGAGACCATGTTTTGCTGCCCAATGAAATTGTTTTGCATTGGAAATATTTTAACTTTATTACATTTATTATTGTGTGTGTGTCTGTGTGTGTGTGTGTGTGTGTGTGTGAGAGAGAGAGAGAGAGAGAGAGAGAGAGAGAGGCAGAAAGAGAGCGAGCAGCTGGTGGTCAGTAGCTGCTGATGCAGCAGGTTCTCTTCTACCATGTGGGTCTGGGGATTGAAAGCAGGTGTTTGGGTTTGTTGATAAGTGCCTTTACCTGCTGAGTCATCTTGCTTACCCAGATTTTTTTTTAAATTAAAAGCATTGTAGGTGGTGGTGGCACGCACCTTTAATCTGAGCACTTTGGAAGCAGAGAAAGGTATATCCCAAAGTTCGATGCTAACCTGGTCTACAGAGTGAATGCCAGGAAAACTAGGGCTGCATCGAGAAATCTTGTCTCCAAAACAAACCAAAACAAACAAAGAAGCAAATAAATAAATAAAACCATTTTAGTTTTGAAACCTTATAATAAGATTGTTATTTTAAATTGAGTTTATATTGACATTTTCTTAGTTTAATTGCTAATATAATTAATACTGCCAGACTTAGACAGTAAAACCAAAGCTCTCTGAAGGAATTACTAACCTTTGGAGAGTGAGCGACTCAAGTGTGGAACTAGAGAAGACCCACTTTCACCATCTGATTCTACAGTTTCTGAGAACTAGGTACAGAACATGGCAGCATGCAGCTGAGATCCATAGTTGGAGGCACTTACGCTTGACGGGTATAAAGGTCTGGTTCGTCGAGGTCCTGAGATCTTAATTCCTGTGTGGAGAGGCAGCCAGCACCACCGGTGGAAATGGAACTGCGCTTCATGCTCAGAACCTAATTCATGATTTCAATATCAGAAAAATGTTCCAGATGCAAGTGGATCATTAAGCAATAATTGTCACTTTTATTCTGAAGTAGAAGAGTAACTAAGTTTATTCCTTTACGATAGTATTTTCCCTGTGTGCTGTATTTGTTTGTCATGTATACTTAAGTCCTCACTAAAGATAACACCTATGCAACTTCAAGTATTCAATACACTCGAGCAAGACAATGCAAAAATGAACATATATGATTCCTGCATCACATGGCAATCCATGATCGCAAAATTTCAATGTGTTATCCCGAATACATCACTGGTATCTCTTATGTCTATTTCAATGGTAACTCACAGACTGCTTGACAAGAAATCTCAGGCTCCTTAACTCTCCTCAAAATGTTTCCTTTGGCTTCAAAATCAGGATTCATTCTCTTTTCCTAATATCTACTTTTCTTGCTTTATGTTTAACCCCATAGTTTAATACCCACTATTGTCTTTCTGGTTCTAATCTCCCTTTCAGTAAAGACAAGCAATCCGTTCCATAACATAATGTAGAGGCTGCTTCCATTCTCAAAATATTTTAGTATCATAAGCATACCTATGTCAGACCCTGTCTTCGTCTCTGCAGCACTAGACGCTAGCCACTCAGCTTTTTCTGGTCCTGCCCTGGCTTCTTTCTAGGATAAGACAGAACTCACTGTTGATAAAATTATATATATATATATATGTAGTGAAGAGAAGTCACGCTATGCGATAAGGCTTACACAGGAGGCTTATTGGAAGATGAGAGAGAAGGGACAGAGAAGGCAGAGAGGGGAGCAGACTAGTCCCATGGGTAAAGAGTGCGGGAGAGAGAGGGATGTAGACACAGGAGAAGGGGGAGGTTAGGGGTAGGTCCACCTGTTACAAGGAACCATAGCAAAAGTGCCCAGAAGTGGCTACAGGTGAAGTGCTCTTAGTGGCTACAGGTGAGGAGGTTTCCTGTCAGGACCCTGAGGACAGGCAGGCCAATGCAGATTCCCAAATACTAACACCAAATAATAACACCCACTTTATTGTTTGTTTGAGCTGGGGACTTTAGCACAATAGGCTGTGCACTGAGTCACATCACTCCTTGTTCGACTGCTTACATTCCACTTAGGTCTTATTCTCAAGCCTTCAGTTTCCCAGACTTTTTCTTCTTACATGGCTTTTCAGATGCTGCATTACCACAGGAACGCAGTGTTTTAACCTGTCCCTCCCAGGCAGTCCTCCCCTTCTCCCCCTCCCTGCGGAACACCTTGGTCAGCAATCAGCATCCTCTTTTCCCTCTCCAGGCGCTGCGCACACAAACTTACTGATCCCTGAACCCAGAACCTGGCAGATGCCGCCCCAGGTCTCTGATGCCACAGAGTTTCTTAGCAGGAACAGAGTTAACCCCATGCCAGCAGTTACCTTTCTCTCTGGTTCTTGACCCGCAGCGCCCACTTCCAGTAAAATGCACAACTGCTTAGGAAGACACCCACCAATGCCAACCAGGAGCCATTTGGATTTTAAAGTCTCCGCCTGTGTGACGTCAGAAAGCCTCTTGCGAGTACTCTTAAGCAAGAAGTCTATGCCAGTTCCCAGACAGTGGTGGGAAGTCCTAGGGCAAAAGCTTAGATTTCTAAATCTTGCAGCTGTTGTGCCTCTGGCTAGAATTGTAGTTTTGTCCCTAGCAACCCTTTTGAGTTTCAGCCTTTCCTAGCCATCAGTGTGTCTCCTCATCTGTATTTGAGACAATCAAGTACTTTTGCAGCAGTGCCCAGTTGTTTTCCATAGTATCTTTTATTGTTGTTTTGTTTTGTAAAATATCCCTGGGGCTGGTGAAATGGCTCCATGGGTAAGAGCACTGCCTGCTCTTCCAAAGAAATGGGTTAAATCCCCAGGACCCATAACTATAACTCTAATTTCAGGAGGTCTGATGCCCTCTTCTGGCCTTGGTGGGCACCAGACACACGTGTGGTATACAGACATACATGTAGGCAAAACACTTTATACATAAAATAAAAATAATAAAGATCTTTTTTAAAAAAATAAAGGCAAATAAAAAGTATTCTTGTACAGTTTTATCAGGACCTAAGTTCTCAAAATTCATTTCAACACTCATCTTAGTTTCAAGATGCTTTAAGAAGTACAAAATTTGCTGTTCAGTGGTGGTACATTCCTTTACTCCCAGTACTCAAGAGGCAGAGGCAGGGGGATCTCTGTGAGTTTGAGAAGAGTCTACAGAAGAAATACAAAATCACTTTAGCTAAGACATTTGAATTGGAAGTATTATCTCTGTTTGACCAAGATCTCCCATATTTTGTCATTACAAGGTCAATTAGCAAGACTATTGTAATAGCTATTGCTTATGCATTAACTACTCCTGGATTCTTTTTATAGAAGACTGAAGTGAGAAAGGATTAATGTTCTACGGGTGCTTAAATAAAGCAAGTTTTCACATACTAGTCCTTCTAAAATCATTCCTCATCAAAGAACTCATTGAAACATTTTTTTTGTACAAATTTTAAAAAGTTGAAGTCTACAGTCATCAGGCTGGTAGTCATAGACACACAAAAACCTGACAAGCTTGCTTTCTATGTCTACTTCTGAATGCCACTCAGGATCAAGTGAGATAATTGTATCAGGATTTTAGCTTAGTGATACATGGCGTTAATAAATTAAAATTCATCCTAAGGAATGTAGTGGGAAGAAATGATAATGTAATCAAGTTGAATTTAATTTGCTAGATATTTTATAATGACATTTTAAGTCATAAGCAACTGTAATATACTTTACTATTAGAAACTCTTTTAATTAATGCAGGCCACCTTATTCCCATGTGGTTATGCCGTGGCAGTATCTGTGAAAAATTCTTCAGAGCAGGTAATAGGGATATGTTACATCTCTTTTTATCTTCTTTTTTTTTCTGAGACAAGCTTGTCTATTTAACAGTCTTGGCTGTGTCCCTTTTTTACCTTTTATGTTAATTCTTTAAAAACAACTACTTCTTTATTTTATTTATTGTATTATGTGTAGTTGGAATTTTCCTTTGGGCCACCAAGAAACTCCCAAATAATTTATTATGAATGCTTCTTATTAATTATAAGTGCTTAGTCTTAGCTTAGGCTCGTCCTGCTAGCTTTTTGAACTTAATTTAACCTGTTTCTATTCATCTACATTTTTCCTTGGGGCTTTTTACCTTTCTTTTATTCTGTATGTCTTGGTTTCCTGCTTCCTCCATGTGTGTCTGATTGGCCACTGGTTTCTCCCTGGTATCTCTTTTTCTTTCTTCCTTTCTAAGCCTCAATTCCTCCTGCTACTCAGTTTCCCTGCCTGCAAGTCCTGCCTATACCTCTTCCTTGCTATTGGCCATTTAGCTTTTTGTTAGACTAATCAGGTGCCTTAGGCAGACAAGGTAAAACAGCAACACATTTTTACATATAATTCAACAAATGCAACACGTCTTTACATAGTTATACAAATATTTTGTAACAATGAAACATCATTTCTCCTTTTACTTTTTTTCTTCAAACCTGCTCTTATATGCCTCCTTGTTCCCTTTCAAATTCATGGATTTTTCATTAATTTTGTTACATGCATATGTGTATGTAACCTGCCCGATCTGTATGTTACTTGTCTGTATGCTGTCAGGGTTATACTTAGGTTGAAGGGAGATAAATACACAGGGAGAAAGGAGAGCAAAATAATAGTATGGATATGTGAAAAAAATCAAAAGGATTCATACTGTTAAGTACCTAAGAAACTATAACACACACATACTTTAATTTAGTATAATGTTATTTGTATGTATGATTCAGGGCTCACCATTTGGTATTGGATAAGCATTTCGTGTACTCTTCCCACAGTAGGACTAAAACTGTTTCTCCACTCCCGGCATTTGTGAGTTCCCTATAGTTCTTTGTGTAGGGCTGGTTGGCCCCTTGTCCCTTATAGATTGCCTCTTGTCCTTATTCAGCTCATACTTAAGCAGCCATGTTAATAAGATTTTATTGGTGTAGATTCTGACATTCCTAGGAGATACAATGTCACAGCAAACTCCATGATGCTCTGGCTCTTATAATCTATGTGTCCCCTCCTTTACAATGTTTCGTGATACTTACGTGTAGTGATATTTCATTTGTATTTTAATAAAGAAAGTTTAGGTGAAGATCAGAGAGTAAGTGGTAGCACACACCTTTAATCTCAGTAGCCACACTAGTTTGCCATAGAAACCTGGCGGTGCACGCCTTTAATCCCAGTGGTGCACATCTTTAATCCCAACCTAAAGAATGGAATGCAAGACAGAAGGAGAAAGCTCTCAGACACAGTCTCATCACCCTGTTATTTGATTTCTCTGTTAGATTGCCTTCACATATGCATTTATTTCAGGAAGCATCGACTGTATCAATACCCATGCCACTGCACACTACTTCCGTGGCCTTAGTTTTAGCTGTTTCTCCCTGTATACACTCCCTCGTCCCTCTATTTCTCTCCTTGCACCTCCCCTCACCAGCCTGTACCTTTCTATTCTATTTCTTCTTTCCTGATGAGATGCTTCTCTCCTCCTTAGTCTGTTACTCTATGCTTAATCTCTGTGATTCTGTATATCCACATGTAAGCTAATACATGCCACATTTGGCTTTCTGTGTCTGGGTACCTCACTCAGGGTGATTTCTCCCCCTAGTTCTACCCATTTACTGTGAATTTAATTCTTTATAATGGCTGAGTAATATTCATTTGTATAAAGGTTCCAATTTTTATTATCCATTCATATTCATGTCTTGAATATGTTATCCAATTTCTGGGCGTTATTAATAGAGCAGCAATGGACATGGTTGAGTAAGCATCTCTGTGGTAGGATGAAGTTTCCTTTGGGTAAATGCCCAAGAGTGATAGAGCTGGATCACGAGGTAGATCAGGTCCCATCTCTCTAAGGTAAATCCACACTCATTTCCATAGTGACTGTATGAGTCTGCACTCCTACCAGCAGTGGATGAGTGTACCCCTTATTCTATGTCCTTGCCAGCAGGAACTGTCACTCATATTATTGATCCTAGGGATTCTGACAGGTGTAAAGTGGACTCTCAAAGCAGACTTGGTTTGCATTTCACTGATGACTGAGAATGTTGAACATTTAAGTCTTTCTCAGCCACTTAAGATTCCCTATTGAGAATTCTCTGTTTAAAAATTCCCAGTTTTAATTGAGTCATTTGTTTTCTTGATATCTAGCCTTTTGAGTTCTTTATACATTTTGTTTGAGTTTTTTTTGTATAATTTTGGATATTAGCCCTCTATTGGGTGTGTAGTTGATAAAAAAATATTTTACCATTCTGTAAGCTGCCACTTTGTCTGAATGATGGGATCTTTTGTCATGCAGAAGCTTTTCAGTTTCATGAGATCCCATTTATTAATTGTTGAAATTAGTGTCTGTGTTAATAGTGTTCTGCTCAGAAAGTCTTTTCCTATGTCATTGATTTCAGGGATCGTCCCTTCTTTTTCTTCTGTTAGGTTCAAGATATCTGGTTTTAGGTTGAGGTCTGTGTGGGAATTCCTTTCCATTAAATATTTTTTGGGATGTGGGGGTGTGTCAGCAATAGGGTGGCTTCTGTGTGCTGACATGATCTCTTATAAGGGAGAGAATGGTCTCCCATGTATTTCTGGTTTCTTCATCAAAGATCAGGAGTCCGTAGGCACTTGAATTACACCTGACTTCTCAGTGGAAACCATGAAAGCCAGAATGTCTTAGATAGATGTGCTGCCAACACTAAGAGACCATGAAGGCAATCACAGCAAAGCTTGCATTCACCATCAATGGAGAAAAAAGATATTCCAGGACAAAAACAGATTTAAATAATAGGTAGCCACAAACCCAGCCTTACAGAAACTACTAGAAGGCAAAGCACAAACCAAGGAAGCTAAGAACACCCATAATAACACAGACATCTGACAACTCTCCACCACCACAACTCAAAGAAGGGAAACACACACTCTAATAGTAGGTTTCAACACTCCTCTCTCACCAATGGACAGGCTAAACAGACAGAAACTTAATGGAGCAATAAGAGATATCACAGATGTAGTGAAACAAATGAAATTAATAGACATCTATAGAACATTCCACCCAACAGAAAAGAAAATACCTTCTTCTCAGCATCTCATGGAACCTTCTCAAAAATTGATCACATAATCAGTAACAAAGCAAACATTCACAGATACAAAAGAAAATGTAGTAACCAGCTGTGTACTATTGGATTACCATGGAATAATGCTAGAATTCAACAACAATTCTACCCCCAGAATGCCTACAAACTCATGAAAACTGAACAGTCAACTACTCTCCAGAAGATGACATCAGATACCTTAGAATTAGAGATATAAGGGATTGTGAGCTGCCATATGGGTGCTGTTAACTGAACCTTTGTCCTCTGCAAGAGCGGCAAGTGCTCTTAATCATGGATTCATCAACCCAGCCCTAGAAGGTACTTCATTTTTTCCCTTAAACCCAGATGTCATTAGGAAAGATCCTTTTACAGATGGTGCTGAGAAAACTGGGTATGTACCTGTAGAAGAATGAAATCAGGTCGAGTCTCAAACTACATGAAACATTGAAAATAGATCACAGATTTCATGTGAAGACAGGACATGCTGAAACTGCAGGGAAGACACATCAACTATGTCCCGTGTCAACAATCATCCTATGCAGAGGTAGGAACTTCTGAATGGACTGTGACAGCAGAGAACACAACCCAAGGACTGACACATGGATTATAGCAAACTAAAAACCTAAAAAACTAAATTAAAAAACAATGGAAGGAACCTCACAACTGAAGAGACAGCTTACAGATTTGAGAAATCATTGCCAACTCTGTATCGCATAGGGTTCTATTATGTAAAAACAGCCAAGATTAAACCAAATCCAATCCATACATGAGGTAATGAGGTGAGCAGACAGTCCTCAAAGGAAGAAATAGAAATGGCAAATAATATTTGATGATGGGTTCAACATCCTAAGCCATCAGGGAAAGGTGAAATTAAAATGATTTATACTGTCACCTTACTAGCTCAGAATGACTTTCATCAAGAAAACAGAACAACAGATGCTGGCAGGAATTTGAGGAAAGAGGAAACTTTACTCACTGCTAGTGAGCATAAATTGCAGCTACTGAGGAAATCAGTAAGTAGGTTTGTCAAAAATGAGAAAGTGGTGGGACAGATGTCTCAGGGAAAAGCACTGGCTGCTCTTACAGAGGAACTGGGTTTGGTTCCCAGCACCCACTTGGTGGCTCAGAACCATCTATAACTCCAGTTCCAGGGAATCCCTTTCTGGCCTCCACAGTCACCATGGATGTACACATATATTGCAGGAAAAATATTCACACACATAAAAATAAAAGATAAACAAATCTTTGAGGACGACAACCAAAACTATCACATGATCTGCGTATATGCCTCAGTGATAAAGAGCACTTCTTGTTCTTCCAGAGGACCAGCATTTGATTCCCAACACTCAAACCAGGCAGTTCACAACCACCTGTAACACAAGCCCCAGGAGGGTCTGACATCTCTCATCTCTGTGGTCACACACACACACACAGAGATTTAAAAGTAAAAAAATGACATTTGTAGGAAAATGGGTGAAATTTCAATTCAGAATGTTAGCTGAAATAAACTGCATTCAAATAAGCACTATGTTTTATCTCATGTGTGCAGCCTTGATTGAAGTTTCTATGTGTGAGTGGGTCGGTGTCCATGTGTGGATGACTCATGAAACTAGAGAACTGTGAGAGGGAAAAAGAGACCTGAAGGATTAGGGTACAGGAACACTGACAGAAGATAATGCAATATTGTACTGGGAGAGCAGAAATTAGGTTGTTGTGGGCAATGGAAAAACAGCAAGAATGGGACATAGGGGAGGGCAAGGCAAAGGCCAGAGGGCAGGGTGTGGAAGAAGAAAACATGTGTAAAAATGCCATTATGAGCTTGTCCCGTCCAGCTTGCATCCAGAACCCTTCTTTCTTCTGTCCCCTTTCCTCTTTGGGCACATAACGCCATCCAGCTCAGTCTGTCTGGCGCTGGGGCCAAAACCTCAGGGCAAGTAGGCAGGCGAGACCTCCTTTGTCTCACTGGCCTGCCTACACCAACCAAGGTAGGCGCTTTGTTTACGAACTACCCAACCTGCACGGAGATCTGATCTCGGCACCAGGAGAGACAGCAGTGCGGTGAGTTTGTGACCAGCAGCAGCGGAAGCAGCCCTGGACAGGGAACTCTGAAGTTCTTCATCCCCCTCCCTATACTCCCCGGGCTCCCTGCAGGGGCTCTACCCCCCCATACTGCCTCTCTCTTCTTGTCCCACCCAGCTTGCATCCAGAACCCTTCTTCCTTCTGTCCCCTTTCCTCTTTGGGCACATAACACCATCCAGCTCAGTCTGTCTGGTGCTGGGGGCAAATCCTCAGGGCAAGTAGGCTGGCGAGACTTCCTTTGTTTCACTGGCCTGCCTGCAACAAGCAAGGATAGACATCACTAGAACACCAGGAGAGCTAGCACTGCAGAGAGCCATCACTGGGAAGGTACATCAGTAGGCAAGGAGACCTGATCCAGTAAAAGAAGATCCAGAGGGGAGCATTCGGAGAAAGAGATGGGCAGGCGCCAATGCAAGAATTTACCTAACAATCTGAAAAACTATATGAAACCACCAGAACCCAGCGACATCCCAACAGGTGGACATGAACACCTTAATCATGAAGAAGTAGATAAAATTGACTTTATGAAAGTGATTGACGCCCTTAAACAGCATGTAAAAAATGCCCTTATAGAAATGGATGAGAAGTATAACAGAAAGTTTGAAGAATTGAGTAAATCAGTGAATGATACCCTAGGAAACCAAGGAAAAACAATCAAACAGATAATGGAAACAGTTCAAGACTTAAAAACTGAAATGGAGGCAAAGAAGAAAACACAAACAGAAGGCCAGCTGGACAGGGAAAATCTAGGTAAACGAATAGAGACTACAGAAGCAAGCATCACCAACAGAATACAAGAGATAGAAGAAAGAATCTCAGATTCTGAAGATACCATAGAGAAAATAAACACGCTGATCAAAGAAAACAGCAAGGCCAACAAATTCTCATCACAAAACATTCAGGAAATATGGGACACAATAAAAAGACCAAACCTAAGAATAATAGGAATAGAAGAAGGAGAAGAAGCGCAGCTCAACGGTCCAGAAAATATATTTAATAAAATTATAGAAGAAAACTTTCCCAACCTAAAGAAAGATATACCTATGAAGGTTCAAGAAGCATACAGAACACCGAATAGGCTGGATCAAAAAAAACATCCTCTCGCCATATAATAATCAAAACACAAAGCATACAGAATAAAGAAAGAATACTAAGAGCAGCAAAGGAAAAAGGCCAAGTTACTTATAAAGGTAAACCTATCAGACATACACCTGACTTCTCTATGGAAACCATGAAAGCCAGAAGGTCCTGGATAGATGTACTGCAGAAACTAAGAGACCATGGATGCAAGCCCAGACTACTATACCCAGCCAAGCTTTCGTTCACTATAAATGGAGAAAACAAAATTTTCCAGGATAAAAACAAATTTAAACAATACGTAGCCACAAATCCAGCCTTACAGAAATAATAGAAGGAAAATCACTAACCAAGGAGTCCAACAATGACCACAATATCTCAGACAACTAGAGACCCTTCACCAGCGCAACACAAAGAAGGGGAACACACAAAATTTACAACTTAAAAAATGACCGGAGTTAACAACCACTGGTCATTAATATCACTTAATGTCAATGGACTCAACTCTCCTATAAAAAGGCACAGACTAAGAGATTGGATACGAAAACAGGATCCAACATTCTGCTGTTTACAAGAAACACACCTCAACCACAAAGACAGGCACCTACTCAGAGTAAAGGGTTGGGATAAGGCTTATCAAGTAAATGGACCTAAGAAACAAGCAGGGGTGGCCATACTAATTTCTAACAAAGTTGACTTCAAACTTAAATCATTCAGGAGAGATGGAGAGGGACATTTTCTACTCATAACAGGAACAATTCATCAGGATGAAGTCTCAATCCTGAATATCTATGCCCCTAATATAAAAGCACCCACGTACGTAAAAGAAACATTGTTAAAACTCAAGGCAGCCATCAAACCGCACACATTAATAGTAGGAGACTTTAATACTCCTCTCTCACCAATGGACAGGTCAAGTAGACAGAAACCTAACAGAGAAATAAGAGAATTAATGGAGGTAATGAATCAAATGGACTTAACAGACATCTATAGAATATTCCACCCAAATAGGAAAGAATATACCTTCTTCTCTGCAGCTCATGGAACCTTCTCAAAAATAGACCACATACTCGGTAACAAAGCAAACATCCACAGTTACAAAAAAATATTAATAACCACCTGTATCTTATCAGATCACCATGGATTAAAGCTAGAATTCAGCAACAATGCTACCCCCAGAAAGCCTACAAACTCATGGAAACTGAATAGTCAACTACTGAACCATACCTGGATTAAGGAAGAAATAAAGAAAGAAATTAAACTCTTCCTTGAAGACAATGAAAATAAAGAAACAACATACTCAAACCTATGGGACACTATGAAAGCAGTTCTGAGAGGAAAGTTCATAGCACTAACTGCCCACTTAAAGAAAACAGAGAAAGCACACATTGGAGACTTAACAGCCCACCTGAAAGCTCTAGAAAAAAAAGAAGCAGACTCACCTAGAAGGGGTAGAAGACTGGAAATAATCAAACTGAGGGCTGAAATCAACAAAATAGAAACACAGAAAACAATTGAAAGAATCAATGAATCAAAAAGCTGGTTCCTGGAGAAAATCAACAAGATTGATAAACCCCTATCCAAACTAATCAAACGGCAGAGAGAGAATTTGCAAATTAATAAGATCAGAAATGAAAAGGGAGACATAACCACAGACACAGAGGAAATTCAGAGAATCATTAGATCTTACTACAAAAGCCTGTATGCCACAAAACTGGAAAATGTAAAAGAAATGGACGCTTTTTTAGATAAATACCATTTACCAAAGTTAAACCAGGACCAGGTGAACAACCTAAATAGACCTGTTAATCGTGAAGAATTAGAAGCGGTTATCAAAAACCTCCCTTCCAAAAAAAGTCCAGGACCAGATGGTTTCAACGCGGAATTCTACCAGAACTTCCAAGAAGACCTAATACCTATTCTCCTTAATGTATTTCACAATATAGAAACAGAAGAGTCATTGCCAAATTCCTTTTATGAAGCTACAGTAACTCTGATACCAAAACCACACAAAGACCCAACCAAGAAAGAGAATTACAGGCCAATCTCACTCATGAACATCGACGCAAAATCCTCAACAAAATTCTGGCAAACCGAATCCAAGAACACATTAGAAAAATTATCCATTATGATCAAGTAGGCTTCATACCAGAGATGCAGGGCTGGTTTAACATACGCAAATCTATCAATGTAATACATCATATAAATAAACTGAAAGAAAAAAACCATATGATCGTTTCTTTAGATGCTGAAAAAGCATTTGACAAAATTCAACATCCCTTTATGATAAAAGTCTTGGAGAGATTAGGGATACAAGGGTCATACCTAAATATAATTAAAGCTATATACAGCAAGCCGACAGCTAATATCAAACTAAATGGAGAGAAACTTAAAGCCATCCCACTAAAATCAGGAACACGCCAAGGCTGTCCACTCTCTCCATACCTCTTCAATATAGTTCTCGAAGTTTTAGCAATAGCAATAAGACAACATAAGGGGATAAAGGGGATTCAAATTGGAAAGGAAGATGTTAAACTTGCATTATTTGCAGATGATATGATAGTGTACATGAGCGACCCCAAAAACTCCTCCAAAGAACTCCTACAGCTGATAAACGCCTTTAGTAACGTGGCAGGATACAAGATCAACTTCAAAAAATCAGTCGCCCTCTTATACACAAAGGATATGGAAGCAGAGAGAGAAATAAGAGAATCATCACCTTTCATGATAGCCACAAACAGAATAAAATATCTTGGGGTAACTCTAACCAAGGAAGTGAAAGATCTATTTGACAAAAACTTTAAGGCATTGAAGAAAGAAATTGAAAAGGATACCAGAAAATGGAAGGATCTCCCTTGCTCTTGGATTGGGAGAATCAACATAGTAAAAATGGCAATTCTACCAAGGGCAATTTATAGATTCAATGCAATCCCCATTAAAATCCCATCAAAATTCTTCACAGATCTTGAAAGGACAACAATCAACTTTATATGGAGAAACAAAAAACCCAGGATAGCCAAAACAATCTTATACAATAAAGGAACTTCTGGAGGCATTACCATCCCTGACTTCAAACTCTATTACAGAGCTACAGTAATGAAAACAGCGTGGTACTGGCATAAAAACAGAGAAGTCGACCAATGGAATCGTATAGAAGACCCGGATTTTAACCCACAAACCTATGAACAACTGATTTTCGATAAAGGAGCTAAAAGTATACAATGGAAGAAAGAAAGCATCTTCAACAAATGGTGCTGGCACAATTGGATGTCAACCTGTAGAAGAATGAAAATAGACCCATATCTATCACCATGCACAAAACTCAAGTCCAAATGGATCAAAGACCTCAATATCAATCTGAACACACTGAACCTGATAGAAGAGAAAATGGGAAGTACCCTACAACATATGGGCACTGGAGATCGCTTCCTATGTATAACCCCAGCAGCACAGACATTAAGGGCAACATTGAATAAATGGGACCTCCTGAAACTGAGAAGCTTCTGTAAAGCAAAGGACACTGTCATTAAGACAAAAAGGCAGCCTACTGACTGGGAGAAGATCTTCACCAACTCCGCAACAGACAAAGGTCTGATCTCCAAAATATATAAAGAACTCAAGAAACTAGACCTTAAAAGGATAATTAACCCAATTAAAAAATGGGGCTCTGAACTGAACAGAGAATTCTCAACAGAAGAAGTTAAAATGGCCAAAAGATACTTAAGGTCATGCTCAACCTCCTTAGCGATCAGAGAAATGCAAATCAAAACAACTTTGAGATATCATCTTACACCTGTCAGAATGGCTAAAATCAAAAACACCAAGGATAGCCTTTGCTGGAGAGGTTGTGGAGAAAGGGGTACCCTCATCCATTGCTGGTGGGACTGCAAACTTGTGCAACCACTTTGGAAATCAGTGTGGCGGTTTCTCAGAAAAATTGGGATCAACCTACCCCTGGACCCAGCAATACCACTCTTGGGAATATACCCAAGATTTGCCCTATCATATGACAAAAGCATTTGTCCAACTATGTTCATAGCAGCATTATTTGTAATAGCCAGAACCTGGAAGCAACCTAGATGCCTACTCTGCGGTAAAAAAACAATGACTTCTCGAATTTTGCATGCAAATGGATGGAAATAGAAAATACGATCCTTAGTGAGGTAACCCAGACCCAAAAATAAGAACATGGGATGTACTCACTCATAATTGGTTTCTAGCCATGGATAGGGGCCACTGAGTCTATAATTTGTGATCCTAAAGAAGCTAAACAAGAGGGTAAACCCAAGGAAAAACATATAGATATCCTCCCAGCTATGGGAAATAGACATGACTGATGGGCAAAAAATTGGAATCTTGGGGGTGGGGTGGGATGGGGATGAGGGGTGATGGGGAGAGAAAAGTGTGAAGGAGAGGATGAGGGGAACTGGGGGAATCGGGGTGATTGGGGATAAAGGAAGGTTGGATAGGGGAGCAGGGAAACTCATACCTTAGGTAAGGGAGCCACCTAAGGGGTGGCAAGAGACTTGAACTTGGAATGGCTACCAGATGCCCAGGGCAATGTCCCCAGTTAGTTCATTGGGGCACCTGAGGATAGGGAACCTGAAATGAACCTATCCTATAATCATACTGATGAATATCTTGCATATCGCCATAGAACCTTCATCTAGCGATGGATGGAGATAGAGCCAGAGACCCACACTGGAGCACCGGACTGAGCTCCCAAGGTTATAATGAGGAGCAGAAGGAGAGAGAACATGAACAAGGAAGTCAGGACCATGAGGGGTGCACCCAACCACTGAGACAGTGAGGCCGATCTATTGGGAGCTCACCAAGGTCAGCTGGACTGCTACTGAAAAAAACATGGGATAAAACCGGACTCTCGGAATGTGGCGGACAATGAGAGCTGACGAGAGGCCAAGGAGAATGGCACAGGAACTTTCATCTGGCGATGGATGAGAGAGAGACAGAGACCCAATTTGGATCAACCGTCTGAGCTCTTAAGGTCCAAATGAAGAGCAGAAGGAGGGAGAACATGAGCAAGGAAATCAGGACCACGAGGCGTGCACCCACCCACAGCGACAGTGGAACTGATCTATTGGGAGCTCTCCAAGGCCAGCTGGACTGGGACTGAATAAGCATGGGTTGAAACTGGACTCTCTGAACATGGCGGACAATGAAGGCTGATGAGAAGCCAAGGACAATGGCACTAGGTTTCGATCCTAATACATGAACTGGCTTTGTGGGAGCTTAGCCTGTTTGGATGTTCACCTTCCTGGGCCTGGATGGAAGTGGGAGGACCTTGGTCTTCCTGTAGGGCAGGGAATTTGGACTGCTCTTCAGTATCGAGAGGGAGGGGGAATGGACTGGGGGGAGGAGAAGAGGAGTGGGGATGGGGGAGGGGAGTGGGGGGAGGGGGCAATGTGTGGGAGGAGGGGAGGGAAATGGGAAACGGAGAGCAGTTGGAAATTTTAATTAAAAAAGAATTAAAAAAAAAGAAAAAAGAAGAAAAAAAATGCCATTATGAAATCTACTACTTTGTAGCTAACTTAATAATCTTGTAATGGGAAATACTTTTTCCTGTAGCCATCGTCCCACTTGAAATGGAGTCCATGGGGCAGGTGTTGTGCTATATTAGTTCAGACATCTATTACAGTACCAGGCATATGGTCATGCGTAAAGCATTTGCTGAGCCAGTTGTGGCCATGCATGCATCTAATTCCAGCATTTAGAGGACTAAGGAAGGCCCAAAGATTCTGGCTAGAGACTCACCTAATCTGAGCAAGACCTTATCTTAAATAATAATTGCCTATTTGCCAAATACATTTTGATAGCAATTATTGAGCTTTGTATATTATGTCTGTCGGTGATTGGTTTGATTTTATTATGATGCCTATAAGTTGTTGTACACGCATATAGTAGCCTCTTGATAATTGTGTTTATGTTCTATGACAACTCTCATGTTTAAAAACCATCTGACCTTTAATTATTTGAAAGCATTCATCTGTAAAATAATTTGTTAATAAATCATTTAGTGAGAGTTAATATTTGATTTTTTTCTGGTTATTTTGACTTTTCCATTTTGATATTTTATTGTTTATGCTGTAATCCATCTTAATATCTATTTTCTAAAATTTAGAAAGGTTTTTGCTATACATACCAGGGTAACCTTGGACTTGTTATGTAGCTCAGGCTAACCTTGAACTCAAGATTCTCCTCTCAGCTTCCAGAGTGCTGGGATTACTGGCATGCACCACCATGTCTTGCTCAATTATTTTTAAAATAAATTATGTGTCTAGGTGTTTTGTAAACTTTGTACATCATGTGCACACAATGTTCAAGTAGGCCAGAAGAGGGCATCAGATCCAGGGGACTGGAGTTACTGAGGGTTGTGATTGACCAAGCAGGTGCTGGCAATGAACACAGGCCCTTTGGAAGAACAAGTGCTCTTAACTGCTGAGCTACCTCTTCAGCCTCTCGTCAATTATTATGTACATGTATATTTATGCATATAAACATCTTCACTGCATGTAAGCATGTGTGTTGTGTGCTCCTAGATGAGAAGAACTGCAGTTACAGATGGTTTGAGTTTCTGTGTGAGTGCCAGAAATTGAATTCAGGTCCTCTGCAAGAGCAAACAGTTTTCTTAATCACAGAAAAAACCCTCCAGTCCTACATACATATAGTTTTTCTTTTCTTTTATTCTTCTTTTTTTTTTGAGTCATGAGTTTACATAGCCCAGAACAATGGATTCTCCTGCTTTCCAAATCTGGGATTATAGGTATGTCCTACTGCACAAATATTTAGATCATCAACTCTTTTGGTTTTATGGGACAGGGTTTCTTTGTGTAGGCTTGGCTGTCTTGGAGCTCACTCTGTAGCCCAGGCTGGCCTCTAACGCATAGAGCTCTTCCTGCCTCTGGCTCCTGAGTGCTGGGATTAAAGGCATGTGCTCCCACCACTACCACCACCGGGCTTCATCAACTTTTTCTTCCTTCATTTCTTTTCCTTCCTTCCTTCCTTCCTTCCTTCCTTCCTTCCTTCCTTCCTTCCTTCCTTCCTTTTTTTCTTTAAAAACTTATTTTTATTTATATGAGTACTCTACCTGCACGTCCAACTTTTTCAGACGAGGACATGGGATCACACTATAGACAGTTGTGAGCCAGTATGTGGTTACTGGGAACTGAACTCAGCACCTCTGGAAGAGTAAGCAGTGTTCTTAGATGCTGAGCCACCTCTTCAGACCCTCATCAACATTTTCTTATAGACTGATTTTTGTTTAAATTTTTCATGACTCAAACTAACTTGCACTATTACTAAACATAGACCATTTTTCATTTTAAGATTTCCTGGATGTTATGTATTTTAGATAGGGTCTTACTATGTGACCTTGCCTGACCTGGAACTTGCAATCCCCCCAGTGTCTGATAACAAAGTGCTGGAATTGCTGATACAAGGCACACTCCTGACCTCTCTTTTATTGAGGAAGGGAAAAGGGTCTTCCTAGTAAAAAGTAGTTGTTTTGTTTTGTTTTGTTTTGTTTTGTTCTTTTTGGTGGTACTGGGAATTGAGCCCAGGTCTGAAGCCACATGCTAAGAAAGTACTTTACCACAGGGCCATGTTTGTAGCCCATGTCAAATGCCATAGAAATTGTTAACGGTGAAAACAACTTTGTGTGGATTACTTGAATAGCTATTTTTGTAAAACTGTGGGTTTTACTTATACATTGCTTTTAAAAAAACAATAAAACTGGGTGCTAGTGGCTCACACCTTTAATCCCAGCAAATCCCAGCACTCCTGAGCCAGAGGCAGGCAGATGTCTGTGAGTTCAGGGCCAGCCTGGTCTACAGAATGAGTTCCACTGACAGCCAGAGCTAGACAGAGAAACCCTGTCTCAGACAAACCAGAATTTAAACCACACTGCAAAATCACTCAAATCAGACAATTTAATACCTTATATAGATGTTGGATATTTTTCTGAATAAATACTTTATCATGGATAGGTCTTGTATCCTTTATTTTTTTAGAACTTGAAAACATACCAAGTTGCATATTAAGAAGGCAATCAAAAACATTTCCTCCTCTGTTCAAGTCTGCATTATTTCAAGGCTATCCATCACACACACAAACACACACACACACACATCGTAACAACAGCATCAAACATTAGTCTTTAAGCTTTAAATAACTAAAGACAATGCATTCCTTAAAGCAGGAGAGCATACCATGAAGTTACAGCAGTTTAGGTATAAAATATGGGGGGAATGAAATGTACTTCTGTGACAGGGATATATCTCATTGTTTTGTTCAGCTTGTGCTCAATCCTCAGCACCACAAATAACAAACCAAATTTCCTTGTGTATGACATTATCAACACATATATTATCCTTAAAGGTGTGTTTCAGGCCCATAGATCTTCTGTACCAAGTAGTCTAAAGGCCGGTTCAATAACCTAAACACTTTCGTCT
This sequence comes from Chionomys nivalis, assembly GCF_950005125.1. NCBI lineage: Eukaryota > Metazoa > Chordata > Mammalia > Rodentia > Cricetidae > Chionomys > Chionomys nivalis. Next base: position 200,926,966 of record NC_080086.1, read on the forward strand.
CTATTTATGCCCCTATAACTGCTCCCTTTTTTGTACTCCCTTGTTTGCCATTGTGCCTTAAGGGAAAGTTGTCACCGAGTATCAAGAGTTAATATGCATGAAGAACTTAAGAGCAGTTGACCTATATAAACACTCAATAAATATTCAGAACAACTTGTAAAGGAGAGTCTGCCATTATCTCCATTAAAAAAGTGAAAAGTTCTATTTTATATTCTATGTATATTTTGTTTGTATAGGCATAACCACACATGCACGAGAGTGCCTATGGAGGTCACAAAAGGGGCACCAGATCTCCTTGAGCTGGAGTCACAGGCGGTTGTGACCTGCCCAATGTGGGTACTGGGAACTGAATTTGGGTCCTGTGGTAGAATAGGAACGACTCTAAACCACTGAGCAATCTCCCAGTATCTCCACTCTTTTTCTTTCTTTTTTTGGAAGACAGGTTTTTCTGTGTAGCTCTGGTTGTCTTGGAATTTGTCTGTAGACCAGGCTGGCCTCAAACCCAGAGATTAGACTGCCTCCGTTTAATTAAATACGTGCACCACCGCTCAACCTATCCCCATTCTTATACACAAGGGATTCAAAGTACAAAAAGGTGAGGTCATACCCCAGGTCATACAAATAACAGACTGTTTCCTGTCAATCTGTATCAAACTTCCCCACCTCCAATCCAGACAACTGCTGATCTAGACTAGACATGTTCTCCAAGGTATGTATATCTAGGTATCACTACATCAAAACTAAGATGTTGTTTGTTCTTCTCATGCTCATCCTTTCATGCATACATTGCTACCTAGAGACTGGCTGCTAGGACAGTCTGAATGCAGCAGCAGAATAGATTCTAACTGTCTTTCATTAGTCAGATATTAAAGGGATCTGACGTTAAAAGGGGAGACCATGTTTTGCTGCCCAATGAAATTGTTTTGCATTGGAAATATTTTAACTTTATTACATTTATTATTGTGTGTGTGTCTGTGTGTGTGTGTGTGTGAGAGAGAGAGAGAGAGAGAGAGAGAGAGAGAGACAGAAAGAGAGCGAGCAGCTGGTGGTCAGTAGCTGCTGATGCAGCAGGTTCTCTTCTACCATGTGGGTCTGGGGATTGAAAGCAGGTGTTTGGGTTTGTTGATAAGTGCCTTTACCTGCTGAGTCATCTTGCTTACCCAGATTTTTTTTTAAATTAAAAGCATTGTAGGTGGTGGTGGCACGCACCTTTAATCTGAGCACTTTGGAAGCAGAGAAAGGTATATCCCAAAGTTCGATGCTAACCTGGTCTACAGAGTGAATGCCAGGAAAACTAGGGCTGCATCGAGAAATCTTGTCTCCAAAACAAACCAAAACAAACAAAGAAGCAAATAAATAAATAAAACCATTTTAGTTTTGAAACCTTATAATAAGATTGTTATTTTAAATTGAGTTTATATTGACATTTTCTTAGTTTAATTGCTAATATAATTAATACTGCCAGACTTAGACAGTAAAACCAAAGCTCTCTGAAGGAATTACTAACCTTTGGAGAGTGAGCGACTCAAGTGTGGAACTAGAGAAGACCCACTTTCACCATCTGATTCTACAGTTTCTGAGAACTAGGTACAGAACATGGCAGCATGCAGCTGAGATCCATAGTTGGAGGCACTTACGCTTGACGGGTATAAAGGTCTGGTTCGTCGAGGTCCTGAGATCTTAATTCCTGTGTGGAGAGGCAGCCAGCACCACCGGTGGAAATGGAACTGCGCTTCATGCTCAGAACCTAATTCATGATTTCAATATCAGAAAAATGTTCCAGATGCAAGTGGATCATTAAGCAATAATTGTCACTTTTATTCTGAAGTAGAAGAGTAACTAAGTTTATTCCTTTACAATAGTATTTTCCCTGTGAGCTGTATTTGTTTGTCATGTATACTTAAGTCCTCACTAAAGATAACACCTATGCAACTTCAAGTATTCAATACACTCGAGCAAGACAATGCAAAAATGAACATATATGATTCCTGCATCACACGGCAATCCATGATCGCAAAATTTCAATGTGTTATCCCGAATACATCACTGGTATCTCTTATGTCTATTTCAATGGTAACTCACAGACTGCTTGACAAGAAATCTCAGGCTCCTTAACTCTCCTCAAAATGTTTCCTTTGGCTTCAAAATCAGGATTCATTCTCTTTTCCTAATATCTACATTTCTTGCTTTATGGTTAACCCCATAGTTTAATACCCACTATTGTCTTTCTGGTTCTAATCTCCCTTTCAGTAAAGACAAGCAATCCATTCCATAACATAATGTAGAGGCTGCTTCCATTCTCAAAATATTTTAGTATCATAAGCATACCTATGTCAGACCCTGTCTTCGTCTCTGCAGCACTAGACGCTAGCCACTCAGCTTTTTCTGGTCCTGCCCTGGCTTCTTTCTAGGATAAGACAGAACTCACTGTTGATAAAATTATATATATATATATATATATATATATATATATATATATATATATATGTAGTGAAGAGAAGTCACGCTATGCGATAAGGCTTATACAGGAGGCTTATTGGAAGATGAGAGAGAAGGGACAGAGAAGGCAGAGAGGGGAGCAGACTAGTCCCATGGGGTAAAGAGTGCGGGAGAGAGAGGGAGGTAGACACAGGAGAAGGGGGAGGTTAGGGGTAGGTCCACCTGTTACAAGGAACCATAGCAAATGTGCCCAGAAGTGGCTACAGGTGAAGTGCTCTTAGTGGCTACAGGTGAGGAGGTTTCCTGTCAGGACCCTAAGGACAGGCAGGCCAATGCAGATTCCCAAATACTAACACCAAATAATAACACCCACTTTATTGTTTGTTTGAGCTGGGGACTTTAGCACAATAGGCTGTGCACTGAGTCACATCACTCCTTGTTCGACTGCTTACATTCCACTTAGGTCTTATTCTCAAGCCTTCAGTTTTCCAGACTTTTTCTTCTTACATGGCTTTTCAGATGCTGCATTACCACAGGAACCAGTGTTTTAACCTGTCCCTCCCAGGCAGTCCTCCCCTTCTCCCCCTCCCTGCGGAACACCTTGGTCAGCAATCAGCATCCTCTTTTCCCTCTCCAGGCGCTGCCCACATAAACTTACTGATCCCTGAACCCAGAACCTGGCAGATGCCGCCCCAGGTCTCTGATGCCACAGAGTTTCTTAGCAGGAACAGAGTTAACCCCATGCCAGCAGTTACCTTTCTCTCTGGTTCTTGACCCCCAGCGCCCACTTCCAGTAAAATGCACAACTGCTTAGGAAGACACCCACCAATGCCAACCAGGAGCCATTTGGATTTTAAAGTCTCCACCTGCGTGACGTCAGAAAGCCTCTTGCGAGTACTCTTAAGCAAGAAGGCTATGCCAGTTCCCAGACAGTGGTGGGAAGTCCTAGGGCAAAAGCTTAGATTTCTAAATCTTGCAGCTGTTGTGCCTCTGGCTAGAATTGTAGTTTTGTCCCTAGCAACCCTTTTGAGTTTCAGCCTTTCCTAGCCATCAGTGTGTCTCCTCATCTGTATTTGAGACAATCAAGTACTTTTGCAGTAGCGCCCAGTTGTTTTCCATAGTATCTTTTATTGTTGTTTTGTTTTGTAAAATATCCCTGGGGCTGGTGAAATGGCTCCATGGGTAAGAGCACTGCCTGCTATTCCAAAGAAATGGGTTAAATCCCCAGGACCCATAACTATAACTCTAATTTCAGGAGGTCTGATGCCCTCTTCTGGCCTTGGTGGGCACCAGACACACGTGTGGTATACAGACATACATGTAGGCAAAACACTTTATACATAAAATAAAAATAATAAAGATCTTTTTTAAAAAAATAAAGGCAAATAAAAAGTATTCTTGTACAGTTTTATCAGGACCTAAGTTCTCAAAATTCATTTCAACACTCATCTTAGTTTCAAGATGCCTTAAGAAGTACAAAATTTGCTGTTCAGTGGTGGTACATTCCTTTACTCCCAGTACTCAAGAGGCAGAGGCAGGGGGATCTCTGTGAGTTTGAGAAGAGTCTACAGAAGAAATACAAAATCACTTTAGCTAAGACATTTGAATTGGAAGTATTATCTCTGTTTGACCAAGATCTCCCATATTTTGTCATTACAAGGTCAATTAGCAAGACTATTGTAATAGCTATTGCTTATGCATTAACTACTCCTGGATTCTTTTTATAGAAGACTGAAGTGAGAAAGGATTAATGTTCTACGGGTGCTTAAATAAAGCAAGTTTTCACATACTAGTCCTTCTAAAATCATTCCTCATCAAAGAACTCATTGAAACATTTTTTTTTGTACAAATTTTAAAAAGTTGAAGTCTACAGTCATCAGGCTGGTAGTCATAGACACACAAAAACCTGACAAGCTTGCTTTCTATGTCTACTTCTGAATGCCACTCAGGATCAAGTGAGATAATTGTATCAGGATTTTAGCTTAGTGATACATGGCGTTAATAAATTAAAATTCATCCTAAGGAATGTAGTGGGAAGAAATGATAATGTAATCAAGTTGAATTTAATTTGCTAGATATTTTATAATGACATTTTAAGTTATAAGCAACTGTAATATACTTTACTATTAGAAACTCTTTTAATTAATGCAGGCCACCTTATTCCCATGTGGTTATGCCGTGGCAGTATCTGTGAAAAATTCTTCAGAGCAGGTAATAGGGATATGTTACATCTCTTTTTATCTTCTTTTTTTTTTCTGAGACAAGCTTGTCTATTTAACAGTCTTGGCTGTGTCCCTTTTTTACCTTTTATGTTAATTCTTTAAAAACAACTACTTCTTTATTTTATTTATTGTATTATGTGTAGTTGGAATTTTCCTTTGGGCCACCGAGAAACTCCCAAATAATTTATTATGAATGCTTCTTATTAATTATAAGTGCTTAGTCTTAGCTTAGGCTCGTCCTGCTAGCTTTTTGAACTTAATTTAACCTGTTTCTATTCATCTACATTTTTCCTTGGGGCTTTTTACCTTTCTTTTATTCTGTATGTCTTGGTTTCCTGCTTCCTCCATGTGTGTCTGATTGGCCACTGGTTTCTCCCTGGTATCTCTTTTTCTTTCTTCCTTTCTAAGCCTAAATTCCTCCTGCTACTCAGTTTCCCTGCCTGCAAGTCCTGCCTATACCTCTTTCTTGCTATTGGCCATTTAGCTTTTTGTTAGACTAATCAGGTGCCTTAGGCAGACAAGGTAAAACAGCAACACATTTTTACATATAATTCAACAAATGCAACACGTCTTTACATAGTTATACAAATATTTTGTAACAATGAAACATCATTTCTCCTTTTACTTTTTTTCTTCAAACCCGCTCTTATATGCCTCCTTGTTCCCTTTCAAATTCATGGATTTTTCATTAATTTTGTTACATGCATATGTGTATGTAACCTGCCCGATCTGTATGTTACTTGTCTGTATGCTGTCAGGGTTATAATTAGGTTGAAGGGAGATAAATACACAGGGAGAAAGGAGAGCAAAATAATAGTATGGATATGTGAAAAAAATCACAAGGATTCATACTGTTAAGTACCTAAGAAACTATAACACACACATACTTTAATTTAGTATAATGTTATTTGTATGTATGATTCAGGGCTCACCATTTGGTATTGGATAAGCATTTCGTGTACTCTTCCCACAGTAGGACTAAAACTGTTTCTCCACTCCCGGCATTTGTGAGTTCCCTATAGTTCTTTGTGTAGGGCTGGTTGGCCCCTTGTCCCTTATAGATTGCCTCTTGTCCTTATTCAGCTCATACTTAAGCAGCCATGTTAATAAGATTTTATTGGTGTAGATTCTGACATTCCTAGGAGATACAATGTCACAGCAAACTCCATGATGCTCTGGCTCTTATAATCTATGTGTCCCCTCCTTTACAATGTTTCGTGATACTTACGTGTAGTGATATTTCATTTGTATTTTAATAAAGAAAGTTTAGCTGAAGATCAGAGAGTACGTGGTAGCACACACCTTTAATCTCAGTAGCCACACTAGTTTGCCATAGAAACCTGGCGGTGCACGCCTTTAATCCCAGTGGTGCACATCTTTAATCCCAACCTAAAGAATGGAATGCAAGACAGAAGGAGAAAGCTCTCAGACACAGTCTCATCACCCTGTTATTTGATTTCTCTGTTAGATTGCCTTCACATATGCATTTATTTCAGGAAGCATCGACTGTATCAATACCCATGCCACTGCACACTACTTCCGTGGCCTTAGTTTTAGCTGTTTCTCCCTGTATACACTCCCTCGTCCCTCTATTTCTCTCCTTGCACCTCCCCTCACCAGCCTGTACCTTTCTATTCTATTTCTTCTTTCCTGATGAGATGCTTCTCTCCTCCTTAGTCTGTTACTCTATGCTTAATCTCTGTGATTCTGTATATCCACATGTAAGCTAATACATGCCACATTTGGTTTTCTGTGTCTGGGTACCTCACTCAGGGTGATTTCTCCCCCTAGTTCTACCCATTTACTGTGAATTTAATTCTTTTTAATGGCTGAGTAATATTCATTTGTATAAAGGTTCCAATTTTTATCACTAGGTAGATCAGGTCCCATCTCTCTAAGGTAAATCCACACTCATTTCCATAGTGACTGTATGAGTCTGCACTCCTACCAGCAGTGGATGAGTGTACCCCTTATTCTATGTCCTTGCCAGCAGGAACTGTCACTTGTATTATAGATCCTAGGGATTCTGCCAGGTGTAAAGTGGACTCTCAAAGCAGACTTGGTTTGCATTTCACTAATGACTGAGAATGTTGAACATTTAAGTCTTTCTCAGCCACTTAAGATTCCCTATTGAGAATTCTCTGTTTAAAAATTCCCAGTTTTAATTGAGTCATTTGTTTTCTTGATATCTAGCCTTTTGAGTTCTTTATACATTTTGTTTGAGTTTTTTTGTATAATTTTGGATATTAGCCCTCTATTGGGTGTGTAGTTGATAAAAAATATTTTACCATTCTGTAAGCTGCCACTTTGTCTGAATGATGGGATCTTTTGTCATGCAGAAGATTTTCAGTTTCATGAGATCCCATTTATTAATTGTTGAAATTAGTGTCTGTGTTAATAGTGTTCTGCTCAGAAAGTCTTTTCCTATGTCATTGATTTCAGGGATCTTCCCTTCTTTTTCTTCTGTTAGGTTCAAGATATCTGGTTTTAGGTTGAGGTCTGTGTGGGAATTCCTTTCCATTAAATATTTTTTGGGATGTGGGGGTGTGTCAGCAATAGGGTGGCTTCTGTGTGCTGACATGATCTCTTATAAGGGAGAGAATGGTCTCCCATGTATTTCTGGTTTCTTCATCAAAGATCAGGAGTCCGTAGGCACTTGAATTACACCTGACTTCTCAGTGGAAACCATGAAAGCCAGAATGTCTTAGATAGATGTGCTGCCAACACTAAGAGACCATGAAGGCAATCCCAGAGTACTATTTGCAGCAAAGCTTGCATTCACCATCAATGGAGAAAAAAGATATTCCAGGACAAAAACAGATTTAAATAATAGGTAGCCACAAACCCAGCCTTACAGAAACTACTAGAAGGCAAAGCACAAACCAAGGAAGCTAAGAACACCCATAATAACACAGATATCTGACAATTCTCCACCACCACAACTCAAAGAAGGGAAACACACAAACTAGAACTCAAAGCATACATCAAACCCCACACTCTAATAGTAGGTTTCAACACTCCTCTCTCACCAATGGACAGGCTAAACAGACAGAAACTTAATGGAGCAATAAGAGATATCACAGATGTAGTGAAACAAATGAAATTAATAGACATCTATAGAACATTCCACCCAACAGAAAAAAAAATACCTTCTTCTCAGCATCTCATGGAACCTTCTCAAAAATTGATCACATAATCAGTAACAAAGCAAACATTCACAGATACAAAAGAAAATGTAGTAACCAGCTGTGTACTATTGGATTACCATGGAATAATGCTAGAATTCAACAACAATTCTACCCCCAGAATGCCTACAAACTCATTAAAACTGAACAGTCAACTACTCTCCAGAAGATGACATCAGATACCTTAGAATTAGAGATATAAGGGATTGTGAGCTGCCATATGGGTGCTGTTAACTGAACCTTTGTCCTCTGCAAGAGCGGCAAGTGCTCTTAATCATGGATTCATCATCCCAGCCATAGCAGGTACTTCATTTTTTCCCTTAAACCCAGATGTCATTAGGAAAGATCCTTTTACAGATGGTGCTGAGAAAACTGGGTATGTACCTGTAGAAGAATGAAATCAGGTCGAGTCTCAAACTACATGAAACATTGAAAATAGATCACAGACTTCATGCGAAGACAGGACATGCTGAAACTGCAGGGAAGACACATCAACTATGTCCCGTGTCAACAATCATCCTATGCAGAGGTAGGAACTTCTGAATGGACTGTGACAGCAGAGAACACAACCCAAGGACTGACACATGGATTATAGCAAACTAAAAACCCGCCTAACAATGGAAGGAACCTCACAACTGAAGAGACAGCTTACAGATTTGAGAAATCATTGCCAACTCTGTATCACATAGGGTTCTATTATGTAAAAACAGCCAAGATTAAACCAAATCCAATCCATACATGAGGTAATGAGGTGAGCAGACAGTCCTCAAAGGAAGAAATAGAAATGGCAAATAATATTTGATGATGGGTTCAACATCCTAAGCCATCAGGGAAAGGTGAAAATAAAATGATTTATACTGTCACCTTACTAGCTCAGAATGACTTTCATCAAGAAAACAGAACAACAGATGCTGGCAGGAATTTGAGGAAAGAGGAAACTTTACTCACTGCTAGTGAGCATAAATTGCAGCTACTGAGGAAATCAGTAAGTAGGTTTGTCAAAAATGAGAAAGTGGTGGGACAGATGTCTCAGGGAAAAGCACCGGCTGCTCTTACAGAGGAACTGGGTTTGGTTCCCAGCACCCACTTGGTGGCTCAGAACCATCTATAACTCCAGTTCCAGGGAATCCCTTTCTGACCTCCACAGTCACCACGGATGTACACATATATTGCAGGAAAAAATATTCACACACATAAAAATAAAAGATGAACAAATCTTTGAGGACGACAACCAAAACTATCACATGATCTGCCTATATGCCTCAGTGATAAAGAGCACTTCTTGTTCTTCCAGAGGACCAGCATTTGATTCCCAACACTCAAACCAGGCAGTTCACAACCACCTGTAACACAAGCCCCAGGAGGGTCTCACATCTCTCATCTCTGTGGTCACACACACACACACATACACAGATTTAAAAGTAAAAAAATGACATTTGTAGGAAAATGGGTGAAATTTTAATTCAGAATGTTAGTTTAAATAAACTGCGTTCAGATAAGCACTATGTTTTCTCTCATGTGTGTATGTAGCCTTGATTGAAGTTTCTATGTGTGAGTGGGTCGGTGTCCATGTGTGGATGACTCATGAAACTAGAGAGCTGTGAGAGGGAAAAAGAGACCTGAAGGATTAGGGTACAGGGACACTGACAGAAGATAATGCAATATTGTACTGGGAGAGCAGAAATTAGGTTGTTGTGGGCGACGGAAAAACAGCAAGAATGGGACAGAGGGGAGGGCAAGGCAAAGGCCAGAGGGCAGGGTGTGGAAGAAGAAAACATGTATAAAAATGCCATTATGAAATCTACTACTTTGTAGCTACCTTAATAATCTTGTAATGGCTTCTTCCTTCTGTCCCCTTTCCTCTTTGGGCACATAACACCATCCAGCTTAGTCTGTCTGGCACTGGGGGCAAATCCTCAGGGCAAGTAGGCAGGCAAGGCTTCCTTTGTTTTACTGGCCTGCCTGCACCAACCAAGGTAGGCGCTTTGTTTACGAACTACCCAACCTGCACGGAGATCTGATCTCAGCACCAGGAGAGACAGCAGTGGGGTGAGTTTGTGATCAGCGGCGGTGGAAACAGCCCTGGACAGGGAACTCTGAAGTTCCTCATCCCACACCCTATACTCCCTGGGATCCCTGCAGGGGCTCTACCCCCCCATACTGCCTCTCTCTTCTTGTCCCACCCAGCTTGCATCCAGAACCCTTCTTCCTTCTGTCCCCATTCCTTTTTGGGCACATAACACCATCCAGCTCAGTTTGTATGGCGCTGGGGGAAAATCCTCAGGGCAAGTAGGCAGGCGAGAATTCCTTTGTTTCACTGGCCTGCCTGAACCAACCAAGGTAGGCGCTTTGTTTACGAACTACCCAACCTGCACGGAGATCTGATCTCGGCACCAGGAGAGACAGCAGTGGGGTGAGTTTGTGACCGGCGGCGGCAGAAGCAGCCCTGGACAGGGAACTCTGAAGTTCCTCATCCCCCACCCTATACTCCCTGGGCTCCCTGCAGGGGCTCTACAACCCTGCATACTGCCTCTCTCTTCTTGTCCCACCCAGCTTGCATCCAGAACCCTTCTTCCTTCTGTCCCCTTTCCTCTTTGGGCACATAACACCATCCAGCTCAGTCTGTCTGGCGCTGTGGGCACATCCTCAGGGCAAGTAGGCAGAGGAGACTTCCTTTGTCTCACTGGCCTACCTGCAACAGGCAAGGAGAGATATCACTGGAGCACCAGGAGAGCTATCACTGCAGAGAGCCATCACTGGGAAGGTACATCAGTAGGCAAGAAGACCTGATCCGGTAAAAGAAGATCCATAGGGGAGCATTCGGAGAAAGAGATGGGCAGGCGCCAATGCAAGAATTCACCCAACAATCTGAAAAACTATATGAAACCACCAGAACACAGCGACCTCCCAACACGAGGACATGAACACCTTAATCATGAAGAAGTAGATGAAATTGACTTTATGAAAGTGATTGATGCCCTTAAACAGCATGTAAAAAATGCCCTTATAGAAATGGATGAGAAGTATAACAGAAAGTTTGAAGAATTGAGTAAATCAGTGAATGATACCCTAGGAAACCAAGGAAAAACAATCAAACAGATAATGGAAACAGTTCAAGACTTAAAAACTGAAATGGAGGCAAAGAAGAAAACACAAACAGAAGGCCAGCTGGACAGGGAAAATCTAGGTAAACGAATAGAGACTACAGAAGCAAGCATCACCAACAGAATACAAGAGATAGAAGAAAGAATCTCAGATTCTGAAGATACCATAGAGAAAATAAACACGCTGATCAAAGAAAACAGCAAGGCCAACAAATTCTCATCACAAAACATTCAGGAAATATGGGACACAATAAAAAGACCAAACCTAAGAATAATAGGAATAGAAGAAGGAGAAGAAGCGCAGCTCAACGGTCCAGAAAATATATTTAATAAAATTATAGAAGAAAACTTTCTCAACCTAAAGAAAGATATACCTATGAAGGTTCAAGAAGCATACAGAACACCGAATAGGCTGGATCAAAAAAAACATCCTCTCGCCATATAATAATCAAAACACAAAGCATACAGAATAAAGAAAGAATACTAAGAGCAGCAAAGGAAAAAGGCCAAGTTACTTATAAAGGTAAACCTATCAGACTTACACCTGACTTCTCTATGGAAACCATGAAAGCCAGAAGGTCCTGGATAGATGTACTGCAGAAACTAAGAGACCATGGATGCAAGCCCAGACTACTATACCCAGCCAAGCTTTCATTCACTATAAATGGAGAAAACAAATTTTCCAGGATAAAAACAAATTTAAACAATACGTAGCCACAAATCCAGCCTTACAGAAAGTAATAGAAGGAAAATCACTAATCAAGGAGTCCAACAATGACCACAGTAACTCAGACATGTAGAGACCCTTTACCAGCACATCTCAAAGAAGGGAAACACACAAAATCTACTACTAAAAAAATGACCGGAGTTAACAACCACTGGTCATTAATATCACTTAATGTCAATGGACTCAACTCACCTATAAAAAGGCACAGACTAAGAGATTGGATACGAAAACAGGATCCAACATTCTGCTGTTTACAAGAAACACACCTCAACCACAAAGACAGGCACCTACTCAGAGTAAAGGCCTGGGATAAGGCTTATCAAGTAAATGGACCTAGGAAACAAGCAGGTGTGGCCATACTAATTTCTAACAAAGTTGACTTCAAACTTAAATCAATCAGGAGAGATGGAGAGGGACATTTTCTACTCATAACAGGAACAATTCATCAGGATGAAATCTCAATCCTGAATATCTACGCCCCTAATATAAAAGCACCCACGTACGTAAAAGAAACATTGTTAAAACTCAAGGCAGCCATCAAACCGCACACATTAATAGTAGGAGACTTTAATACTCCTCTCTCACCAATGGACAGGGAAAGGTGAAGCCATCAGGGAAAGGTGAAATTAAAATGATTTATACTGTCACCTTACTAGCTCAGAATGACTTTCATCAAGAAAACAGAACAACAGATGCTGGCAGGAATTTGAGGAAAGAGGAAACTTTACTCACTGCTAGTGAGCATAAATTGCAGCTACTGAGGAAATCAGTAAGTAGGTTTGTCAAAAATGAGAAAGTGGTGGGACAGATGTCTCAGGGAAAAGCACTGGCTGCTCTTACAGAGGAACTGGGTTTGGTTCCCAGCACCCACTTGGTGGCTCAGAACCATCTATAACTCCAGTTCCAGGGAATCCCTTTCTGGCCTCCACAGTCACCATGGATGTACACATATATTGCAGGAAAAATATTCACACACATAAAAATAAAAGATAAACAAATCTTTGAGGACAACAACCAAAACTATCACATGATCTGCCTATATGCCTCAGTGATAAAGAGCACTTCTTGTTCTTCCAGAGGACCAGCATTTGATTCCCAACACTCAAACCAGGCAGTTCACAACCACCTGTAATACAAGCCCCAGGAGGGTCTGACATCTCTCATCTCTGTGGTCACACACACACACACACACACACACACACACACAGAGATTTAAAAGTAAAAAAATGACATTTGTAGGAAAATGGGTGAAATTTCAATTCAGAATGTTAGCTGAAATAAACTGCATTCAGATAAGCACTATGTTTTCCCTCATGTGTGCAGCCTTGATTGAAGTTTCTATGTGTGAGTGGGTCGGTGTCCATGTGTGGATGACTCATGAAACTAGAGAACTGTGAGAGGGAAAAAGAGACCTGAAGGATTAGGGTACAGGAACACTGACAGAAGATAATGCAATATTGTACTGGGAGAGCAGAAATTAGGTTGTTGTGGGCAATGGAAAAACAGCAAGAATGGGACAGAGGGGAGGGCAAGGCAAAGGCCAGAGGGCAGGGTGTGGAAGAAGAAAACATGTGTAAAAATGCCATTATGAAATCTACTACTTTGTAGCTAACTTAATAATCTTGTAATGGGAAATACTTGTTCCTGTAGCCATCGTCCCACTTGAAATGGAGTCCATGGGGCAGGTGTTGTGCTATATTAGTTCAGACATCTATTACAGTACCAGGCATATGGTCATGCGTAAAGCATTTGCTGAGCCAGTTGTGGCCATGCATGCATCTAATTCCAGCATTTAGAGGACTAAGGAAGGCCCAAAGATTCTGGCTAGAGACTCACCTAATCTGAGCAAGACCTTATCTTAAATAATAATTGCCTATTTGCCAAATACATTTTGATAGCAATTATTGAGCTTTGTATATTATGTCTGTCGGTGATTGGTTTGATTTTATTATGATGCCTATAAGTTGTTGTACACGCATATAGTAGCCTCTTGATAATTGTGTTTATGTTCTATGACAACTCTCATGTTTAAAAACCATCTGACCTTTAATTATTTGAAAGCATTCATCTGTAAAATAATTTGTTAATAAATCATTTAGTGAGAGTTAATATTTGATTTTTTTCTGGTTATTTTGACTTTTCCATTTTGATATTTTATTGTTTATGCTGTAATCCATCTTAATATCTATTTTCTAAAATTTAGAAAGGTTTTTGCTATACATACCAGGGTAACCTTGGACTTGTTATGTAGCTCAGGCTAACCTTGAACTCAAGATTCTCCTCTCAGCTTCCAGAGTGCTGGGATTACTGGCATGCACCACCATGTCTTGCTCAATTATTTTTAAAATAAATTATGTGTCTAGGTGTTTTGTAAACTTTGTACATCATGTGCACACAATGTTCAAGTAGGCCAGAAGAGGGCATCAGATCCAGGGGACTGGAGTTACTGAGGGTTGTGATTGACCAAGCAGGTGCTGGCAATGAACACAGGCCCTTTGGAAGAACAAGTGCTCTTAACTGCTGAGCTACCTCTTCAGCCTCTCGTCAATTATTATGTACATGTATATTTATGCATATAAACATCTTCACTGCATGTAAGCATGTGTGTTGTGTGCTCCTAGATGAGAAGAACTGCAGTTACAGATGGTTTGAGTTTCTGTGTGAGTGCCAGAAATTGAATTCAGGTCCTCTGCAAGAGCAAACAGTTTTCTTAATCACAGAAAAAACCCTCCAGTCCTACATACATATAGTTTTTCTTTTCTTTTATTCTTCTTTTTTTTTTGAGTCATGAGTTTACATAGCCCAGAACAATGGATTCTCCTGCTTTCCAAATCTGGGATTATAGGTATGTCCTACTGCACAAATATTTAGATCATCAACTCTTTTGGTTTTATGGGACAGGGTTTCTTTGTGTAGGCTTGGCTGTCTTGGAGCTCACTCTGTAGCCCAGGCTGGCCTCTAACGCATAGAGCTCTTCCTGCCTCTGGCTCCTGAGTGCTGGGATTAAAGGCATGTGCTCCCACCACTACCACCACCGGGCTTCATTAACTTTTTCTTCCTTCATTTCTTTTCCTTCCTTCCTTCCTTCCTTCCTTCCTTCCTTCCTTCCTTCCTTTTTTTCTTTAAAAACTTATTTTTATTTATATGAGTACTCTACCTGCACGTCCAACTTTGTCAGACGAGGACATGGGATCACACTATAGACAGTTGTGAGCCAGTATGTGGTTACTGGGAACTGAACTCAGCACCTCTGGAAGAGTAAGCAGTGTTCTTAGATGCTGAGCCACCTCTTCAGACCCTCATCAACATTTTCTTATAGACTGATTTTTGTTTAAATTTTTCATGACTCAAACTAACTTGCACTATTACTAAACATAGACCATTTTTCATTTTAAGATTTACTGGCTGTTATGTATTTTAGATAGGGTCTTACTATGTGACCTTGCCTGACCTGGAACTTGCAATCCCCCCAGTGTCTGATAACAAAGTGCTGGAATTGCTGATACAAGGCACACTCCTGACCTCTCTTGTATTGAGGAAGGGAAAAGGGTCTTCCTAGTAAAAAGTAGTTGTTTTGTTTTGTTTTGTTTTGTTCTTTTTGGTGGTACTGGGAATTGAGCCCAGGTCTGAAGCCACATGCTAAGAAAGTACTTTACCACAGGGCCATGTTTGTAGCCCATGTCAAATGCCATAGAAATTGTTAACGGTGAAAACAACTTTGTGTGGATTACTTGAATAGCTATTTTTGTAAAACTGTGGGTTTTACTTATACATTGCTTTTAAAAAAACAATAAAACTGGGTGCTAGTGGCTCACACCTTTAATCCCAGCAAATCCCAGCACTCCTGAGCCAGAGGAAGGCAGATGTCTGTGAGTTCAGGGCCAGCCTGGTCTACAGAATGAGTTCCACTGACAGCCAGAGCTAGACAGAGAAACCCTGTCTCAGACAAACCAGAATTTAAACCACACTGCAAAATCACTCAAATCAGACAATTTAATACCTTATATAGATGTTGGATATTTTTCTGAATAAATACTTTATCATGGATAGGTCTTGTATCCTTTATTTTTTTAGAACTTGAAAACATACCAAGTTGCATATTAAGAAGGCAATCAAAAACATTTCCTCCTCTGTTCAAGTCTGCATTATTTCAAGGCTATCCATCACACACACAAACACACACACACACACATCGTAACAACAGCATCAAACATTAGTCTTTAAGCTTTAAATAACTAAAGACAATGCATTCCTTAAAGCAGGAGAGCATACCATGAAGTTACAGCAGTTTAGGTATAAAATATGGGGGGAATGAAATGTACTTCTGTGACAGGGATATATCTCATTGTTTTGTTCAGCTTGTGCTCAATCCTCAGCACCACAAATAACAAACCAAATTTCCTTGTGCATGACATTATCAACACATATATTATCCTTAAAGGTGTGTTTCAGGCCCATAGATCTTCTGTACCAAGTAGTCTAAAGGCCGGTTCAATAACCTAAACACTTTCGTCTCTATTTATGCCCCTATAACTGCTCCCTTTTTTGTACTCCCTTGTTTGCCATTGTGCCTTAAGGGAAAGTTGTCACCGAGTATCAAGAGTTAATATGCATGAAGAACTTAAGAGCAGTTGACCTATATAAACACTCAATAAATATTCAGAACAACTTGTAAAGGAGAGTCTGCCATTATCTCCATTAAAAAAGTGAAAAGTTCTATTTTATATTCTATGTATATTTTGTTTGTATAGGCATAACCACACATGCACGAGAGTGCCTATGGAGGTCACAAAAGGGGCACCAGATCTCCTTGAGCTGGAGTCACAGGCGGTTGTGACCTGCCCAATGTGGGTACTGGGAACTGAATTTGGGTCCTGTGGTAGAATAGGAACGACTCTAAACCACTGAGCAATCTCCCAGTATCTCCACTCTTTTTCTTTCTTTTTTTGGAAGACAGGTTTTTCTGTGTAGCTCTGGTTGTCTTGGAATTTGTCTGTAGACCAGGCTGGCCTCAAACCCAGAGATTAGACTGCCTCCGTTTAATTAAATACGTGCACCACCGCTCAACCTATCCCCATTCTTATACACAAGGGATTCAAAGTACAAAAAGGTGAGGTCATACCCCAGGTCATACAAATAACAGACTGTTTCCTGTCAATCTGTATCAAACTTCCCCACCTCCAATCCAGACAACTGCTGATCTAGACTAGACATGTTCTCCAAGGTATGTATATCTAGGTATCACTACATCAAAACTAAGATGTTGTTTGTTCTTCTCATGCTCATCCTTTCATGCATACATTGCTACCTAGAGACTGGCTGCTAGGACAGTCTGAATGCAGCAGCAGAATAGATTCTAACTGTCTTTCATTAGTCAGATATTAAAGGGATCTGACGTTAAAAGGGGAGACCATGTTTTGCTGCCCAATGAAATTGTTTTGCATTGGAAATATTTTAACTTTATTACATTTATTATTGTGTGTGTGTCTGTGTGTGTGTGTGTGAGAGAGAGAGAGAGAGAGAGACAGAAAGAGAGCGAGCAGCTGGTGGTCAGTAGCTGCTGATGCAGCAGGTTCTCTTCTACCATGTGGGTCTGGGGATTGAAAGCAGGTGTTTGGGTTTGTTGATAAGTGCCTTTACCTGCTGAGTCATCTTGCTTACCCAGATTTTTTTTAAATTAAAAGCATTGTAGGTGGTGGTGGCACGCACCTTTAATCTGAGCACTTTGGAAGCAGAGAAAGGTATATCCCAAAGTTCGATGCTAACCTGGTCTACAGAGTGAATGCCAGGAAAACTAGGGCTGCATCGAGAAATCTTGTCTCCAAAACAAACCAAAACAAACAAAGAAGCAAATAAATAAATAAAACCATTTTAGTTTTGAAACCTTATAATAAGATTGTTATTTTAAATTGAGTTTATATTGACATTTTCTTAGTTTAATTGCTAATATAATTAATACTGCCAGACTTAGACAGTAAAACCAAAGCTCTCTGAAGGAATTACTAACCTTTGGAGAGTGAGCGACTCAAGTGTGGAACTAGAGAAGACCCACTTTCACCATCTGATTCTACAGTTTCTGAGAACTAGGTACAGAACATGGCAGCATGCAGCTGAGATCCATAGTTGGAGGCACTTACGCTTGACGGGTATAAAGGTCTGGTTCGTCGAGGTCCTGAGATCTTAATTCCTGTGTGGAGAGGCAGCCAGCACCACCGGTGGAAATGGAACTGCGCTTCATGCTCAGAACCTAATTCATGATTTCAATATCAGAAAAATGTTCCAGATGCAAGTGGATCATTAAGCAATGATTGTCACTTTTATTCTGAAGTAGAAGAGTAACTAAGTTTATTCCTTTACAATAGTATTTTCCCTGTGAGCTGTATTTGTTTGTCATGTATACTTAAGTCCTCACTAAAGATAACACCTATGCAACTTCAAGTATTCAATACACTCAAGCAAGACAATGCAAAAATGAACATATATGATTCCTGCATCACACGGCAATCCATGATCGCAAAATTTCAATGTGTTATCCCGAATACATCACTGGTATCTCTTATGTCTATTTCAATGGTAACTCACAGACTGCTTGACAAGAAATCTCAGGCTCCTTAACTCTCCTCAAAATGTTTCCTTTGGCTTCAAAATCAGGATTCATTCTCTTTTCCTAATATCTACATTTCTTGCTTTATGGTTAACCCCATAGTTTAATACCCACTATTGTCTTTCTGGTTCTAATCTCCCTTTCAGTAAAGACAAGCAATCCGTTCCATAACATAATGTAGAGGCTGCTTCCATTCTCAAAATATTTTAGTATCATAAGCATACCTATGTCAGACCCTGTCTTCGTCTCTGCAGCACTAGACGCTAGCCACTCAGCTTTTTCTGGTCCTGCCCTGGCTTCTTTCTAGGATAAGACAGAACTCACTGTTGATAAAATTATATATATATATATATATATATATATATATATATATATATATATATATGTAGTGAAGAGAAGTCACGCTATGCGATAAGGCTTATACAGGAGGCTTATTGGAAGATGAGAGAGAAGGGACAGAGAAGGCAGAGAGGGGAGCAGACTAGTCCCATGGGGTAAAGAGTGCGGGAGAGAGAGGGAGGTAGACACAGGAGAAGGGGGAGGTTAGGGGTAGGTCCACCTGTTACAAGGAACCATAGCAAATGTGCCCAGAAGTGGCTACAGGTGAAGTGCTCTTAGTGGCTACAGGTGAGGAGGTTTCCTGTCAGGACCCTAAGGACAGGCAGGCCAATGCAGATTCCCAAATACTAACACCAAATAATAACACCCACTTTATTGTTTGTTTGAGCTGGGGACTTTAGCACAATAGGCTGTGCACTGAGTCACATCACTCCTTGTTCGACTGCTTACATTCCACTTAGGTCTTATTCTCAAGCCTTCAGTTTCCCAGACTTTTTCTTCTTACATGGCTTTTCAGATGCTGCATTACCACAGGAACCAGTGTTTTAACCTGTCCCTCCCAGGCAGTCCTCCCCTTCTCCCCCTCCCTGCGGAACACCTTGGTCAGCAATCAGCATCCTCTTTTCCCTCTCCAGGCGCTGCCCACATAAACTTACTGATCCCTGAACCCAGAACCTGGCAGATGCCGCCCCAGGTCTCTGATGCCACAGAGTTTCTTAGCAGGAACAGAGTTAACCCCATGCCAGCAGTTACCTTTCTCTCTGGTTCTTGACCCCCAGCGCCCACTTCCAGTAAAATGCACAACTGCTTAGGAAGACACCCACCAATGCCAACCAGGAGCCATTTGGATTTTAAAGTCTCCGCCTGCGTGACGTCAGAAAGCCTCTTGCGAGTACTCTTAAGCAAGAAGGCTATGCCAGTTCCCAGACAGTGGTGGGAAGTCCTAGGGCAAAAGCTTAGATTTCTAAATCTTGCAGCTGTTGTGCCTCTGGCTAGAATTGTAGTTTTGTCCCTAGCAACCCTTTTGAGTTTCAGCCTTTCCCAGCCATCAGTGTGTCTCCTCATCTGTATTTGAGACAATCAAGTACTTTTGCAGTAGTGCCCAGTTGTTTTCCATAGTATCTTTTATTGTTGTTTTGTTTTGTAAAATATCCCTGGGGCTGGTGAAATGGCTCCATGGGTAAGAGCACTGCCTGCTCTTCCAAAGAAATGGGTTAAATCCCCAGGACCCATAACTATAACTCTAATTTCAGGAGGTCTGATGCCCTCTTCTGGCCTTGGTGGGCACCAGACACACGTGTGGTATACAGACATACATGTAGGCAAAACACTTTATACATAAAATAAAAATAATAAAGATCTTTTTTAAAAAAATAAAGGCAAATAAAAAGTATTCTTGTACAGTTTTATCAGGACCTAAGTTCTCAAAATTCATTTCAACACTCATCTTAGTTTCAAGATGCCTTAAGAAGTACAAAATTTGCTGGTCAGTGGTGGTACATTCCTTTACTCCCAGTACTCAAGAGGCAGAGGCAGGGGGATCTCTGTGAGTTTGAGAAGAGTCTACAGAAGAAATACAAAATCACTTTAGCTAAGACATTTGAATTGGAAGTATTATCTCTGTTTGACCAAGATCTCCCATATTTTGTCATTACAAGGTCAATTAGTAAGACTATTGTAATAGCTATTGCTTATGCATTAACTACTCCTGGATTCTTTTTATAGAAGACTGAAGTGAGAAAGGATTAATGTTCTACGGGTGCTTAAATAAAGCAAGTTTTCACATATTAGTCCTTCTAAAATCATTCCTCATCAAAGAACTCATTGAAACATTTTTTTTTGTACAAAGTTTAAAATGTTGAAGTCTACAGTCATCAGGCTGGTAGTCATAGACACACAAAAACCTGACAAGCTTGCTTTCTATGTCTACTTCTGAATGCCACTCAGGATCAAGTGAGATAATTGTATCAGGATTTTAGCTTAGTGATACATGGCGTTAATAAATTAAAATTCATCCTAAGGAATGTAGTGGGAAGAAATGATAATGTAATCAAGTTGAATTTAATTTGCTAGATATTTTATAATGACATTTTAAGTCATAAGCAACTGTAATAAACTTTACTATTAGAAACTCTTTTAATCAATGCAGGCCACCTTATTCCCATGTGGTTATGCCGTGGCAGTATCTGTGAAAAATTCTTCAGAGCAGGTAATAGGGATATGTTACATCTCTTTTTATCTTCTTTTTTTTTTTCTGAGACAAGCTTGTCTATTTAACAGTCTTGGCTGTGTCCCTTTTTTACCTTTTATGTTAATTCTTTAAAAACAACTACTTCTTTATTTTATTTATTGTATTATGTATAGTTGGAATTTTCCTTTGGGCCACCAAGAAACTCCCAAATAATTAATTATGAATGCTTCTTATTAATTATAAGTGCTTAGTCTTAGCTTAGGCTCGTCCTGCTAGCTTTTTGAACTTAATTTAACCTGTTTCTATTCATCTACATTTTTCCTTGGGTCTTTTTACCTTTCTTTTATTCTGTATGTCTTGGTTTCCTGCTTCCTCCATGTGTGTCTGATTGGCCACTGGTTTCTGCCTGGTATCTCTTTTTCTTTCTTCCTTTCTAAGCCTAAATTCCTCCTGCTACTCAGTTTCCCTGCCTGCAAGTCCTGCCTATACCTCTTTCTTGCTATTGGCCATTTAGCTTTTTGTTAGACTAATCAGGTGCCTTAGGCAGACAAGGTAAAACAGCAACACATTTTTACATATAATTCAACAAATGCAACACGTCTTTACATAGTTATACAAATATTTTGTAACAATGAAACATCATTTCTCCTTTTACTTTTTCTCTTCAAACCCGCTCTTATATGCCTCCTTGTTCCCTTTCAAATTCATGGATTTTTCATTAATTTTGTTACATGCATATGTGTATGTAACCTGCCCGATCTGTATGTTACTTGTCTGTATGCTGTCAGGGTTATAATTAGGTTGAAGGGAGATAAATACACAGGGAGAAAGGAGAGCAAAATAATAGTATGGATATGTGAAAAAAGTCACAAGGATTCATACTGTTAAGTACCTAAGAAACTATAACACACACATACTTTAATTTAGTATAATGTTATTTGTATGTATGATTCAGGGCTCACCATTTGGTATTGGATAAGCATTTCGTGTACTCTTCCCACAGTAGGACTAAAACTGTTTCTCCACTCCCGGCATTTGTGAGTTCCCTATAGTTCTTTGTGTAGGGCTGGTTGGCCCCTTGTCCCTTATAGATTGCCTCTTGTCCTTATTCAGCTCATACTTAAGCAGCCATGTTAATTAGATTTTATTGGTGTAGATTCTGACATTCCTAGGAGATACAATGTCACAGCAAACTCCATGATGCTCTGGCTCTTATAATCTATGTGTCCCCTCCTTTACAATGTTTCGTGATACTTACGTGTAGTGATATTTCATTTGTATTTTAATAAAGAAAGTTTAGCTGAAGATCAGAGAGTACGTGGTAGCACACACCTTTAATCTCAGTAGCCACACTAGTTTGCCATAGAAACCTGGCGGTGCACGCCTTTAATCCCAGTGGTGCACATCTTTAATCCCAACCTAAAGAATGGAATGCAAGACAGAAGGAGAAAGCTCTCAGACACAGTCTCATCACCCTGTTATTTGATTTCTCTGTTAGATTGCCTTCACATATGCATTTATTTCAGGAAGCATCGACTGTATCAATACCCATGCCACTGCACACTACTTCCGTGGCCTTAGTTTTAGCTGTTTCTCCCTGTATACACTCCCTCGTCCCTCTATTTCTCTCCTTGCACCTCCCCTCACCAGCCTGTACCTTTCTATTCTATTTCTTCTTTCCTGATGAGATGCTTCTCTCCTCCTTAGTCTGTTACTCTATGCTTAATCTCTGTGATTCTGTATATCCACATGTAAGCTAATACATGCCACATTTGGTTTTCTGTGTCTGGGTACCTCACTCAGGGTGATTTCTCCCCCTAGTTCTACCCATTTACTGTGAATTTAATTCTTTTTAATGGCTGAGTAATATTCATTTGTATAAAGGTTCCAATTTTTATCACGAGGTAGATCAGGTCCCATCTCTCTAAGGTAAATCCACACTCATTTCCATAGTGACTGTATGAGTCTGCACTCCTACCAGCAGTGGATGAGTGTACCCCTTATTCTATGTCCTTGCCAGCAGGAACTGTCACTCGTATTATTGATCCTAGGGATTCTGACAGGTGTAAAGTGGACTCTCAAAGCATACTTGGTTTGCATTTCACTAATGACTGAGAATGTTGAATATTTAAGTCTTTCTCAGCCACTTAAGATTCCCTATTGAGAATTCTCTGTTTAAAAATTCCCAGTTTTAATTGAGTCATTTGTTTTCTTGATATCTAGCCTTTTGAGTTCTTTATACATTTTGTTTGAGTTTTTTTGTATAATTTTGGATATTAGCCCTCTATTGGGTGTGTAGTTGATAAAAAAATATTTTACCATTCTGTAAGCTGCCACTTTGTCTGAATGATGGGATCTTTTGTCATGCAGAAGCTTTTCAGTTTCATGAGATCCCATTTATTAATTGTTGAAATTAGTGTCTGTGTTAATAGTGTTCTGCTCAGAAAGTCTTTTCCTATGTCATTGATTTCAGGGATCGTCCCTTCTTTTTCTTCTGTTAGGTTCAAGATATCTGGTTTTAGGTTGAGGTCTGTGTGGGAATTCCTTTCCATTAAATATTTTTTGGGATGTGGGGGTGTGTCAGCAATAGGGTGGCTTCTGTGTGCTGACATGATCTCTTATAAGGGAGAGAATGGTCTCCCATGTATTTCTGGTTTCTTCATCAAAGATCAGGAGTCCGTAGGCACTTGAATTACACCTGACTTCTCAGTGGAAACCATGAAAGCCAGAATGTCTTAGATAGATGTGCTACCAACACTAAGAGACCATGATGGCAATCCCAGAGTACTATTTGCAGCAAGGCTTGCATTCACCATCAATGGAGAAAAAAGATATTCCAGGACAAAAACAGATTTAAATAATAGGTAGCCACAAACCCAGCCTTACAGAAACTACTAGAAGGCAAAGCACAAACCAAGGAAGCTAAGAACACCCATAATAACACAGACATCTGACAATTCTCCACCACCACAACTCAAAGAAGGGAAACACACAAACTAGAACTGAAAGCATACATCAAACCCCACACTCTAATAGTAGGTTTCAACACTCCTCTCTCACCAATGGACAGGCTAAACAGACAGAAACTTAATGGAGCAATAAGAGATATCACAGATGTAGTGAAACAAATGAAATTAATAGACATCTATAGAACATTCCACCCAACAGAAAAAAAAAATACCTTCTTCTCAGCATCTCATGGAACCTTCTCAAAAATTGATCACATAATCAGTAACAAAGCAAACATTCACAGATACAAAAGAAAATGTAGTAACCAGCTGTGTACTATTGGATTACCATGGAATAATGCTAGAATTCAACAACAATTCTACCCCCAGAATGCCTACAAACTCATGAAAACTGAACAGTCAACTACTCTCCAGAAGATGACATCAGATACCTTAGAATTAGAGATATAAGGGATTGTGAGCTGCCATATGGGTGCTGTTAACTGAACCTTTGTCCTCTGCAAGAGCGGCAAGTGCTCTTAATCATGGATTCATCATCCCAGCCCTAGCAGGTACTTCATTTTTCCCTTAAACCCAGATGTCATTAGGAAAGATCCTTTTACAGATGGTGCTGAGAAAACTGGGTATGTACCTGTAGAAGAATGAAATCAGGTCGAGTCTCAAACTACATGAAACATTGAAAATAGATCACAGACTTCATGCGAAGACAGGACATGCTGAAACTGCAGGGAAGACACATCAACTATGTCCCGTGTCAACAATCATCCTATGCAGAGGTAGGAACTTCTGAATGGACTGTGACAGCAGAGAACACAACCCAAGGACTGACACATGGATTATAGCAAACTAAAAACCCGCCTAACAATGGAAGGAACCTCACAACTGAAGAGACAGCTTACAGATTTGAGAAATCATTGCCAACTCTGTATCACATAGGGTTCTATTATGTAAAAACAGCCAAGATTAAACCAAATCCAATCCATACATGAGGTAATGAGGTGAGCAGACAGTCCTCAAAGGAAGAAATAGAAATGGCAAATAATATTTGATGATGGGTTCAACATCCTAAGCCATCAGGGAAAGGTGAAATTAAAATGATTTATACTGTCACCTTACTAGCTCAGAATGACTTTCATCAAGAAAACAGAACAACAGATGCTGGCAGGAATTTGAGGAAAGAGGAAACTTTACTCACTGCTAGTGAGCATAAATTGCAGCTACTGAGGAAATCAGTAAGTAGGTTTGTCAAAAATGAGAAAGTGGTGGGACAGATGTCTCAGGGAAAAGCACCGGCTGCTCTTACAGAGGAACTGGGTTTGGTTCCCAGCACCCACTTGGTGGCTCAGAACCATCTATAACTCCAGTTCCAGGGAATCCCTTTCTGACCTCCACAGTCACCACGGATGTACACATATATTGCAGGAAAAAATATTCACACACATAAAAATAAAAGATGAACAAATCTTTGAGGACGACAACCAAAACTATCACATGATCTGCCTATATGCCTCAGTGATAAAGAGCACTTCTTGTTCTTCCAGAGGACCAGCATTTGATTCCCAACACTCAAACCAGGCAGTTCACAACCACCTGTAACACAAGCCCCAGGAGGGTCTGACATCTCTCATCTCTGTGGTCACACACACACACACATACACAGATTTAAAAGTAAAATAATGTCATTTGTAGGAAAATGGGTGAAATTTCAATTCAGAATGTTAGTTTAAATAAACTGCATTCAGATAAGCACTATGTTTTCTCTCATGTGTGTATGTAGCCTTGATTGAAGTTTCTATGTGTGAGTGGGTCAGTGTCCATGTGTGGATGACTCATGAAACTAGAGAGCTGTGAGAGGGAAAAAGAGACCTGAAGGATTAGGGTACAGGGACACTGACAGAAGATAATGCAATATTGTACTGGGAGAGCAGAAATTAGGTTGTTGTGGGCGACGGAAAAACAGCAAGAATGGGACAGAGGGGAGGGCAAGGCAAAGGCCAGAGGGCAGGGTGTGGAAGAAGAAAACATGTATAAAAATGCCATTATGAAATCTACTACTTTGTAGCTACCTTAATAATCTTGTAATGGCTTCTTCCTTCTGTCCCCTTTCCTCTTTGGGCACATAACACCATCCAGCTCAGTCTGTCTGGCACTGGGGTCAAATCCTCAGGGCAAGTAGGCAGGCGAGACTTCCTTTGTTTTACTGGCCTGCCTGCACCAACCAAGGTAGGCGCTTTGTTTACGAACTACCCAACCTGCACGGAGATCTGATCTCGGCACCAGGAGAGACAGCAGTGGGGTGAGTTTGTGATCAGCGGCGGTGGAAACAGCCCTGGACAGGGAACTCTGAAGTTCCTCATCCCACACCCTATACTCCCTGGGCTCCCTGCAGGGGCTCTACCCCCCCATACTGCCTCTCTCTTCTTGTCCCACCCAGCTTGCATCCAGAACCCTTCTTCCTTCTGTCCCCATTCCTTTTTGAGCACATAACACCATCCAGCTCAGTTTGTATGGCTCTGGGGGAAAATCCTCAGGGCAAGTAGGCAGGCGAGAATTCCTTTGTTTCACTGGCCTGCCTGAACCAACCAAGGTAGGCGCTTTGTTTACGAACTACCCAACCTGCACGGAGATCTGATCTCGGCACCAGGAGAGACAGCAGTGGGGTGAGTTTGTGACCGGTGGCGGCAGAAGCAGCCCTGGACAGGGAACTCTGAAGTTCCTCATCCCCCACCCTATACTCCCTGGGCTCCCTGCAGGGGCTCTACACCCTGCATACTGCCTCTCTCTTCTTGTCCCACCTAGCTTGCATCCAGAACCCTTCTTCCTTCTGCCCCCTTTCCTCTTTGGGCACATAACACCATCCAGCTCAGTCTGTCTGGCGCTGTGGGCACATCCTCAGGGCAAGTAGGCAGAGGAGACTTCCTTTGTCTCACTGGCCTGCCTGCAACAAGCAAGGAGAGATATAACTGGAGCACCAGGAGAGCTATCACTGCAGAGCGCCATCACTGGGAAGGTACATCAGTAGGCAAGGAGACCTGATCCGGTAAAAGAAGATCCATAGGGGAGCATTCGGAGAAAGAGATGGGCAGGCGCCAATGCAAGAATTCACCCAACAATCTGAAAAACTATATGAAACCACCAGAACCCAGCGACCTCCCAACACGAGGACATGAACACCTTAATCATGAAGAAGTAGATGAAATTGACTTTATGAAAGTGATTGATGCCCTTAAACAGCATGTAAAAAATGCCCTTATAGAAATGGATGAGAAGTATAACAGAAAGTTTGAAGAATTGAGTAAATCAGTGAATGATACCCTAGGAAACCAAGGAAAAACAATCAAACAGATAATGGAAACAGTTCAAGACTTAAAAACTGAAATGGAGGCAAAGAAGAAAACACAAACAGAAGGCCAGCTGGACAGGGAAAATCTAGGTAAACGAATAGAGACTACAGAAGCAAGCATCACCAAGAGAATACAAGAGATAGAAGAAAGAATCTCAGATTCTGAAGATACCATAGAGAAAATAAACACGCTGATCAAAGAAAACAGCAAGGCCAACAAATTCTCATCACAAAACATTCAGGAAATATGGGACACAATAAAAAGACCAAACCTAAGAATAATAGGAATAGAAGAAGGAGAAGAAGCACAGCTCAATGGTCCAGAAAACATATTTAATAAAATTATAGAAGAAAACTTTCCCAACCTAAAGAAAGATATACCTATGAAGGTTCAAGAAGCATAGAGAACACCGAATAGGCTGGATCAAAAAAAAACATCCTCTCGCCATATAATAATCAAAACACAAAGCATACAGAATAAAGAAAGAATACTAAGAGCAACAAAGGAAAAAGGCCAAGTTACTTATAAAGGTAAACCTATCAGACATACACCTGACTTCTCTATGGAAACCAAGAAAGCCAGAAGGTCCAGGATAGATGTACTGCAGAAACTAAGAGACCATGGATGCAAGCCCAGACTACTATACCCAGCCAAGCTTTCATTCACTATAAATGGAGAAAACAAATTTTCCAGGATAAAAACAAATTTAAACAATACGTAGCCACAAATCCAGCCTTACAGAAAGTAATAGAAGGAAAATCACTAATCAAGGAGTCCAACAATGACCACAGTAACTCAGACATGTAGAGACCCTTTACCAGCACATCTCAAAGAAGGGAAACACACAAAATCTACTACTAAAAAAATGACCGGAGTTAACAACCACTGGTCATTAATATCACTTAATGTCAATGGACTCAACTCACCTAAAAAAAGGCACAGACTAAGAGATTGGATACGAAAACAGGATCCAACATTCTGCTGTTTACAAGAAACACACCTCAACCACAAAGACAGGCACCTACTCAGAGTAAAGGCCTGGGATAAGGCTTATCAAGTAAATGGACCTAGGAAACAAGCAGGTGTGGCCATACTAATTTCTAACAAAGTTGACTTCAAACTTAAATCAATCAGGAGAGATGGAGAGGGACATTTTCTACTCATAACAGGAACAATTCATCAGGATGAAATCTCAATCCTGAATATCTACGCCCCTAATATAAAAGCACCCACGTACGTAAAAGAAACATTGTTAAAACTCAAGGCAGCCATCAAACCGCACACATTAATAGTAGGAGACTTTAATACTCCTCTCTCACCAATGGACAGGGAAAGGTGAAGCCATCAGGGAAAGGTGAAATTAAAATGATTTATACTGTCACCGTACTAGCTCAGAATGACTTTCATCAAGAAAACAGAACAACAGATGCTGGCAGGAATTTGAGGAAAGAGGAAACTTTACTCACTGCTAGTGAGCATAAATTGCAGCTACTGAGGAAATCAGTAAGTAGGTTTGTCAAAAATGAGAAAGTGGTGTGACAGATGTCTCAGGGAAAAGCACTGGCTGCTCTTACAGAGGAACTGGGTTTGGTTCCCAGCACCCACTTGGTGGCTCAGAACCATCTATAACTCCAGTTCCAGGGAATCCCTTTCTGGCCTCCACAGTCACCATGGATGTACACATATATTGCAGGAAAAATATCCACACACATAAAAATAAAAGATAAACAAATCTTTGAGGACAACAACCAAAACTATCACATGATCTGCCTATATGCCTCAGTGATAAAGAGCACTTCTTGTTCTTCCAGAGGACCAGCATTTGATTCCCAACACTCAAACCAGGCAGTTCACAACCACCTGTAATACAAGCCCCAGGAGGGTCTGACATCTCTCATCTCTGTGGTCACACACACACACACACACACACACACAGATTTAAAAGTAAAAAAATGACATTTGTAGGAAAATGGGTGAAATTTCAATTCAGAATGTTAGCTGAAATAAACTGCATTCAGATAAGCACTATGTTTTCCCTCATGTGTGCAGCCTTGATTGAAGTTTCTATGTGTGAGTGGGTCGGTGTCCATGTGTGGAAGACTCATGAAACTAGAGAACTGTGAGAGGGAAAAAGAGACCTGAAGGATTAGAGTACAGGAACACTGACAGAAGATAATGCAATATTGTACTGGGAGAGCAGAAATTAGGTTGTTGTGGGCAATGGAAAAACAGCAAGAATGGGACAGAGGGGAGGGCAAGGCAAAGGCCAGAGGGCAGGGTGTGGAAGAAGAAAACATGTGTAAAAATGCCATTATGAAATCTACTACTTTGTAGCTAACTTAATAATCTTGTAATGGGAAATACTTGTTCCTGTAGCCATCATCCCACTTGAAATGGAGTCCATGGGGCAGGTGTTGTGCTATATTAGTTCAGACATCTATTACAGTACCAGGCATATGGTCATGCGTAAAGCATTTGCTGAGCCAGTTGTGGCCATGCATGCATCTAATTCCAGCATTTAGAGGACTAAGGAAGGCCCAAAGATTCTGGCTAGAGACTCACCTAATCTGAGCAAGACCTTATCTTAAATAATAATTGCCTATTTGCCAAATACATTTTGATAGCAATTATTGAGCTTTGTATATTATGTCTGTCGGTGATTGGTTTGATTTTATTATGATGCCTATAAGTTGTTGTACACGCATATAGTAGCCTCTTGATAATTGTGTTTATGTTCTATGACAACTCTCATGTTTAAAAACCATCTGACCTTTAATTATTTGAAAGCATTCATCTGTAAAATAATTTGTTAATAAATCATTTAGTGAGAGTTAATATTTGATTTTTTTCTGGTTATTTTGACTTTTCCATTTTGATATCCCCACCCAGCTTGCATCCAGAACCCTTCTTCCTTCTGTCCCCTTTCCTCTTTGGGCACATAACACCATCCAGCTCAGTCTGTCTGGCGCTGGGGGCAAACCCTCAGGGCAAGTAGGCAGGCGAGACCTCCTTTGTCTCACTGGCCCGCCTGCACCAACCAAGGTAGGCGCTTTGTTTAGGAACTACCCAACCTGCACGGAGATCTGATCTCGGCACCAGGAGAGACAGCAGGGCGGTGAGTTTGTGACCAGTGGCGGCGGAAGCAGCCCTGGACAGGGAACTTTGAAGTTCCTCATCCCCTCCCTATACTCCCCTGGCTCCCTGCAGGGGCTCTACCCCCCCATACTGCCTCTCTCTTCTTGTCCCACCCAGCTTGCATCCAGAACCCTTCTTCCTTCTGTCCCCTTTCCTCTTTGGGCACATAACACCATCCAGCTCAGTCTGTCTGGCCCTGGGGGCAAACCCTCAGGGCAAGTAGGCAGGCGAGACCTCCTTTGTCTCACTGGCCCGCCTGCACCAACCAAGGTAGGAGCTTTGTTTAGGAACTACCCAACCTGCACGGAGATCTGATCTCGGCACCAGGAGAGACAGCAGGGCGGAACTACCCAACCTGCAAGGAGATCTGATCTCGGCACCAGGAGAGACAGCAGGGCGGTGAGTTTGTGACCAGTGGCGGCGGAAGCAGCCCTGGAAAGGGAACTTTGAAGTTCCTCATCCCCTCCCTATACTCCCCGGGCTCCCTGCAGGGGCTCTACCCCCCCATACTGCCTCTCTCTTCTTGTCCCACCCAGCTTGCATCCAGAACCCTTCTTCCTTCTGTCCCCTTTCCTCTTTGGGCACATAACACCATCCAGCTCAGTCTGTCTGGCGCTGGGGGCAAACCCTCAGGGCAAGTAGGCAGGCGAGACCTCCTTTGTCTCACTGGCCCGCCTGCACCAACCAAGGTAGGCGCTTTGTTTACGAACTACCCAACCTGCACGGAGATCTGATCTCGGCACCAGGAGAGACAGCAGGGCGGTGAGTTTGTGACCAGTGGCGGTGGAAGCAGCCCTGGACAGGGAACTCTGAAGTTCCTCATCCCCTCCCTATACTCCCCGGGCTCCCTGCAGGGGCTCTACCCCCCCATACTGCCTCTCTCTTCTTGTCCCACCTAGCTTGCATCCAGAACCCTTCTTCCTTCTGTCCCCTTTCCTCTTTGGGCACATAACACCATCCAGCTCAGTCTGTCTGGAGCTGGGGGCAAACCCTCAGGGCAAGTAGGCAGGCGAGACCTCCTTTGTCTCACTGGCCCGCCTGCACCAACCAAGGTAGGCGCTTTGTTTAGGAACTACCCAACCTGCACGGAGACCTGATCTCGGCACCAGGAGAGACAGCAGTGCGGTGAGTTTGTGACCAGTGGCGGCGGAAGTAGCCCTGGACAGGGAACTCTGAAGTCCCTCATCCCCCTCCCTATACTCCCCGGGCTCCCTGCAGGGGCTCTACCCCCCATACTGCCTCTCTCTTCTTGTCCCACCCAGCTTGCATCCAGAACCCTTCTTCCTTCTGTCCCCTTTCCTCTTTGGGCACATAACACCATCCAGCTCAGTCTGTCTGGCGCTGGGGGCAAATCCTCAGGGCAAGTAGGCAGGCGAGACCTCCTTTGTCTCACTGGCCCGCCTGCATCAAGCAAGGAGAGACATCACTATAACACCAGGAGACTAGCACTGCAGAGAGCCATCACTGGGAAGGTACATCAGTAGGCAAGGAGACCTGATCCGGTAAAAGAAGATCCAGAGGGGAGCATTCGGAGAAAGAGATGGGCAGGCGCCAATGCAAGAATTCACCTAACAATCTGAAAAACTATATGAAACCACCAGAACCCAGCGACCTCCCAACAGGTGGACATGAACACCTTAATCACGAAGAAGTAGATAAAATTGACTTTATGAAAGTGATTGACGCCCTTAAACAACATGTAAAAAATGCCCTTATAGAAATGGATGAGAAGTATAACAGAAAGTTTGAAGAATTGAGTAAATCAGTGAATGATACCCTAGGAAACCAAGGAAAAACAATCAAACAGATAATGGAAACAGTTCAAGACTTAAAAACTGAAATGGAGGCAAAGAAGAAAACACAAACAGAAGGTCAGCTGGACAGGGAAAATCTAGGTAAACGAATAGAGACTACAGAAGCAAGCATAACCAACAGAATACAAGAGATAGAAGAAAGAATCTCAGATTCTGAAGATACCATAGAGAAAATAAACACGCTGATCAAAGAAAACAGCAAGGCCAACAAATTCTCATCACAAAACATTCAGGAAATATGGGACACAATAAAAAGACCAAACCTAAGAATAATAGGAATAGAAGAAGGAGAAGAAGCGCAGCTCAACGGTCCAGAAAATATATTTAATAAAATTATAGAAGAAAACTTTCCCAACCTAAAGAAAGATATACCTATGAAGATTCAAGAAGCATACAGAACACCGAATAGGCTGGATCAAAAAAAAACATCCTCTCGCCATATAATAATCAAAACACAAAGCATACAGAATAAAGAAAGAATACTAAGAGCAGCAAAGGAAAAAGGCCAAGTTACTTATAAAGGTAAACCTATCAGACTTACACCTGACTTCTCTATGGAAACCATGAAAGCCAGAAGGTCCTGGATAGATGTACTGCAGAAACTAAGAGACCATGGATGCAAGCCCAGACTACTATACCCAGCCAAGCTTTCGTTCACTATAAATGGAGAAAACAAAATTTTCCAGGATAAAAACAAATTTAAACAATACGTAGCCACAAATCCAGCCTTACAGAAAGTAATAGAAGGAAAATCACTAATCAAGGAGTCCAACAATGACCACAATATCTCAGACAACTAGAGACCCTTCACCAGCGCAACACAAAGAAGGGGAACACACAAAATTTCCAACTTAAAAAATGACCGGAGTTAACAACCACTGGTCATTAATATCACTTAATGTCAATGGACTCAACTCTCCTATAAAAAGGCACAGACTAAGAGATTGGATACGAAAACAGGATCCAACATTCTGCTGTTTACAAGAAACACACCTCAACCACAAAGACAGGCACCTACTCAGAATAAAGGGTTGGGATAAGGCTTATCAAGTAAATGGACCTAAGAAACAAGCAGGGGTGGCCATGCTAATTTCTAACAAAGTTGACTTCAAACTTAAATCAATCAGGAGAGATGGAGAGGGACATTTTCTACTCATAACAGAAACAATTCATCAGGATGAAGTCTCAATCCTGAATATCTATGCCCCTAATATAAAAGCACCCACGTACGTAAAAGAAACATTGTTAAAACTCAAGGCAGCCATCAAACCGCACACATTAATAGTAGGAGACTTTAATACTCCTCTCTCACCAATGGACAGGTCAAGTAGACAGAAACCTAACAGAGAAATAAGAGAATTAATGGAGGTAATGAATCAAATGGACTTAACAGACATCTATAGAATATTCCACCCAAATAGGAAAGAATATACCTTCTTCTCTGCAGCTCATGGAACCTTCTCAAAAATCGACCACATACTCGGTAACAAAGCAAACATCCACAGTTACAAAAAAATATTAATAACCACCTGTATCTTATCAGATCACCATGGATTAAAGCTAGAATTCTGCAACAATGCTACCCCCAGAAAGCCTACAAACTCATGGAAACTGAATAGTCAACTACTGAACCATTCCTGGATTAAGGAAGAAATAAAGAAAGAAATTAAACTCTTCCTTGAAGACAATGAAAATAAAGAAACAACATACTCAAACCTATGGGACACTATGAAAGCAGTTCTGAGAGGAAAGTTCATAGCACTAACTGCCCACTTAAAGAAAACAGAGAAAGCACACATTGGAGACTTAACAGCCCACCTGAAAGCTCTAGAAAAAAAAGAAGCAGACTCACCTAGAAGGGGTAGAAGACTGGAAATAATCAAACTGAGGGCTGAAATCAACAAAATAGAGACACAGAAAACAATTGAAAGAATCAATGAATCAAAAAGCTGGTTCCTGGAGAAAATCAACAAGATTGATAAACCCCTATCCAAACTAATCAAACGGCAGAGAGAGAATTTGCAAATTAATAAGATCAGAAATGAAAAGGGAGACATAACCACAGACACAGAGGAAATTCAGAGAATCATTAGATCTTACTACAAAGGCCTGTATGCCACAAAACTGGAAAATGTAAAAGAAATGGACGCTTTTTTAGATAAATACCATTTACCAAAGTTAAACCAGGACCAGGTGAACAACCTAAATAGACCGGTTAGTCGTGAAGAATTAGAAGCTGTTATCAAAAACCTCCCTTCCAAAAAAAGTCCAGGACCAGATGGTTTCAATGCAGAATTCTACCAGAACTTCCAAGAAGACCTAATACCTATTCTCCTTAATGTATTTCACAATATAGAAACAGAAGAGTCATTGCCAAATTCCTTTTATGAAGCTACAGTAACTCTGATACCAAAACCACACAAAGACACAACCAAGAAAGAGAATTACAGGCCAATCTCACTCATGAACATCGACGCAAAAATCCTCAACAAAATTCTGGCAAACCGAATCCAAGAACACATTAGAAAAATTATCCATTATGATCAAGTAGGCTTCATACCAGAGATGCAGGGCTGGTTTAACATACGCAAATCTATCAATGTAATCCATCATATAAATAAACTGAAAGAAAAAAACCATATGATCGTTTCTTTAGATGCTGAAAAAGCATTTGACAAAATTCAACATCCCTTTATGATAAAAGTCTTGGAGAGATTAGGGATACAAGGGTCATACCTAAATATAATTAAAGCTATATACAGCAAGCCGACAGCTAATATCAAATTAAATGGAGAGAAACTTAAAGCCATCCCACTAAAATCAGGAACACGCCAAGGCTGTCCACTCTCTCCATTCCTCTTCAATATAGTTCTCGAAGTTTTAGCAATAGCAATAAGACAACATAAGGGGATAAAGGGGATTCAAATTGGAAAGGAAGAAGTTAAACTTGCATTATTTGCAGATGATATGATAGTGTACATGAGCGACCCCAAAAACTCCTCCAAAGAACTCCTACAGCTGATAAACGCCTTTAGTAATGTGGCAGGATACAAGATCAACTCCAAAAAATCAGTCGCCCTCTTATACACAAAGGATCTGGAAGCAGAGAGAGAAATAAGAGAATCATCACCTTTCACGATAGCCACAAACAGCATAAAATATCTTGGGGTAACTATAACCAAGGAAGTGAAAGATCTATTTGACAAAAACTTTAAGGCATTGAAGAAAGAAATTGAAGAGGATACCAGAAAATGGAAGGATCTCCCTTGCTCTTGGATTGGGAGAATCAACATAGTAAAAATGGCAATTCTACCAAGGGCAATTTATAGATTCAATGCA
Organism: Chionomys nivalis; assembly: GCF_950005125.1. Classification (NCBI taxonomy): domain Eukaryota; kingdom Metazoa; phylum Chordata; class Mammalia; order Rodentia; family Cricetidae; genus Chionomys; species Chionomys nivalis. Next base: position 200,962,378 of record NC_080086.1, read on the forward strand.
ATCCCCATTAAAATCCCATCAAAATTCTTCACAGATCTTGAAAGGAAAATAATCAACTTTATATGGAGAAACAAAAAACCCAGGATAGCCAAAACAATCTTATACAATAAAGGAACTTCTGGAGGCATTACCATCCCTGACTTCAAACTCTATTACAGAGCTACAGTAATGAAAACAGCGTGGTACTGGCATAAAAACAGAGAAGTCGACCAATGGAATCGTATAGAAGACCCGGATTTTAACCCACAAACCTATGAACAACTGATTTTTGATAAAGGAGCTAAAAGTATACAATGGAAGAAAGAAAGCATCTTCAACAAATGGTGCTGGCACAATTGGATGTCAACCTGTAGAAGAATGAAAATAGACCCATATCTATCACCATGCACAAAACTCAAGTCCAAATGGATCAAAGACCTCAATATCAATCTGAACACACTGAACCTGATAGAAGAGAAAATGGGAAGTACCCTACAACATATGGGCACTGGAGATCGCTTCCTATGTATAACCCCAGCAGCACAGACATTAAGGACAACATTGAATAAATGGGACCTCCTGAAACTGAGAAGCTTCTGTAAAGCAAAGGACACTGTCATTAAGACAAAAAGGCAGCCTACTGACTGGGAGAAGATCTTCACCAACCCCGCAACAGACAAAGGTCTGATCTCCAAAATATATAAAGAACTCAAGAAACTAGACTTTAAAAGGATAATTAACCCAATTAAAAAATGGGGCACTGAACTGAACAGAGAATTCTCAACAGAAGAAGTTAAAATGGCCAAAAGATACTTAAGGTCATGCTCAACCTCCTTAGCGATCAGAGAAATGCAAATCAAAACAACTTTGAGATATCATCTTACACCTGTCAGAATGGCTAAAATCAAAAACACCAAGGATAGCCTTTGCTGGAGAGGTTGTGGAGAAAGGGGTACCCTCATCCATTGCTGGTGGGACTGCAAACTTGTGCAACCACTTTGGAAATCAGTGTGGCGGTTTCTCAGAAAAATTGGGATCAACCTACCCCTGGACCCAGCAATACCACTCTTGGGAATATACCCAAGATTTGCCCTATCATATGACAAAAGCATTTGTCCAACTATGTTCATAGCAGCATTATTTGTAATAGCCAGAACCTGGAAGCAACCTAGATGCCCTTCAATGGAAGAATGGATGAAGAAAGTGTGGAATATATACACATTAGAGTACTATTCTGCGGTAAAAAACAATGACTTCTCGAATTTTGCATGCAAATGGATGGAAATAGAAAATACGATCCTTAGTGAGGTAACCCAGACCCAAAAAGAAGAACATGGGATGTACTCACTCATAATTGGTTTCTAGCCATGGATAGGGGCCACTGAGTCTATAATTTGTGATCCTAAAGAAGCTAAACAAGAGGGTAAACCCAAGGGAAAACATATAGATATCCTCCCAGCTATGGGAAATAGTCATGACTGATGGGCAAAAAATTGGAATCTTGGGGGTGGGGTGGGATGGGGATGAGGGGTGATGGGGAGAGAAAAGTGTGAAGGAGAGGATGAGGGGAACTGGGGGAATCGGGGTGAATGGGGATAAAGAAAGGTTGGATAGGGGAGCAGGGAAACTCATACCTTAGGTAAGGGAGCCACCTAAGGGGTGACAAGAGACTTGAACTTGGAATGGCTACCAGATGCCCAGGGCAATGTCCCCAGTTAGTTCATTGGGGCACCTGAGGATAGGGAACCTGAAATGAACCTATCCTATAATCATACTGATGAATATCTTGCATATCGCCATAGAACCTTCATCTAGCGATGGATGGAGATAGAGCCAGAGACCCACACTGGAGCACCGGACTGAGCTCCCAAGGTTATAATGAGGAGCAGAAGGAGAGAGAACATGAACAAGGAAGTCAGGACCATGAGGGGTGCACCCAACCACTGAGACAGTGAGGCCGATCTATTGGGAGCTCACCAAGGTCAGCTGGACTGCTACTGAAAAAAACATGGGATAAAACCGGACTCTCGGAATGTGGCGGACAATGAGAGCTGACGAGAGGCCAAGGAGAATGGCACAGGAACTTTCATCTGGCGATGGATGAGAGAGAGACAGAGACCCAATTTGGATCAACCGTCTGAACTCTTAAGGTCCAAATGAAGAGCAGAAGGAGGGAGAACATGAGCAAGGAAATCAGGACCACGAGGCGTGCACCCACCCACAGCGACAGTGGAACTGATCTATTGGGAGCTCTCCAAGGCCAGCTGGACTGGGACTGAATAAGCATGGGTTGAAACTGGACTCTATGAACATGGCGGACAATGAAGGCTGATGAGAAGCCAAGGACAATGGCACTAGGTTTCGATCGTAATACATGAACTGGCTTTGTGGGAGCTTAGCCTGTTTGGATGTTCACCTTCCTGGGCCTGGATGGAAGTGGGAGGACCTTGGTCTTCCTGTAGGGCAGGGAATTTGGACTGCTCTTCAGTATCGAGAGGGAGGGGGAATGGACTGGGGGGAGGAGAAGAGGAGTGGGGATGGCGGAGGGGAGTGGGGGGAGGGGGCAATGTGTGGGAGGAGGGGAGGTAAATGGGAAACGGAGAGCAGTTGGAAATTTTAATTAAAAAAGAATTAAAAAAAAAGAAAAAAGAAGAAAAAAAATGCCATTATGAAATCTACTACTTTGTAGCTAACTTAATAATCTTGTAATGGGAAATACTTTTTCCTGTAGCCATCGTCCCACTTGAAATGGAGTCCATGGGGCAGGTGTTGTGCTATATTAGTTCAGACATCTATTACAGTACCAGGCATATGGTCATGCGTAAAGCATTTGCTGAGCCAGTTGTGGCCATGCATGCATCTAATTCCAGCATTTAGAGGACTAAGGAAGGCCCAAAGATTCTGGCTAGAGACTCACCTAATCTGAGCAAGACCTTATCTTAAATAATAATTGCCTATTTGCCAAATACATTTTGATAGCAATTATTGAGCTTTGTATATTATGTCTGTCGGTGATTGGTTTGATTTTATTATGATGCCTATAAGTTGTTGTACACGCATATAGTAGCCTCTTGATAATTGTGTTTATGTTCTATGACAACTCTCATGTTTAAAAACCATCTGACCTTTAATTATTTGAAAGCATTCATCTGTAAAATAATTTGTTAATAAATCATTTAGTGAGAGTTAATATTTGATTTTTTTCTGGTTATTTTGACTTTTCCATTTTGATATTTTATTGTTTATGCTGTAATCCATCTTAATATCTATTTTCTAAAATTTAGAAAGGTTTTTGCTATACATACCAGGGTAACCTTGGACTTGTTATGTAGCTCAGGCTAACCTTGAACTCAAGATTCTCCTCTCAGCTTCCAGAGTGCTGGGATTACTGGCATGCACCACCATGTCTTGCTCAATTATTTTTAAAATAAATTATGTGTCTAGGTGTTTTGTAAACTTTGTACATCATGTGCACACAATGTTCAAGTAGGCCAGAAGAGGGCATCAGATCCAGGGGACTGGAGTTACTGAGGGTTGTGATTGACCAAGCAGGTGCTGGCAATGAACACAGGCCCTTTGGAAGAACAAGTGCTCTTAACTGCTGAGCTACCTCTTCAGCCTCTCGTCAATTATTATGTACATGTATATTTATGCATATAAACATCTTCACTGCATGTAAGCATGTGTGTTGTGTGCTCCTAGATGAGAAGAACTGCAGTTACAGATGGTTTGAGTTTCTGTGTGAGTGCCAGAAATTGAATTCAGGTCCTCTGCAAGAGCAAACAGTTTTCTTAATCACAGAAAAAACCCTCCAGTCCTACATACATATAGTTTTTCTTTTCTTTTATTCTTCTTTTTTTTTTTTTGAGTCATGAGTTTACATAGCCCAGAACAATGGATTCTCCTGCTTTCCAAATCTGGGATTATAGGTATGTCCTACTGCACAAATATTTAGATCATCAACTCTTTTGGTTTTATGGGACAGGGTTTCTTTGTGTAGGCTTGGCTGTCTTGGAGCTCACTCTGTAGCCCAGGCTGGCCTCTAACGCATAGAGCTCTTCCTGCCTCTGGCTCCTGAGTGCTGGGATTAAAGGCATGTGCTCCCACCACTACCACCACCGGGCTTCATCAACTTTTTCTTCCTTCATTTCTTTTCCTTCCTTCCTTCCTTCCTTCCTTCCTTCCTTCCTTCCTTCCTTCCTTCCTTTTTTTCTTTAAAAACTTATTTTTATTTATATGAGTACTCTACCTGCACGTCCAACTTTGTCAGACGAGGACATGGGATCACACTATAGACAGTTGTGAGCCAGTATGTGGTTACTGGGAACTGAACTCAGCACCTCTGGAAGAGTAAGCAGTGTTCTTAGATGCTGAGCCACCTCTTCAGACCCTCATCAACATTTTCTTATAGACTGATTTTTGTTTAAATTTTTCATGACTCAAACTAACTTGCACTATTACTAAACATAGACCATTTTTCATTTTAAGATTTCCTGGCTGTTATGTATTTTAGATAGGGTCTTACTATGTGACCCTGCCTGACCTGGAACTTGCAATCCCCCCAGTGTCTGATAACAAAGTGCTGGAATTGCTGATACAAGGCACACTCCTGACCTCTCTTTTATTGAGGAAGGGAAAAGGGTCTTCCTAGTAAAAAGTAGTTGTTTTGTTTTGTTTTGTTCTTTTTGGTGGTACTGGGAATTGAGCCCAGGTCTGAAGCCACATGCTAAGAAAGTACTTTACCACAGGGCCATGTTTGTAGCCCATGTCAAATGCCATAGAAATTGTTAACGGTGAAAACAACTTTGTGTGGATTACTTGAATAGCTATTTTTGTAAAACTGTGGGTTTTACTTATACATTGCTTTTAAAAAAAACAATAAAACTGGGTGCTAGTGGCTCACACCTTTAATCCCAGCAAATCCCAGCACTCCTGAGCCAGAGGCAGGCAGATGTTTGTGAGTTCAAGGCCAGCCTGGTCTACAGAGTGAGTTCCACTGACAGCCAGAGCTAGACAGAGAAACCCTGTCTCAGACAAACCAGAATTTAAACCACACTGCAAAATCACTCAAATCAGACAATTTAATACCTTATATAGATGTTGGATATTTTTCTGAATAAATACTTTATCATGGATAGGTCTTGTATCCTTTATTTTTTTAGAACTTGAAAACATACCAAGTTGCATATTAAGAAGGCAATCAAAAACATTTCCTCCTCTGTTCAACTCTGCATTATTTCAAGGCTATCCATCACACACACAAACACACACACACACACACACATCGTAACAACAGCATCAAACATTAGTCTTTAAGCTTTAAATAACTAAAGACAATGCATTCCTTAAAGCAGGAGAGCATACCATGAAGTTACAGCAGTTTAGGTATAAAATATGGGGGGAATGAAATGTACTTCTGTGACAGGGATATATCTCAGTGTTTTGTTCAGCTTGTGCTCAATCCTCAGCACCACAAATAACAAACCAAATTTCCTTGTGCATGACATTATCAACACATATATTATCCTTAAAGGTGTGTTTCAGGCCCATAGATCTTCTGTACCAAGTAGTCTAAAGGCCTGTTCAATAACCTAAACACTTTCGTCTCTATTTATGCCCCTATAACTGCTCCCTTTTTTGTACTCCCTTGTTTGCCATTGTGCCTTAAGGGAAAGTTGTCACCGAGTATCAAGAGTTAATATGCATGAAGAACTTAAGAGCAGTTGACCTATATAAACACTCAATAAATATTCAGAACAACTTGTAAAGGAGAGTCTGCCATTATCTCCATTAAAAAAGTGAAAAGTTCTATTTTATATTCTATGTATATTTTGTTTGTATAGGCATAACCACACATGCACGAGAGTGCCTATGGAGGTCACAAAGGGGGCACCAGATCTCCTTGAGCCGGAGTCACAGGCGGTTGTGACCTGCCCAATGTGGGTACTGGGAACTGAATTTGGGTCCTGTGGTAGAATAGGAACGACTCTAAACCACTGAGCAATCTCCCAGTATCTCCACTCTTTTTCTTTCTTTTTTTGGAAGACAGGTTTTTCTGTGTAGCTCTGGTTGTCTTGGAATTTGTCTGTAGACCAGGCTGGCCTCAAACCCAGAGATTAGACTGCCTCCGTTTAATTAAATACGTGCACCACCGCTCAACCTATCCCCATTCTTATACACAAGGGATTCAAAGTACAAAAAGGTGAGGTCATACCCCAGGTCATACAAATAACAGACTGTTTCCTGTCAATCTGTATCAAACTTCCCCACCTCCAATCTAGACAACTGCTGATCTAGACTAGACATGTTCTCCAAGGTATGTATATCTAGGTATCACTACATCAAAACTAAGATGTTGTTTGTTCTTCTCATGCTCATCCTTTCATGCATACATTGCTACCTAGAGACTGGCTGCTAGGACAGTCTGAATGCAGCAGCAGAATAGATTCTAACTGTCTTTCATTAGTCAGATATTAAAGGGATCTGACGTTAAAAGGGGAGACCATGTTTTGCTGCCCAATGAAATTGTTTTGCATTGGAAATATTTTAACTTTATTACATTTATTATTGTGTGTGTGTCTGTGTGTGTGTGTGTGTGAGAGAGAGAGAGAGAGAGAGAGAGAGAGAGAGACAGAAAGAGAGCGAGCAGCTGGTGGTCAGTAGCTGCTGATGCAGCAGGTTCTCTTCTACCATGTGGGTCTGGGGATTGAAAGCAGGTGTTTGGGTTTGTTGATAAGTGCCTTTACCTGCTGAGTCATCTTGCTTACCCAGATTTTTTTTTAAATTAAAAGCATTGTAGGTGGTGGTGGCACGCACCTTTAATCTGAGCACTTTGGAAGCAGAGAAAGGTATATCCCAAAGTTCGATGCTAACCTGGTCTACAGAGTGAATGCCAGGAAAACTAGGGCTGCATCGAGAAATCTTGTCTCCAAAACAAACCAAAACAAACAAAGAAGCAAATAAATAAATAAAACCATTTTAGTTTTGAAACCTTATAATAAGATTGTTATTTTAAATTGAGTTTATATTGACATTTTCTTAGTTTAATTGCTAATATAATTAATACTGCCAGACTTAGACAGTAAAACCAAAGCTCTCTGAAGGAATTACTAACCTTTGGAGAGTGAGCGACTCAAGTGTGGAACTAGAGAAGACCCACTTTCACCATCTGATTCTACAGTTTCTGAGAACTAGGTACAGAACATGGCAGCATGCAGCTGAGATCCATAGTTGGAGGCACTTACGCTTGACGGGTATAAAGGTCTGGTTCGTCGAGGTCCTGAGATCTTAATTCCTGTGTGGAGAGGCAGCCAGCACCACCGGTGGAAATGGAACTGCGCTTCATGCTCAGAACCTAATTCATGATTTCAATATCAGAAAAATGTTCCAGATGCAAGTGGATCATTAAGCAATAATTGTCACTTTTATTCTGAAGTAGAAGAGTAACTAAGTTTATTCCTTTACGATAGTATTTTCCCTGTGTGCTGTATTTGTTTGTCATGTATACTTAAGTCCTCACTAAAGATAACACCTATGCAACTTCAAGTATTCAATACACTCGAGCAAGACAATGCAAAAATGAACATATATGATTCCTGCATCACATGGCAATCCATGATCGCAAAATTTCAATGTGTTATCCCGAATACATCACTGGTATCTCTTATGTCTATTTCAATGGTAACTCACAGACTGCTTGACAAGAAATCTCAGGCTCCTTAACTCTCCTCAAAATGTTTCCTTTGGCTTCAAAATCAGGATTCATTCTCTTTTCCTAATATCTACTTTTCTTGCTTTATGTTTAACCCCATAGTTTAATACCCACTATTGTCTTTCTGGTTCTAATCTCCCTTTCAGTAAAGACAAGCAATCCGTTCCATAACATAATGTAGAGGCTGCTTCCATTCTCAAAATATTTTAGTATCATAAGCATACCTATGTCAGACCCTGTCTTCGTCTCTGCAGCACTAGACGCTAGCCACTCAGCTTTCTCTGGTCCTGCCCTGGCTTCTTTCTAGGATAAGACAGAACTCACTGTTGATAAAATTATATATATATATATGTAGTGAAGAGAAGTCACGCTATGCGATAAGGCTTACACAGGAGGCTTATTGGAAGATGAGAGAGAAGGGACAGAGAAGGCAGAGAGGGGAGCAGACTAGTCCCATGGGTAAAGAGTGCGGGAGAGAGAGGGAGGTAGACACAGGAGAAGGGGGAGGTTAGGGGTAGGTCCACCTGTTACAAGGAACCATAGCAAATGTGCCCAGAAGTGGCTACAGGTGAAGTGCTCTTAGTGGCTACAGGTGAGGAGGTTTCCTGTCAGGACCCTAAGGACAGGCAGGCCAATGCAGATTCCCAAATACTAACACCAAATAATAACACCCACTTTATTGTTTGTTTGAGCTGGGGACTTTAGCACAATAGGCTGTGCACTGAGTCACATCACTCCTTGTTCGACTGCTTACATTCCACTTAGGTCTTATTCTCAAGCCTTCAGTTTCCCAGACTTTTTCTTCTTACATGGCTTTTCAGATGCTGCATTACCACAGGAACGCAGTGTTTTAACCTGTCCCTCCCAGGCAGTCCTCCCCTTCTCCCCCTCCCTGCGGAACACCTTGGTCAGCAATCAGCATCCTCTTTTCCCTCTCCAGGCGCTGCGCACACAAACTTACTGATCCCTGAACCCAGAACCTGGCAGATGCCGCCCCAGGTCTCTGATGCCACAGAGTTTCTTAGCAGGAACAGAGTTAACCCCATGCCAGCAGTTACCTTTCTCTCTGGTTCTTGACCCGCAGCGCCCACTTCCAGTAAAATGCACAACTGCTTAGGAAGACACCCACCAATGCCAACCAGGAGCCATTTGGATTTTAAAGTCTCCGCCTGCGTGACGTCAGAAAGCCTCTTGCGAGTACTCTTAAGCAAGAAGGCTATGCCAGTTCCCAGACAGTGGTGGGAAGTCCTAGGGCAAAAGCTTAGATTTCTAAATCTTGCAGCTGTTGTGCCTCTGGCTAGAATTGTAGTTTTGTCCCTAGCAACCCTTTTGAGTTTCAGCCTTTCCTAGCCATCAGTGTGTCTCCTCATCTGTATTTGAGACAATCAAGTACTTTTGCAGCAGTGCCCAGTTGTTTTCCATAGTATCTTTTATTGTTGTTTTGTTTTGTAAAATATCCCTGGGCCTGGTGAAATGGCTCCATGGGTAAGAGCACTGCCTGCTCTTCCAAAGAAATGGGTTAAATCCCCAGGACCCATAACTATAACTCTAATTTCAGGAGGTCTGATGCCCTCTTCTGGCCTTGGTGGGCACCAGACACACGTGTGGTATACAGACATACATGTAGGCAAAACACTTTATACATAAAATAAAAATAATAAAGATCTTTTTTAAAAAAATAAAGGCAAATAAAAAGTATTCTTGTACAGTTTTATCAGGACCTAAGTTCTCAAAATTCATTTCAACACTCATCTTAGTTTCAAGATGCCTTAAGAAGTACAAAATTTGCTGGTCAGTGGTGGTACATTCCTTTACTCCCAGTACTCAAGAGGCAGAGGCAGGGGGATCTCTGTGAGTTTGAGAAGAGTCTACAGAAGAAATACAAAATCACTTTAGCTAAGACATTTGAATTGGAAGTATTATCTCTGTTTGACCAAGATCTCCCATATTTTGTCATTACAAGGTCAATTAGCAAGACTATTGTAATAGCTATTGCTTATGCATTAACTACTCCTGGATTCTTTTTATAGAAGACTGAAGTGAGAAAGGATTAATGTTCTACGGGTGCTTAAATAAAGCAAGTTTTCACATACTAGTCCTTCTAAAATCATTCCTCATCAAAGAACTCATTGAAACATTTTTTTTGTACAAATTTTAAAAAGTTGAAGTCTACAGTCATCAGGCTGGTAGTCATAGACACACAAAAACCTGACAAGCTTGCTTTCTATGTCTACTTCTGAATGCCACTCAGGATCAAGTGAGATAATTGTATCAGGATTTTAGCTTAGTGATACATGGCGTTAATAAATTAAAATTCATCCTAAGGAATGTAGTGGGAAGAAATGATAATGTAATCAAGTTGAATTTAATTTGCTAGATATTTTATAATGACATTTTAAGTCATAAGCAACTGTAATATACTTTACTATTAGAAACTCTTTTAATTAATGCAGGCCACCTTATTCCCATGTGGTTATGCCGTGGCAGTATCTGTGAAAAATTCTTCAGAGCAGGTAATAGGGATATGTTACATCTCTTTTTATCTTCTTTTTTTTTCTGAGACAAGCTTGTCTATTTAACAGTCTTGGCTGTGTCCCTTTTTTACCTTTTATGTTAATTCTTTAAAAACAACTACTTCTTTATTTTATTTATTGTATTATGTGTAGTTGGAATTTTCCTTTGGGCCACCGAGAAACTCCCAAATAATTTATTATGAATGCTTCTTATTAATTATAAGTGCTTAGTCTTAGCTTAGGCTCGTCCTGCTAGCTTTTTGAACTTAATTTAACCTGTTTCTATTCATCTACATTTTTCCTTGGGGCTTTTTACCTTTCTTTTATTCTGTATGTCTTGGTTTCCTGCTTCCTCCATGTGTGTCTGATTGGCCACTGGTTTCTCCCTGGTATCTCTTTTTCTTTCTTCCTTTCTAAGCCTCAATTCCTCCTGCTACTCAGTTTCCCTGCCTGCAAGTCCTGCCTATACCTCTTTCTTGCTATTGGCCATTTAGCTTTTTGTTAGACTAATCAGGTGCCTTAGGCAGACAAGGTAAAACAGCAACACATTTTTACATATAATTCAACAAATGCAACACGTCTTTACATAGTTATACAAATATTTTGTAACAATGAAACATCATTTCTCCTTTTACTTTTTTTCTTCAAACCCGCTCTTATATGCCTCCTTGTTCCCTTTCAAATTCATGGATTTTTCATTAATTTTGTTACATGCATATGTGTATGTAACCTGCCCGATCTGTATGTTACTTGTCTGTATGCTGTCAGGGTTATAATTAGGTTGAAGGGAGATAAATACACAGGGAGAAAGGAGAGCAAAATAATAGTATGGATATGTGAAAAAAATCACAAGGATTCATACTGTTAAGTACCTAAGAAACTATAACACACACATACTTTAATTTAGTATAATGTTATTTGTATGTATGATTCAGGGCTCACCATTTGGTATTGGATAAGCATTTCGTGTACTCTTCCCACAGTAGGACTAAAACTGTTTCTCCACTCCCGGCATTTGTGAGTTCCCTATAGTTCTTTGTGTAGGGCTGGTTGGCCCCTTGTCCCTTATAGATTGCCTCTTGTCCTTATTCAGCTCATACTTAAGCAGCCATGTTAATAAGATTTTATTGGTGTAGATTCTGACATTCCTAGGAGATACAATGTCACAGCAAACTCCATGATGCTCTGGCTCTTATAATCTATGTGTCCCCTCCTTTACAATGTTTCGTGATACTTACGTGTAGTGATATTTCATTTGTATTTTAATAAAGAAAGTTTAGCTGAAGATCAGAGAGTAAGTGGTAGCACACACCTTTAATCTCAGTAGCCACACTAGTTTGCCATAGAAACCTGGCGGTGCACGCCTTTAATCCCAGTGGTGCACATCTTTAATCCCAACCTAAAGAATGGAATGCAAGACAGAAGGAGAAAGCTCTCAGACACAGTCTCATCACCCTGTTATTTGATTTCTCTGTTAGATTGCCTTCACATATGCATTTATTTCAGGAAGCATCGACTGTATCAATACCCATGCCACTGCACACTACTTCCGTGGCCTTAGTTTTAGCTGTTTCTCCCTGTATACACTCCCTCGTCCCTCTATTTCTCTCCTTGCACCTCCCCTCACCAGCCTGTACCTTTCTATTCTATTTCTTCTTTCCTGATGAGATGCTTCTCTCCTCCTTAGTCTGTTACTCTATGCTTAATCTCTGTGATTCTGTATATCCACATGTAAGCTAATACATGCCACATTTGGCTTTCTGTGTCTGGGTACCTCACTCAGGGTGATTTCTCCCCCTAGTTCTACCCATTTACTGTGAATTTAATTCTTTATAATGGCTGAGTAATATTCATTTGTATAAAGGTTCCAATTTTTATTATCCATTCATATTCATGTCTTGAATATGTTATCCAATTTCTGGGCATTATTAATAGAGCAGCAATGGACATGGTTGAGTAAGCGTCTCTGTGGTAGGATGAAGTTTCCTTTGGGTAAATGCCCAAGAGTGATAGAGCTGGATCACGAGGTAGATCAGGTCCCATCTCTCTAAGGTAAATCCACACTCATTTCCATAGTGACTGTATGAGTCTGCACTCCTACCAGCAGTGGATGAGTGTACCCCTTATTCTATGTCCTTGCCAGCAGGAACTGTCACTCATATTATTGATCCTAGGGATTCTGACAGGTGTAAAGTGGACTCTCAAAGCAGACTTGGTTTGCATTTCACTGATGACTGAGAATGTTGAACATTTAAGTCTTTCTCAGCCACTTAAGATTCCCTATTGAGAATTCTCTGTTTAAAAATTCCCAGTTTTAATTGAGTCATTTGTTTTCTTGATATCTAGCCTTTTGAGTTCTTTATACATTTTGTTTGAGTTTTTTTGTATAATTTTGGATATTAGCCCTCTATTGGGTGTGTAGTTGATAAAAAAATATTTTACCATTCTGTAAGCTGCCACTTTGTCTGAATGATGGGATCTTTTGTCATGCAGAAGCTTTTCAGTTTCATGAGATCCCATTTATTAATTGTTGAAATTAGTGTCTGTGTTAATAGTGTTCTGCTCAGAAAGTCTTTTCCTATGTCATTGATTTCAGGGATCGTCCCTTCTTTTTCTTCTGTTAGGTTCAAGATATCTGGTTTTAGGTTGAGGTCTGTGTGGGAATTCCTTTCCATTAAATATTTTTTGGGATGTGGGGGTGTGTCAGCAATAGGGTGGCTTCTGTGTGCTGACATGATCTCTTATAAGGGAGAGAATGGTCTCCCATGTATTTCTGGTTTCTTCATCAAAGATCAGGAGTCCGTAGGCACTTGAATTACACCTGACTTCTCAGTGGAAACCATGAAAGCCAGAATGTCTTAGATAGATGTGCTGCCAACACTAAGAGACCATGAAGGCAATCACAGCAAAGCTTGCATTCACCATCAATGGAGAAAAAAGATATTCCAGGACAAAAACAGATTTAAATAATAGGTAGCCACAAACCCAGCCTTACAGAAACTACTAGAAGGCAAAGCACAAACCAAGGAAGCTAAGAACACCCATAATAACACAGACATCTGACAACTCTCCACCACCACAACTCAAAGAAGGGAAACACACACTCTAATAGTAGGTTTCAACACTCCTCTCTCACCAATGGACAGGCTAAACAGACAGAAACTTAATGGAGCAATAAGAGATATCACAGATGTAGTGAAACAAATGAAATTAATAGACATCTATAGAACATTCCACCCAACAGAAAAGAAAATACCTTCTTCTCAGCATCTCATGGAACCTTCTCAAAAATTGATCACATAATCAGTAACAAAGCAAACATTCACAGATACAAAAGAAAATGTAGTAACCAGCTGTGTACTATTGGATTACCATGGAATAATGCTAGAATTCAACAACAATTCTACCCCCAGAATGCCTACAAACTCATGAAAACTGAACAGTCAACTACTCTCCAGAAGATGACATCAGATACCTTAGAATTAGAGATATAAGGGATTGTGAGCTGCCATATGGGTGCTGTTAACTGAACCTTTGTCCTCTGCAAGAGCGGCAAGTGCTCTTAATCATGGATTCATCAACCCAGCCCTAGAAGGTACTTCATTTTTTCCCTTAAACCCAGATGTCATTAGGAAAGATCCTTTTACAGATGGTGCTGAGAAAACTGGGTATGTACCCGTAGAAGAATGAAATCAGGTCGAGTCTCAAACTACATGAAACATTGAAAATAGATCACAGATTTCATGTGAAGACAGGACATGCTGAAACTGCAGGGAAGACACATCAACTATGTCCCGTGTCAACAATCATCCTATGCAGAGGTAGGAACTTCTGAATGGACTGTGACAGCAGAGAACACAACCCAAGGACTGACACATGGATTATAGCAAACTAAAAACCTGCCTAACAATGGAAGGAACCTCACAACTGAAGAGACAGCTTACAGATTTGAGAAATCATTGCCAACTCTGTATCGCATAGGGTTCTATTATGTAAAAACAGCCAAGATTAAACCAAATCCAATCCATACATGAGGTAATGAGGTGAGCAGACAGTCCTCAAAGGAAGAAATAGAAATGGCAAATAATATTTGATGATGGGTTCAACATCCTAAGCCATCAGGGAAAGGTGAAATTAAAATGATTTATACTGTCACCTTACTAGCTCAGAATGACTTTCATCAAGAAAACAGAACAACAGATGCTGGCAGGAATTTGAGGAAAGAGGAAACTTTACTCACTGCTAGTGAGCATAAATTGCAGCTACTGAGGAAATCAGTAAGTAGGTTTGTCAAAAATGAGAAAGTGGTGGGAGAGATGTCTCAGGGAAAAGCACTGGCTGCTCTTACAGAGGAACTGGGTTTGGTTCCCAGCACCCACTTGGTGGCTCAGAACCATCTATAACTCCAGTTCCAGGGAATCCCTTTCTGACCTCCACAGTCACCACGGATGTAGACATATATTGCAGGAAAAATATTCACACACATAAAAATAAAAGATAAACAAATCTTTGAGGACAACAACCAAAACTATCACATGATCTGCCTATATGCCTCAGTGATAAAGAGCACTTCTTGTTCTTCCAGAGGACCAGCATTTGATTCCCAACACTCAAACCAGGCAGTTCACAACCACCTGTAACACAAGCCCCAGGAGGGTCTGACATCTCTCATCTCTGTGGTCACACACACACACACACACAGAGATTTAAAAGTAAAAAAATGACATTTGTAGGAAAATGGGTGAAATTTCAACTCAGAATGTTAGCTGAAATAAACTGCGTTCAGATAAACACTATGTTTTCTCTCATGTGTGTAGCCTTGATTGAAGTTTCTATGTGTGAGTGGGTCGGTGTCCATGTGTGGATGACTCATGAAACTAGAGAACTGTGAGAGGGAAAAAGAGACCTGAAGGATTAGGGTACAGGAACATTGACAGAAGATAATGCAATATTGTACTGGGAGAGCAGAAATTAGGTTGTTGTGGGCAATGGAAAAACAGCAAGAATGGGACAGAGGGGAGGGCAAGGCAAAGGCCAGAGGGCAGGGTGTGGAAGAAGAAAACATGTGTAAAAATGCCATTATGAGCTTGTCCCGTCCAGCTTGCATCCAGAACCCTTCTTCCTTCTGTCCCCTTTCCTCTTTGGGCACATAACGCCATCCAGCTCAGTCTGTCTGGCGCTGGGGCCAAATCCTCAGGGCAAGTAGGCAGGCGAGACCTCCTTTGTCTCACTGGCCTGCCTACACCAACCAAGGTAGGCGCTTTGTTTACGAACTACCCAACCTGCACGGAGATCTGATCTCGGCACCAGGAGAGACAGCAGTGCGGCGAGTTTGTGACCAGCGGCGGCGGAAGCAGCCCTGGACAGGGAACTCTGAAGTTCCTCATCCCCCTCCCTATACTCCCCGGGCTCCCTGCAGGGGCTCTACCCACCCCCCCCATACTGCCTCTCTCTTCTTGTCCCACCCAGCTTGCATCCAGAACCCTTCTTCCTTCTGTCCCCTTTCCTCTTTGGGCACATAACACCATCCAGCTCAGTCTGTCTGGCGCTGGGGGCAAATCTTCAGGGCAAGTAGGCAGGTGAGACCTCCTTTGTCTCACTGGCCCACCTGGACCAACCAAGGTAGGCGCTTTGTTTACGAACTACCCAACCTGCACGGAGATCTGATCTCGGCACCAGGAGAGACAGCAGTGCGGCGAGTTTGTGACCAGCGGCGGCAGAAGCAGCCCTGGACAGGGAACTCTGAAGTTCCTCATCCCCCTCCCTATACTCCCCGGGCTCCCTGCAGGGGCTCTACCCACCCCCCCCATACTGCCTCTCTCTTCTTGTCCCACCCAGCTTGCATCCAGAACCCTTCTTCCCTCTGTCCCCTTTCCTCTTTGGGCACATATCACCATCCAGCTCAGTCTGTCTGGCGCTGGGGGCAAATCCTCAGGGCAAGTAGGCAGGCGAGACCTCCTTTGTTTCACTGGCCCGCCTGCACCAACCAAGGTAGGCGCTTTGTTTACGCACTACCCAACCTGCACGGAGATCTGATCTCGGCACCAGGAGAGACAGCAGTGGGGTGAGTTTGTGACCAGCGGTGGCGGAAGCAGCCATGGACAGGGAACTCTGAAGTTCCTCATCCCCCTCCCTATACTCCCCGGGCTCCCTGCAGGGGCTCTACCCCCCCATACTGCCTCTCTCTTCTTGTCCCACCCAGCTTGCATCCAGAACCCTTCTTCCTTCTGTCCCCTTTTCTCTTTGGGCACATAACACCATCCAGCTCAGTCTGTCTGGTGCTGGGGGCAAATCCTCAGGGCAAGTAGGCTGGCGAGACTTCCTTTATTTCACTGGCCTGCCTGCAACAAGCAAGGATAGACATCACTAGAACACCAGGAGAGCTAGCACTGCAGAGAGCCATCACTGGGAAGGTACATCAGTAGGCAAGGAGACCTGATCCAGTAAAAGAAGATCCAGAGGGGAGCATTCGGAGAAAGAGATGGGCAGGCGCCAATGCAAGAATTCACCTAACAATCTGAAAAACTATATGAAACCACCAGAACCCAGCGACATCCCAACAGGTGGACATGAACACCTTAATCATGAAGAAGTAGATAAAATTGACTTTATGAAAGTGATTGACGCCCTTAAACAGCATGTAAAAAATGCCCTTATAGAAATGGATGAGAAGTATAACAGAAAGTTTGAAGAATTGAGTAAATCAGTGAATGATACCCTAGGAAACCAAGGAAAAACAATCAAACAGATAATGGAAACAGTTCAAGGCTTAAAAACTGAAATGGAGGCAAAGAAGAAAACACAAACAGAAGGCCAGCTGGACAGGGAAAATCTAGGTAAACGAATAGAGACTACAGAAGCAAGCATCACCAACAGAATACAAGAGATAGAAGAAAGAATCTCAGATTCTGAAGATACCATAGAGAAAATAAACACGCTGATCAAAGAAAACAGCAAGGCCAACAAATTCTCATCACAAAACATTCAGGAAATATGGGACACAATAAAAAGACCAAACCTAAGAATAATAGGAATAGAAGAAGGAGAAGAAGCGCAGCTCAACGGTCCAGAAAATATATTTAATAAAATTATAGAAGAAAACTTTCCCAACCTAAAGAAAGATATACCTATGAAGGTTCAAGAAGCATACAGAACACCGAATAGGCTGGATCAAAAAAAACATCCTCTCGCCATATAATAATCAAAACACAAAGCATACAGAATAAAGAAAGAATACTAAGAGCAGCAAAGGAAAAAGGCCAAGTTACTTATAAAGGTAAACCTATCAGACATACACCTGACTTCTCTATGGAAACCATGAAAGCCAGAAGGTCCTGGATAGATGTACTGCAGAAACTAAGAGACCATGGATGCAAGCCCAGACTACTATACCCAGCCAAGCTTTCGTTCACTATAAATGGAGAAAACAAAATTTTCCAGGATAAAAACAAATTTAAACAATACGTAGCCACAAATCCAGCCTTACAGAAATAATAGAAGGAAAATCACTAACCAAGGAGTCCAACAATGACCACAATATCTCAGACAACTAGAGACCCTTCACCAGCGCAACACAAAGAAGGGGAACACACAAAATTTACAACTTAAAAAATGACCGGAGTTAACAACCACTGGTCATTAATATCACTTAATGTCAATGGACTCAACTCTCCTATAAAAAGGCACAGACTAAGAGATTGGATACGAAAACAGGATCCAACATTCTGCTGTTTACAAGAAACACACCTCAACCACAAAGACAGGCACCTACTCAGAGTAAAGGGTTGGGATAAGGCTTATCAAGTAAATGGACCTAAGAAACAAGCAGGGGTGGCCATACTAATTTCTAACAAAGTTGACTTCAAACTTAAATCATTCAGGAGAGATGGAGAGGGACATTTTCTACTCATAACAGGAACAATTCATCAGGATGAAGTCTCAATCCTGAATATCTATGCCCCTAATATAAAAGCACCCACGTACGTAAAAGAAACATTGTTAAAACTCAAGGCAGCCATCAAACCGCACACATTAATAGTAGGAGACTTTAATACTCCTCTCTCACCAATGGACAGGTCAAGTAGACAGAAACCTAACAGAGAAATAAGAGAATTAATGGAGGTAATGAATCAAATGGACTTAACAGACATCTATAGAATATTCCACCCAAATAGGAAAGAATATACCTTCTTCTCTGCAGCTCATGGAACCTTCTCAAAAATCGACCACATACTCGGTAACAAAGCAAACATCCACAGTTACAAAAAAATATTAATAACCACCTGTATCTTATCAGATCACCATGGATTAAAGCTAGAATTCAGCAACAATGCTACCCCCAGAAAGCCTACAAACTCATGGAAACTGAATAGTCAACTACTGAACCATACCTGGATTAAGGAAGAAATAAAGAAAGAAATTAAACTCTTCCTTGAAGACAATGAAAATAAAGAAACAACATACTCAAACCTATGGGACACTATGAAAGCAGTTCTGAGAGGAAAGTTCATAGCACTAACTGCCCACTTAAAGAAAACAGAGAAAGCACACATTGGAGACTTAACAGCCCACCTGAAAGCTCTAGAAAAAAAAGAAGCAGACTCACCTAGAAGGGGTAGAAGACTGGAAATAATCAAACTGAGGGCTGAAATCAACAAAATAGAAACACAGAAAACAATTGAAAGAATCAATGAATCAAAAAGCTGGTTCCTGGAGAAAATCAACAAGATTGATAAACCCCTATCCAAACTAATCAAACGGCAGAGAGAGAATTTGCAAATTAATAAGATCAGAAATGAAAAGGGAGACATAACCACAGACACAGAGGAAATTCAGAGAATCATTAGATCTTACTACAAAAGCCTGTATGCCACAAAACTGGAAAATGTAAAAGAAATGGACGCTTTTTTAGATAAATACCATTTACCAAAGTTAAACCAGGACCAGGTGAACAACCTAAATAGACCTGTTAATCGTGAAGAATTAGAAGCGGTTATCAAAAACCTCCCTTCCAAAAAAAGTCCAGGACCAGATGGTTTCAACGCGGAATTCTACCAGAACTTCCAAGAAGACCTAATACCTATTCTCCTTAATGTATTTCACAATATAGAAACAGAAGAGTCATTGCCAAATTCCTTTTATGAAGCTACAGTAACTCTGATACCAAAACCACACAAAGACCCAACCAAGAAAGAGAATTACAGGCCAATCTCACTCATGAACATCGACGCAAAATCCTCAACAAAATTCTGGCAAACCGAATCCAAGAACACATTAGAAAAATTATCCATTATGATCAAGTAGGCTTCATACCAGAGATGCAGGGCTGGTTTAACATACGCAAATCTATCAATGTAATACATCATATAAATAAACTGAAAGAAAAAAACCATATGATCGTTTCTTTAGATGCTGAAAAAGCATTTGACAAAATTCAACATCCCTTTATGATAAAAGTCTTGGAGAGATTAGGGATACAAGGGTCATACCTAAATATAATTAAAGCTATATACAGCAAGCCGACAGCTAATATCAAACTAAATGGAGAGAAACTTAAAGCCATCCCACTAAAATCAGGAACACGCCAAGGCTGTCCACTCTCTCCATACCTCTTCAATATAGTTCTCGAAGTTTTAGCAATAGCAATAAGACAACATAAGGGGATAAAGGGGATTCAAATTGGAAAGGAAGAAGTTAAACTTGCATTATTTGCAGATGATATGATAGTGTACATGAGCGACCCCAAAAACTCCTCCAAAGAACTCCTACAGCTGATAAACGCCTTTAGTAACGTGGCAGGATACAAGATCAACTCCAAAAAATCAGTCGCCCTCTTATACACAAAGGATATGGAAGCAGAGAGAGAAATAAGAGAATCATCACCTTTCATGATAGCCACAAACAGAATAAAATATCTTGGGGTAACTCTAACCAAGGAAGTGAAAGATCTATTTGACAAAAACTTTAAGGCATTGAAGAAAGAAATTGAAGAGGATACCAGAAAATGGAAGGATCTCCCTTGCTCTTGGATTGGGAGAATCAACATAGTAAAAATGGCAATTCTACCAAGGGCAATTTATAGATTCAATGCAATCCCCATTAAAATCCCATCAAAATTCTTCACAGATCTTGAAAGGACAACAATCAACTTTATATGGAGAAACAAAAAACCCAGGATAGCCAAAACAATCTTATACAATAAAGGAACTTCTGGAGGCATTACCATCCCTGACTTCAAACTCTATTACAGAGCTACAGTAATGAAAACAGCGTGGTACTGGCATAAAAACAGAGAAGTCGACCAATGGAATCGTATAGAAGACCCGGATTTTAACCCACAAACCTATGAACAACTGATTTTCGATAAAGGAGCTAAAAGTATACAATGGAAGAAAGAAAGCATCTTCAACAAATGGTGCTGGCACAATTGGATGTCAACCTGTAGAAGAATGAAAATAGACCCATATCTATCACCATGCACAAAACTCAAGTCCAAATGGATCAAAGACCTCAATATCAATCTGAACACACTGAACCTGATAGAAGAGAAAATGGGAAGTACCCTACAACATATGGGCACTGGAGATCGCTTCCTATGTATAACCCCAGCAGCACAGACATTAAGGGCAACATTGAATAAATGGGACCTCCTGAAACTGAGAAGCTTCTGTAAAGCAAAGGACACTGTCATTAAGACAAAAAGGCAGCCTACTGACTGGGAGAAGATCTTCACCAACTCCGCAACAGACAAAGGTCTGATCTCCAAAATATATAAAGAACTCAAGAAACTAGACCTTAAAAGGATAATTAACCCAATTAAAAAATGGGGCTCTGAACTGAACAGAGAATTCTCAACAGAAGAAGTTAAAATGGCCAAAAGATACTTAAGGTCATGCTCAACCTCCTTAGCGATCAGAGAAATGCAAATCAAAACAACTTTGAGATATCATCTTACACCTGTCAGAATGGCTAAAATCAAAAACACCAAGGATAGCCTTTGCTGGAGAGGTTGTGGAGAAAGGGGTACCCTCATCCATTGCTGGTGGGACTGCAAACTTGTGCAACCACTTTGGAAATCAGTGTGGCGGTTTCTCAGAAAAATTGGGATCAACCTACCCCTGGACCCAGCAATACCACTCTTGGGAATATACCCAAGATTTGCCCTATCATATGACAAAAGCATTTGTCCAACTATGTTCATAGCAGCATTATTTGTAATAGCCAGAACCTGGAAGCAACCTAGATGCCTACTCTGCGGTAAAAAAACAATGACTTCTCGAATTTTGCATGCAAATGGATGGAAATAGAAAATACGATCCTTAGTGAGGTAACCCAGACCCAAAAATAAGAACATGGGATGTACTCACTCATAATTGGTTTCTAGCCATGGATAGGGGCCACTGAGTCTATAATTTGTGATCCTAAAGAAGCTAAACAAGAGGGTAAACCCAAGGAAAAACATATAGATATCCTCCCAGCTATGGGAAATAGACATGACTGATGGGCAAAAAATTGGAATCTTGGGGGTGGGGTGGGATGGGGATGAGGGGTGATGGGGAGAGAAAAGTGTGAAGGAGAGGATGAGGGGAACTGGGGGAATCGGGGTGATTGGGGATAAAGGAAGGTTGGATAGGGGAGCAGGGAAACTCATACCTTAGGTAAGGGAGCCACCTAAGGGGTGGCAAGAGACTTGAACTTGGAATGGCTACCAGATGCCCAGGGCAATGTCCCCAGTTAGTTCATTGGGGCACCTGAGGATAGGGAACCTGAAATGAACCTATCCTATAATCATACTGATGAATATCTTGCATATCGCCATAGAACCTTCATCTAGCGATGGATGGAGATAGAGCCAGAGACCCACACTGGAGCACCGGACTGAGCTCCCAAGGTTATAATGAGGAGCAGAAGGAGAGAGAACATGAACAAGGAAGTCAGGACCATGAGGGGTGCACCCAACCACTGAGACAGTGGGGCCGATCTATTGGGAGCTCACCAAGGTCAGCTGGACTGCTACTGAAAAAACATGGGATAAA
The DNA here is from genome assembly GCF_950005125.1 of Chionomys nivalis. NCBI lineage: Eukaryota > Metazoa > Chordata > Mammalia > Rodentia > Cricetidae > Chionomys > Chionomys nivalis. Next base: position 200,984,616 of record NC_080086.1, read on the forward strand.
ACCAGACTCTCGGAATGTGGCAGACAATGAGAGCTGACGAGAGGCCAAGGAGAATGACACAGGAACTTTCAACTGGCGATAGATCGAGAGAGAGACAGAGACCCAAATTGGAGCAACGGTCTGAGCTCTTAAGGTCCAAATGAGGAGCAGAAGGAGGGAGAACATGAGCAAGGAAATCAGGACCACGAGGCGTCCACCCACCCACTGTGACAGTGGAACTGATCTATTGGGAGCTCTTCAAGGCCAGCTGGACTGGGACTGAATAAGCATGGGTTGAAACTGGACTCTCTGAACATGGCGGACAATGAAGGCTGATGAGAAGCCAAGGACAATGGCACTAGGTTTCGATCCTAATACATGAACTGGCTTTGTGGGAGCTTAGCCTGTTTGGATGTTCACCTTCCTGGGCCTGGATGGAAGTGGGAGGACCTTGGTCTTCCTGTAGGGCAGGGAATTTGGACTGCTCTTCAGTATCGAGAGGGAGGGGGAATGGACTGGGGGGAGGAGAAGAGGAGTGGGGATGGGGGAGGGGAGTGGGGGGAGGGGGCAATGTGTGGGAGGAGGGGAGGGAAATGGGAAACGGAGAGCAGTTGGAAATTTTAATTAAAAAAGAATTAAAAAAAAAGAAAAAAGAAGAAAAAAAAATGCCATTATGAAATCTACTACTTTGTAGCTAACTTAATAATCTTGTAATGGGAAATACTTTTTCCTGTAGCCATCGTCCCACTTGAAATGGAGTCCATGGGGCAGGTGTTGTGCTATATTAGTTCAGACATCTATTACAGTACCAGGCATATGGTCATGCGTAAAGCATTTGCTGAGCCAGTTGTGGCCATGCATGCATCTAATTCCAGCATTTAGAGGACTAAGGAAGGCCCAAAGATTCTGGCTAGAGACTCACCTAATCTGAGCAAGACCTTATCTTAAATAATAATTGCCTATTTGCCAAATACATTTTGATAGCAATTATTGAGCTTTGTATATTATGTCTGTCGGTGATTGGTTTGATTTTATTATGATGCCTATAAGTTGTTGTACACGCATATAGTAGCCTCTTGATAATTGTGTTTATGTTCTATGACAACTCTCATGTTTAAAAACCATCTGACCTTTAATTATTTGAAAGCATTCATCTGTAAAATAATTTGTTAATAAATCATTTAGTGAGAGTTAATATTTGATTTTTTTCTGGTTATTTTGACTTTTCCATTTTGATATTTTATTGTTTATGCTGTAATCCATCTTAATATCTATTTTCTAAAATTTAGAAAGGTTTTTGCTATACATACCAGGGTAACCTTGGACTTGTTATGTAGCTCAGGCTAACCTTGAACTCAAGATTCTCCTCTCAGCTTCCAGAGTGCTGGGATTACTGGCATGCACCACCATGTCTTGCTCAATTATTTTTAAAATAAATTATGTGTCTAGGTGTTTTGTAAACTTTGTACATCATGTGCACACAATGTTCAAGTAGGCCAGAAGAGGGCATCAGATCCAGGGGACTGGAGTTACTGAGGGTTGTGATTGACCAAGCAGGTGCTGGCAATGAACACAGGCCCTTTGGAAGAACAAGTGCTCTTAACTGCTGAGCTACCTCTTCAGCCTCTCGTCAATTATTATGTACATGTATATTTATGCATATAAACATCTTCACTGCATGTAAGCATGTGTGTTGTGTGCTCCTAGATGAGAAGAACTGCAGTTACAGATGGTTTGAGTTTCTGTGTGAGTGCCAGAAATTGAATTCAGGTCCTCTGCAAGAGCAAACAGTTTTCTTAATCACAGAAAAAACCCTCCAGTCCTACATACATATAGTTTTTCTTTTCTTTTATTCTTCTTTTTTTTTTTTTGAGTCATGAGTTTACATAGCCCAGAACAATGGATTCTCCTGCTTTCCAAATCTGGGATTATAGGTATGTCCTACTGCACAAATATTTAGATCATCAACTCTTTTGGTTTTATGGGACAGGGTTTCTTTGTGTAGGCTTGGCTGTCTTGGAGCTCACTCTGTAGCCCAGGCTGGCCTCTAACGCATAGAGCTCTTCCTGCCTCTGGCTCCTGAGTGCTGGGATTAAAGGCATGTGCTCCCACCACTACCACCACCGGGCTTCATCAATTTTTCTTCCTTCATTTCTTTTCCTTCCTTCCTTCCTTCCTTCCTTCATTCCTTCCTTCCTTCCTTCCTTCCTTTTTTTCTTTAAAAACTTATTTTTATTTATATGAGTACTCTACCTGCACGTCCAACTTTGTCAGACGAGGACATGGGATCACACTATAGACAGTTGTGAGCCAGTATGTGGTTACTGGGAACTGAACTCAGCACCTCTGGAAGAGTAAGCAGTGTTCTTAGATGCTGAGCCACCTCATCAGACCCTCATCAACATTTTCTTATAGACTGATTTTTGTTTAAATTTTTCATGACTCAAACTAACTTGCACTATTACTAAACATAGACCATTTTTCATTTTAAGATTTACTGGCTGTTATGTATTTTAGATAGGGTCTTACTATGTGACCTTGCCTGACCTGGAACTTGCAATCCCCCCAGTGTCTGATAACAAAGTGCTGGAATTGCTGATACAAGGCACACTCCTGACCTCTCTTGTATTGAGGAAGAGAAAAGGGTCTTCCTAGTAAAAAGTAGTTGTTTTGTTTTGTTTTGTTTTGTTTTGTTCTTTTTGGTGGTACTGGGAATTGAGCCCAGGTCTGAAGCCACATGCTAAGAAAGTACTTTACCACAGGGCCATGTTTGTAGCCCATGTCAAATGCCATAGAAATTGTTAACGGTGAAAACAACTTTGTGTGGATTACTTGAATAGTTATTTTTGTAAAACTGTGGGTTTTACTTATACATTGCTTTTAAAAAAACAATAAAACTGGGTGCTAGTGGCTCACACCTTTAATCCCAGCAAATCCCAGCACTCCTGAGCCAGAGGCAGGCAGATGTCTGTGAGTTCAGGGCCAGCCTGGTCTACAGAATGAGTTCCACTGACAGCCAGAGCTAGACAGAGAAACCCTGTCTCAGACAAACCAGAATTTAAACCACACTGCAAAATCACTCAAATCAGACAATTTAATACCTTATATAGATGTTGGATATTTTTCTGAATAAATACTTTATCATGGATAGGTCTTGTATCCTTTATTTTTTTAGAACTTGAAAACATACCAAGTTGCATATTAAGAAGGCAATCAAAAACATTTCCTCCTCTGTTCAAGTCTGCATTATTTCAAGGCTATCCATCACACACACAAACACACACACACACACACATCGTAACAACAGCATCAAACATTAGTCTTTAAGCTTTAAATAACTAAAGACAATGCATTCCTTAAAGCAGGAGAGCATACCATGAAGTTACAGCAGTTTAGGTATAAAATATGGGGGGAATGAAATGTACTTCTGTGACAGGGATATATCTCATTGTTTTGTTCAGCTTGTGCTCAATCCTCAGCACCACAAATAACAAACCAAATTTCCTTGTGCATGACATTATCAACACATATATTATCCTTAAAGGTGTGTTTCAGGCCCATAGATCTTCTGTACCAAGTAGTCTAAAGGCCTGTTCAATAACCTAAACACTTTCGTCTCTATTTATGCCCCTATAACTGCTCCCTTTTTTGTACTCCCTTGTTTGCCATTGTGCCTTAAGGGAAAGTTGTCACCGAGTATCAAGAGTTAATATGCATGAAGAACTTAAGAGCAGTTGACCTATATAAACACTCAATAAATATTCAGAACAACTTGTAAAGGAGAGTCTGCCATTATCTCCATTAAAAAAGTGAAAAGTTCTATTTTATATTCTATGTATATTTTGTTTGTATAGGCATAACCACACATGCACGAGAGTGCCTATGGAGGTCACAAAGGGGGCACCAGATCTCCTTGAGCTGGAGTCACAGGCGGTTGTGACCTACCCAATGTGGGTACTGGGAACTGAATTTGGGTCCTGTGGTAGAATAGGAACGACTCTAAACCACTGAGCAATCTCCCAGTATCTCCACTCTTTTTCTTTCTTTTTTTGGAAGACAGGTTTTTCTGTGTAGCTCTGGTTGTCTTGGAATTTGTCTGTAGACCAGGCTGGCCTCAAACCCAGAGATTAGACTGCCTCCGTTTAATTAAATACGTGCACCACCGCTCAACCTATCCCCATTCTTATACACAAGGGATTCAAAGTACAAAAAGGTGAGGTCATACCCCAGGTCATACAAATAACAGACTGTTTCCTGTCAATCTGTATCAAACTTCCCCACCTCCAATCCAGACAACTGCTGATCTAGACTAGACATGTTCTCCAAGGTATGTATATCTAGGTATCACTACATCAAAACTAAGATGTTGTTTGTTCTTCTCATGCTCATCCTTTCATGCATACATTGCTACCTAGAGACTGGCTGCTAGGACAGTCTGAATGCAGCAGCAGAATAGATTCTAACTGTCTTTCATTAGTCAGATATTAAAGGGATCTGACGATAAAAGGGGAGACCATGTTTTGCTGCCCAATGAAATTGTTTTGCATTGGAAATATTTTAACTTTATTACATTTATTATTGTGTGTGTGTCTGTGTGTGTGTGTGTGTGTGTGTGAGAGAGAGAGAGAGAGAGAGAGAGAGAGAGAGAGAGAGAGAGAGGCAGAAAGAGAGCGAGCAGCTGGTGGTCAGTAGCTGCTGATGCAGCAGGTTCTCTTCTACCATGTGGGTCTGGGGATTGAAAGCAGATGTTTGGGTTTGTTGATAAGTGCCTTTACCTGCTGAGTCATCTTGCTTACCCAGATTTTTTTTTTTAAATTAAAAGCATTGTAGGTGATGGTGGCACCCACCTTTAATCTGAGCACTTTGGAAGCAGAGAAAGGTATATCCCAAAGTTCGATGCTAACCTGGTCTACAGAGTGAATGCCAGGAAAACTAGGGCTGCATCGAGAAATCTTGTCTCCAAAACAAACCAAAACAAACAAAGAAGCAAATAAATAAATAAAACCATTTTAGTTTTGAAACCTTATAATAAGATTGTTATTTTAAATTGAGTTTATATTGGCATTTTCTTAGTTTAATTGCTAATATAATTAATACTGCCAGACTTAGACAGTAAAACCAAAGCTCTCTGAAGGAATTACTAACCTTTGGAGAGTGAGCGACTCAAGTGTGGAACTAGAGAAGACCCGCTTTCACCATCTGATTCTACAGTTTCTGAGAACTAGGTACAGAACATGGCAGCATGCAGCTGAGATCCATAGTTGGAGGCACTTACGCTTGACGGGTATAAAGGTCTGGTTCGTCGAGGTCCTGAGATCTTAATTCCTGTGTGGAGAGGCAGCCAGCACCACCGGTGGAAATGGAACTGCGCTTCATGCTCAGAACCTAATTCATGATTTCAATATCAGAAAAATGTTCCAGATGCAAGTGGATCATTAAGCAATAATTGTCACTTTTATTCTGAAGTAGAAGAGTAACTAAGTTTATTCCTTTACGATAGTATTTTCCCTGTGTGCTGTATTTGTTTGTCATGTATACTTAAGTCCTCACTAAAGATAACACCTATGCAACTTCAAGTATTCAATACACTCGAGCAAGACAATGCAAAAATGAACATATATGATTCCTGCATCACATGGCAATCCATGATCGCAAAATTTCAATGTGTTATCCCGAATACATCACTGGTATCTCTTATGTCTATTTCAATGGTAACTCACAGACTGCTTGACAAGAAATCTCAGGCTCCTTAACTCTCCTCAAAATGTTTCCTTTGGCTTCAAAATCAGGATTCATTCTCTTTTCCTAATATCTACTTTTCTTGCTTTATGTTTAACCCCATAGTTTAATACCCACTATTGTCTTTCTGGTTCTAATCTCCCTTTCAGTAAAGACAAGCAATCCGTTCCATAACATAATGTAGAGGCTGCTTCCATTCTCAAAATATTTTAGTATCATAAGCATACCTATGTCAGACCCTGTCTTCGTCTCTGCAGCACTAGACGCTAGCCACTCAGCTTTCTCTGGTCCTGCCCTGGCTTCTTTCTAGGATAAGACAGAACTCACTGTTGATAAAATTATATATATATATATATGTAGTGAAGAGAAGTCACGCTATGCGATAAGGCTTACACAGGAGGCTTATTGGAAGATGAGAGAGAAGGGACAGAGAAGGCAGAGAGGGGAGCAGACTAGTCCCATGGGTAAAGAGTGCGGGAGAGAGAGGGAGGTAGACACAGGAGAAGGGGGAGGTTAGGGGTAGGTCCACCTGTTACAAGGAACCATAGCAAATGTGCCCAGAAGTGGCTACAGGTGAAGTGCTCTTAGTGGCTACAGGTGAGGAGGTTTCCTGTCAGGACCCTAAGGACAGGCAGGCCAATGCAGATTCCCAAATACTAACACCAAATAATAACACCCACTTTATTGTTTGTTTGAGCTGGGGACTTTAGCACAATAGGCTGTGCACTGAGTCACATCACTCCTTGTTCGACTGCTTACATTCCACTTAGGTCTTATTCTCAAGCCTTCAGTTTCCCAGACTTTTTCTTCTTACATGGCTTTTCAGATGCTGCATTACCACAGGAACGCAGTGTTTTAACCTGTCCCTCCCAGGCAGTCCTCCCCTTCTCCCCCTCCCTGCGGAACACCTTGGTCAGCAATCAGCATCCTCTTTTCCCTCTCCAGGCGCTGTGCACACAAACTTACTGATCCCTGAACCCAGAACCTGGCAGATGCCGCCCCAGGTCTCTGATGCCACAGAGTTTCTTAGCAGGAACAGAGTTAACCCCATGCCAGCAGTTACCTTTCTCTCTGGTTCTTGACCCGCAGCGCCCACTTCCAGTAAAATGCACAACTGCTTAGGAAGACACCCACCAATGCCAACCAGGAGCCATTTGGATTTTAAAGTCTCCGCCTGCGTGACGTCAGAAAGCCTCTTGCGAGTACTCTTAAGCAAGAAGGCTATGCCAGTTCCCAGACAGTGGTGGGAAGTCCTAGGGCAAAAGCTTAGATTTCTAAATCTTGCAGCTGTTGTGCCTCTGGCTAGAATTGTAGTTTTGTCCCTAGCAACCCTTTTGAGTTTCAGCCTTTCCTAGCCATCAGTGTGTCTCCTCATCTGTATTTGAGACAATCAAGTACTTTTGCAGCAGTGCCCAGTTGTTTTCCATAGTATCTTTTATTGTTGTTTTGTTTTGTAAAATATCCCTGGGCCTGGTGAAATGGCTCCATGGGTAAGAGCACTGCCTGCTCTTCCAAAGAAATGGGTTAAATCCCCAGGACCCATAACTATAACTCTAATTTCAGGAGGTCTGATGCCCTCTTCTGGCCTTGGTGGGCACCAGACACACGTGTGGTATACAGACATACATGTAGGCAAAACACTTTATACATAAAATAAAAATAATAAAGATCTTTTTTAAAAAAATAAAGGCAAATAAAAAGTATTCTTGTACAGTTTTATCAGGACCTAAGTTCTCAAAATTCATTTCAACACTCATCTTAGTTTCAAGATGCCTTAAGAAGTACAAAATTTGCTGGTCAGTGGTGGTACATTCCTTTACTCCCAGTACTAAAGAGGCAGAGGCAGGGGGATCTCTGTGAGTTTGAGAAGAGTCTACAGAAGAAATACAAAATCACTTTAGCTAAGACATTTGAATTGGAAGTATTATCTCTGTTTGACCAAGATCTCCCATATTTTGTCATTACAAGGTCAATTAGCAAGACTATTGTAATAGCTATTGCTTATGCATTAACTACTCCTGGATTCTTTTTATAGAAGACTGAAGTGAGAAAGGATTAATGTTCTACGGGTGCTTAAATAAAGCAAGTTTTCACATACTAGTCCTTCTAAAATCATTCCTCATCAAAGAACTCATTGAAACATTTTTTTTGTACAAATTTTAAAAAGTTGAAGTCTACAGTCATCAGGCTGGTAGTCATAGACACACAAAAACCTGACAAGCTTGCTTTCTATGTCTACTTCTGAATGCCACTCAGGATCAAGTGAGATAATTGTATCAGGATTTTAGCTTAGTGATACATGGCGTTAATAAATTAAAATTCATCCTAAGGAATGTAGTGGGAAGAAATGATAATGTAATCAAGTTGAATTTAATTTGCTAGATATTTTATAATGACATTTTAAGTCATAAGCAACTGTAATATACTTTACTATTAGAAACTCTTTTAATTAATGCAGGCCACCTTATTCCCATGTGGTTATGCCGTGGCAGTATCTGTGAAAAATTCTTCAGAGCAGGTAATAGGGATATGTTACATCTCTTTTTATCTTCTTTTTTTTTCTGAGACAAGCTTGTCTATTTAACAGTCTTGGCTGTGTCCCTTTTTTACCTTTTATGTTAATTCTTTAAAAACAACTACTTCTTTATTTTATTCATTGTATTATGTGTAGTTGGAATTTTCCTTTGGGCCACCGAGAAACTCCCAAATAATTTATTATGAATGCTTCTTATTAATTATAAGTGCTTAGTCTTAGCTTAGGCTCGTCCTGCTAGCTTTTTGAACTTAATTTAACCTGTTTCTATTCATCTACATTTTTCCTTGGGGCTTTTTACCTTTCTTTTATTCTGTATGTCTTGGTTTCCTGCTTCCTCCATGTGTGTCTGATTGGCCACTGGTTTCTCCCTGGTATCTCTTTTTCTTTCTTCCTTTCTAAGCCTCAATTCCTCCTGCTACTCAGTTTCCCTGCCTGCAAGTCCTGCCTATACCTCTTTCTTGCTATTGGCCATTTAGCTTTTTGTTAGACTAATCAGGTGCCTTAGGCAGACAAGGTAAAACAGCAACACATTTTTACATATAATTCAACAAATGCAACACGTCTTTACATAGTTATACAAATATTTTGTAACAATGAAACATCATTTCTCCTTTTACTTTTTTTCTTCAAACCCGCTCTTATATGCCTCCTTGTTCCCTTTCAAATTCATGGATTTTTCATTAATTTTGTTACATGCATATGTGTATGTAACCTGCCCGATCTGTATGTTACTTGTCTGTATGCTGTCAGGGTTATAATTAGGTTGAAGGGAGATAAATACACAGGGAGAAAGGAGAGCAAAATAATAGTATGGATATGTGAAAAAAATCACAAGGATTCATACTGTTAAGTACCTAAGAAACTATAACACACACATACTTTAATTTAGTATAATGTTATTTGTATGTATGATTCAGGGCTCACCATTTGGTATTGGATAAGCATTTCGTGTACTCTTCCCACAGTAGGACTAAAACTGTTTCTCCACTCCCGGCATTTGTGAGTTCCCTATAGTTCTTTGTGTAGGGCTGGTTGGCCCCTTGTCCCTTATAGATTGCCTCTTGTCCTTATTCAGCTCATACTTAAGCAGCCATGTTAATAAGATTTTATTGGTGTAGATTCTGACATTCCTAGGAGATACAATGTCACAGCAAACTCCATGATGCTCTGGCTCTTATAATCTATGTGTCCCCTCCTTTACAATGTTTCGTGATACTTACGTGTAGTGATATTTCATTTGTATTTTAATAAAGAAAGTTTAGCTGAAGATCAGAGAGTAAGTGGTAGCACACACCTTTAATCTCAGTAGCCACACTAGTTTGCCATAGAAACCTGGCGGTGCACGCCTTTAATCCCAGTGGTGCACATCTTTAATCCCAACCTAAAGAATGGAATGCAAGACAGAAGGAGAAAGCTCTCAGACACAGTCTCATCACCCTGTTATTTGATTTCTCTGTTAGATTGCCTTCACATATGCATTTATTTCAGGAAGCATCGACTGTATCAATACCCATGCCACTGCACACTACTTCCGTGGCCTTAGTTTTAGCTGTTTCTCCCTGTATACACTCCCTCGTCCCTCTATTTCTCTCCTTGCACCTCCCCTCACCAGCCTGTACCTTTCTATTCTATTTCTTCTTTCCTGATGAGATGCTTCTCTCCTCCTTAGTCTGTTACTCTATGCTTAATCTCTGTGATTCTGTATATCCACATGTAAGCTAATACATGCCACATTTGGCTTTCTGTGTCTGGGTACCTCACTCAGGGTGATTTCTCCCCCTAGTTCTACCCATTTACTGTGAATTTAATTCTTTATAATGGCTGAGTAATATTCATTTGTATAAAGGTTCCAATTTTTATTATCCATTCATATTCATGTCTTGAATATGTTATCCAATTTCTGGGCATTATTAATAGAGCAGCAATGGACATGGTTGAGTAAGCGTCTCTGTGGTAGGATGAAGTTTCCTTTGGGTAAATGCCCAAGAGTGATAGAGCTGGATCACGAGGTAGATCAGGTCCCATCTCTCTAAGGTAAATCCACACTCATTTCCATAGTGACTGTATGAGTCTGCACTCCTACCAGCAGTGGATGAGTGTACCCCTTATTCTATGTCCTTGCCAGCAGGAACTGTCACTCATATTATTGATCCTAGGGATTCTGACAGGTGTAAAGTGGACTCTCAAAGCAGACTTGGTTTGCATTTCACTGATGACTGAGAATGTTGAACATTTAAGTCTTTCTCAGCCACTTAAGATTCCCTATTGAGAATTCTCTGTTTAAAAATTCCCAGTTTTAATTGAGTCATTTGTTTTCTTGATATCTAGCCTTTTGAGTTCTTTATACATTTTGTTTGAGTTTTTTTGTATAATTTTGGATATTAGCCCTCTATTGGGTGTGTAGTTGATAAAAAAATATTTTACCATTCTGTAAGCTGCCACTTTGTCTGAATGATGGGATCTTTTGTCATGCAGAAGCTTTTCAGTTTCATGAGATCCCATTTATTAATTGTTGAAATTAGTGTCTGTGTTAATAGTGTTCTGCTCAGAAAGTCTTTTCCTATGTCATTGATTTCAGGGATCGTCCCTTCTTTTTCTTCTGTTAGGTTCAAGATATCTGGTTTTAGGTTGAGGTCTGTGTGGGAATTCCTTTCCATTAAATATTTTTTGGGATGTGGGGGTGTGTCAGCAATAGGGTGGCTTCTGTGTGCTGACATGATCTCTTATAAGGGAGAGAATGGTCTCCCATGTATTTCTGGTTTCTTCATCAAAGATCAGGAGTCCGTAGGCACTTGAATTACACCTGACTTCTCAGTGGAAACCATGAAAGCCAGAATGTCTTAGATAGATGTGCTGCCAACACTAAGAGACCATGAAGGCAATCACAGCAAAGCTTGCATTCACCATCAATGGAGAAAAAAGATATTCCAGGACAAAAACAGATTTAAATAATAGGTAGCCACAAACCCAGCCTTACAGAAACTACTAGAAGGCAAAGCACAAACCAAGGAAGCTAAGAACACCCATAATAACACAGACATCTGACAACTCTCCACCACCACAACTCAAAGAAGGGAAACACACACTCTAATAGTAGGTTTCAACACTCCTCTCTCACCAATGGACAGGCTAAACAGACAGAAACTTAATGGAGCAATAAGAGATATCACAGATGTAGTGAAACAAATGAAATTAATAGACATCTATAGAACATTCCACCCAACAGAAAAGAAAATACCTTCTTCTCAGCATCTCATGGAACCTTCTCAAAAATTGATCACATAATCAGTAACAAAGCAAACATTCACAGATACAAAAGAAAATGTAGTAACCAGCTGTGTACTATTGGATTACCATGGAATAATGCTAGAATTCAACAACAATTCTACCCCCAGAATGCCTACAAACTCATGAAAACTGAACAGTCAACTACTCTCCAGAAGATGACATCAGATACCTTAGAATTAGAGATATAAGGGATTGTGAGCTGCCATATGGGTGCTGTTAACTGAACCTTTGTCCTCTGCAAGAGCGGCAAGTGCTCTTAATCATGGATTCATCAACCCAGCCCTAGAAGGTACTTCATTTTTTCCCTTAAACCCAGATGTCATTAGGAAAGATCCTTTTACAGATGGTGCTGAGAAAACTGGGTATGTACCTGTAGAAGAATGAAATCAGGTCGAGTCTCAAACTACATGAAACATTGAAAATAGATCACAGATTTCATGTGAAGACAGGACATGCTGAAACTGCAGGGAAGACACATCAACTATGTCCCGTGTCAACAATCATCCTATGCAGAGGTAGGAACTTCTGAATGGACTGTGACAGCAGAGAACACAACCCAAGGACTGACACATGGATTATAGCAAACTAAAAACCTGCCTAACAATGGAAGGAACCTCACAACTGAAGAGACAGCTTACAGATTTGAGAAATCATTGCCAACTCTGTATCGCATAGGGTTCTATTATGTAAAAACAGCCAAGATTAAACCAAATCCAATCCATACATGAGGTAATGAGGTGAGCAGACAGTCCTCAAAGGAAGAAATAGAAATGGCAAATAATATTTGATGATGGGTTCAACATCCTAAGCCATCAGGGAAAGGTGAAATTAAAATGATTTATACTGTCACCTTACTAGCTCAGAATGACTTTCATCAAGAAAACAGAACAACAGATGCTGGCAGGAATTTGAGGAAAGAGGAAACTTTACTCACTGCTAGTGAGCATAAATTGCAGCTACTGAGGAAATCAGTAAGTAGGTTTGTCAAAAATGAGAAAGTGGTGGGAGAGATGTCTCAGGGAAAAGCACTGGCTGCTCTTACAGAGGAACTGGGTTTGGTTCCCAGCACCCACTTGGTGGCTCAGAACCATCTATAACTCCAGTTCCAGGGAATCCCTTTCTGACCTCCACAGTCACCACGGATGTAGACATATATTGCAGGAAAAATATTCACACACATAAAAATAAAAGATAAACAAATCTTTGAGGACAACAACCAAAACTATCACATGATCTGCCTATATGCCTCAGTGATAAAGAGCACTTCTTGTTCTTCCAGAGGACCAGCATTTGATTCCCAACACTCAAACCAGGCAGTTCACAACCACCTGTAACACAAGCCCCAGGAGGGTCTGACATCTCTCATCTCTGTGGTCACACACACACACACACACAGAGATTTAAAAGTAAAAAAATGACATTTGTAGGAAAATGGGTGAAATTTCAACTCAGAATGTTAGCTGAAATAAACTGCGTTCAGATAAACACTATGTTTTCTCTCATGTGTGTAGCCTTGATTGAAGTTTCTATGTGTGAGTGGGTCGGTGTCCATGTGTGGATGACTCATGAAACTAGAGAACTGTGAGAGGGAAAAAGAGACCTGAAGGATTAGGGTACAGGAACATTGACAGAAGATAATGCAATATTGTACTGGGAGAGCAGAAATTAGGTTGTTGTGGGCAATGGAAAAACAGCAAGAATGGGACAGAGGGGAGGGCAAGGCAAAGGCCAGAGGGCAGGGTGTGGAAGAAGAAAACATGTGTAAAAATGCCATTATGAGCTTGTCCCGTCCAGCTTGCATCCAGAACCCTTCTTCCTTCTGTCCCCTTTCCTCTTTGGGCACATAACGCCATCCAGCTCAGTCTGTCTGGCGCTGGGGCCAAATCCTCAGGGCAAGTAGGCAGGCGAGACCTCCTTTGTCTCACTGGCCTGCCTACACCAACCAAGGTAGGCGCTTTGTTTACGAACTACCCAACCTGCACGGAGATCTGATCTCGGCACCAGGAGAGACAGCAGTGCGGCGAGTTTGTGACCAGCGGCGGCGGAAGCAGCCCTGGACAGGGAACTCTGAAGTTCCTCATCCCCCTCCCTATACTCCCCGGGCTCCCTGCAGGGGCTCTACCCACCCCCCCCATACTGCCTCTCTCTTCTTGTCCCACCCAGCTTGCATCCAGAACCCTTCTTCCTTCTGTCCCCTTTCCTCTTTGGGCACATAACACCATCCAGCTCAGTCTGTCTGGCGCTGGGGGCAAATCTTCAGGGCAAGTAGGCAGGTGAGACCTCCTTTGTCTCACTGGCCCACCTGGACCAACCAAGGTAGGCGCTTTGTTTACGAACTACCCAACCTGCACGGAGATCTGATCTCGGCACCAGGAGAGACAGCAGTGCGGCGAGTTTGTGACCAGCGGCGGCGGAAGCAGCCCTGGACAGGGAACTCTGAAGTTCCTCATCCCCCTCCCTATACTCCCCGGGCTCCCTGCAGGGGCTCTACCCCCCCATACTGCCTCTCTCTTCTTGCCCCACCCAGCTTGCATCCAGAACCCTTCTTCCCTCTGTCCCCTTTCCTCTTTGGGCACATATCACCATCCAGCTCAGTCTGTCTGGCGCTGGGGGCAAATCCTCAGGGCAAGTAGGCAGGCGAGACCTCCTTTGTTTCACTGGCCCGCCTGCACCAACCAAGGTAGGCGCTTTGTTTACGAACTACCCAACCTGCACGGAGACCTGATCTCGGCACCAGGAGAGACAGCAGTGGGGTGAGTTTGTGACCAGCGGTGGCGGAAGCAGCCCTGGACAGGGAACTCTGAAGTTCCTCATCCCCCTCCCTATACTCCCCGGGCTCCCTGCAGGGGCTCTACCCCCCCATACTGCCTCTCTCTTCTTGTCCCACCCAGCTTGCATCCAGAACCCTTCTTCCTTCTGTCCCCTTTTCTCTTTGGGCACATAACACCATCCAGCTCAGTCTGTCTGGTGCTGGGGGCAAATCCTCAGGGCAAGTAGGCTGGCGAGACTTCCTTTATTTCACTGGCCTGCCTGCAACAAGCAAGGATAGACATCACTAGAACACCAGGAGAGCTAGCACTGCAGAGAGCCATCACTGGGAAGGTACATCAGTAGGCAAGGAGACCTGATCCAGTAAAAGAAGATCCAGAGGGGAGCATTCGGAGAAAGAGATGGGCAGGCGCCAATGCAAGAATTCACCTAACAATCTGAAAAACTATATGAAACCACCAGAACCCAGCGACATCCCAACAGGTGGACATGAACACCTTAATCATGAAGAAGTAGATAAAATTGACTTTATGAAAGTGATTGACGCCCTTAAACAGCATGTAAAAAATGCCCTTATAGAAATGGATGAGAAGTATAACAGAAAGTTTGAAGAATTGAGTAAATCAGTGAATGATACCCTAGGAAACCAAGGAAAAACAATCAAACAGATAATGGAAACAGTTCAAGGCTTAAAAACTGAAATGGAGGCAAAGAAGAAAACACAAACAGAAGGCCAGCTGGACAGGGAAAATCTAGGTAAACGAATAGAGACTACAGAAGCAAGCATCACCAACAGAATACAAGAGATAGAAGAAAGAATCTCAGATTCTGAAGATACCATAGAGAAAATAAACACGCTGATCAAAGAAAACAGCAAGGCCAACAAATTCTCATCACAAAACATTCAGGAAATATGGGACACAATAAAAAGACCAAACCTAAGAATAATAGGAATAGAAGAAGGAGAAGAAGCGCAGCTCAACGGTCCAGAAAATATATTTAATAAAATTATAGAAGAAAACTTTCCCAACCTAAAGAAAGATATACCTATGAAGGTTCAAGAAGCATACAGAACACCGAATAGGCTGGATCAAAAAAAACATCCTCTCGCCATATAATAATCAAAACACAAAGCATACAGAATAAAGAAAGAATACTAAGAGCAGCAAAGGAAAAAGGCCAAGTTACTTATAAAGGTAAACCTATCAGACATACACCTGACTTCTCTATGGAAACCATGAAAGCCAGAAGGTCCTGGATAGATGTACTGCAGAAACTAAGAGACCATGGATGCAAGCCCAGACTACTATACCCAGCCAAGCTTTCGTTCACTATAAATGGAGAAAACAAAATTTTCCAGGATAAAAACAAATTTAAACAATACGTAGCCACAAATCCAGCCTTACAGAAATAATAGAAGGAAAATCACTAACCAAGGAGTCCAACAATGACCACAATATCTCAGACAACTAGAGACCCTTCACCAGCGCAACACAAAGAAGGGGAACACACAAAATTTACAACTTAAAAAATGACCGGAGTTAACAACCACTGGTCATTAATATCACTTAATGTCAATGGACTCAACTCTCCTATAAAAAGGCACAGACTAAGAGATTGGATACGAAAACAGGATCCAACATTCTGCTGTTTACAAGAAACACACCTCAACCACAAAGACAGGCACCTACTCAGAGTAAAGGGTTGGGATAAGGCTTATCAAGTAAATGGACCTAAGAAACAAGCAGGGGTGGCCATACTAATTTCTAACAAAGTTGACTTCAAACTTAAATCATTCAGGAGAGATGGAGAGGGACATTTTCTACTCATAACAGGAACAATTCATCAGGATGAAGTCTCAATCCTGAATATCTATGCCCCTAATATAAAAGCACCCACGTACGTAAAAGAAACATTGTTAAAACTCAAGGCAGCCATCAAACCGCACACATTAATAGTAGGAGACTTTAATACTCCTCTCTCACCAATGGACAGGTCAAGTAGACAGAAACCTAACAGAGAAATAAGAGAATTAATGGAGGTAATGAATCAAATGGACTTAACAGACATCTATAGAATATTCCACCCAAATAGGAAAGAATATACCTTCTTCTCTGCAGCTCATGGAACCTTCTCAAAAATCGACCACATACTCGGTAACAAAGCAAACATCCACAGTTACAAAAAAATATTAATAACCACCTGTATCTTATCAGATCACCATGGATTAAAGCTAGAATTCAGCAACAATGCTACCCCCAGAAAGCCTACAAACTCATGGAAACTGAATAGTCAACTACTGAACCATACCTGGATTAAGGAAGAAATAAAGAAAGAAATTAAACTCTTCCTTGAAGACAATGAAAATAAAGAAACAACATACTCAAACCTATGGGACACTATGAAAGCAGTTCTGAGAGGAAAGTTCATAGCACTAACTGCCCACTTAAAGAAAACAGAGAAAGCACACATTGGAGACTTAACAGCCCACCTGAAAGCTCTAGAAAAAAAAGAAGCAGACTCACCTAGAAGGGGTAGAAGACTGGAAATAATCAAACTGAGGGCTGAAATCAACAAAATAGAAACACAGAAAACAATTGAAAGAATCAATGAATCAAAAAGCTGGTTCCTGGAGAAAATCAACAAGATTGATAAACCCCTATCCAAACTAATCAAACGGCAGAGAGAGAATTTGCAAATTAATAAGATCAGAAATGAAAAGGGAGACATAACCACAGACACAGAGGAAATTCAGAGAATCATTAGATCTTACTACAAAAGCCTGTATGCCACAAAACTGGAAAATGTAAAAGAAATGGACGCTTTTTTAGATAAATACCATTTACCAAAGTTAAACCAGGACCAGGTGAACAACCTAAATAGACCTGTTAATCGTGAAGAATTAGAAGCGGTTATCAAAAATCTCCCTTCCAAAAAAAGTCCAGGACCAGATGGTTTCAACGCGGAATTCTACCAGAACTTCCAAGAAGACCTAATACCTATTCTCCTTAATGTATTTCACAATATAGAAACAGAAGAGTCATTGCCAAATTCCTTTTATGAAGCTACAGTAACTCTGATACCAAAACCACACAAAGACCCAACCAAGAAAGAGAATTACAGGCCAATCTCACTCATGAACATCGACGCAAAATCCTCAACAAAATTCTGGCAAACCGAATCCAAGAACACATTAGAAAAATTATCCATTATGATCAAGTAGGCTTCATACCAGAGATGCAGGGCTGGTTTAACATACGCAAATCTATCAATGTAATACATCATATAAATAAACTGAAAGAAAAAAACCATATGATCGTTTCTTTAGATGCTGAAAAAGCATTTGACAAAATTCAACATCCCTTTATGATAAAAGTCTTGGAGAGATTAGGGATACAAGGGTCATACCTAAATATAATTAAAGCTATATACAGCAAGCCGACAGCTAATATCAAACTAAATGGAGAGAAACTTAAAGCCATCCCACTAAAATCAGGAACACGCCAAGGCTGTCCACTCTCTCCATACCTCTTCAATATAGTTCTCGAAGTTTTAGCAATAGCAATAAGACAACATAAGGGGATAAAGGGGATTCAAATTGGAAAGGAAGAAGTTAAACTTGCATTATTTGCAGATGATATGATAGTGTACATGAGCGACCCCAAAAACTCCTCCAAAGAACTCCTACAGCTGATAAACGCCTTTAGTAACGTGGCAGGATACAAGATCAACTCCAAAAAATCAGTCGCCCTCTTATACACAAAGGATATGGAAGCAGAGAGAGAAATAAGAGAATCATCACCTTTCATGATAGCCACAAACAGAATAAAATATCTTGGGGTAACTCTAACCAAGGAAGTGAAAGATCTATTTGACAAAAACTTTAAGGCATTGAAGAAAGAAATTGAAGAGGATACCAGAAAATGGAAGGATCTCCCTTGCTCTTGGATTGGGAGAATCAACATAGTAAAAATGGCAATTCTACCAAGGGCAATTTATAGATTCAATGCAATCCCCATTAAAATCCCATCAAAATTCTTCACAGATCTTGAAAGGACAACAATCAACTTTATATGGAGAAACAAAAAACCCAGGATAGCCAAAACAATCTTATACAATAAAGGAACTTCTGGAGGCATTACCATCCCTGACTTCAAACTCTATTACAGAGCTACAGTAATGAAAACAGCGTGGTACTGGCATAAAAACAGAGAAGTCGACCAATGGAATCGTATAGAAGACCCGGATTTTAACCCACAAACCTATGAACAACTGATTTTCGATAAAGGAGCTAAAAGTATACAATGGAAGAAAGAAAGCATCTTCAACAAATGGTGCTGGCACAATTGGATGTCAACCTGTAGAAGAATGAAAATAGACCCATATCTATCACCATGCACAAAACTCAAGTCCAAATGGATCAAAGACCTCAATATCAATCTGAACACACTGAACCTGATAGAAGAGAAAATGGGAAGTACCCTACAACATATGGGCACTGGAGATCGCTTCCTATGTATAACCCCAGCAGCACAGACATTAAGGGCAACATTGAATAAATGGGACCTCCTGAAACTGAGAAGCTTCTGTAAAGCAAAGGACACTGTCATTAAGACAAAAAGGCAGCCTACTGACTGGGAGAAGATCTTCACCAACTCCGCAACAGACAAAGGTCTGATCTCCAAAATATATAAAGAACTCAAGAAACTAGACCTTAAAAGGATAATTAACCCAATTAAAAAATGGGGCTCTGAACTGAACAGAGAATTCTCAACAGAAGAAGTTAAAATGGCCAAAAGATACTTAAGGTCATGCTCAACCTCCTTAGCGATCAGAGAAATGCAAATCAAAACAACTTTGAGATATCATCTTACACCTGTCAGAATGGCTAAAATCAAAAACACCAAGGATAGCCTTTGCTGGAGAGGTTGTGGAGAAAGGGGTACCCTCATCCATTGCTGGTGGGACTGCAAACTTGTGCAACCACTTTGGAAATCAGTGTGGCGGTTTCTCAGAAAAATTGGGATCAACCTACCCCTGGACCCAGCAATACCACTCTTGGGAATATACCCAAGATTTGCCCTATCATATGACAAAAGCATTTGTCCAACTATGTTCATAGCAGCATTATTTGTAATAGCCAGAACCTGGAAGCAACCTAGATGCCTACTCTGCGGTAAAAAAACAATGACTTCTCGAATTTTGCATGCAAATGGATGGAAATAGAAAATACGATCCTTAGTGAGGTAACCCAGACCCAAAAATAAGAACATGGGATGTACTCACTCATAATTGGTTTCTAGCCATGGATAGGGGCCACTGAGTCTATAATTTGTGATCCTAAAGAAGCTAAACAAGAGGGTAAACCCAAGGAAAAACATATAGATATCCTCCCAGCTATGGGAAATAGACATGACTGATGGGCAAAAAATTGGAATCTTGGGGGTGGGGTGGGATGGGGATGAGGGGTGATGGGGAGAGAAAAGTGTGAAGGAGAGGATGAGGGGAACTGGGGGAATCGGGGTGATTGGGGATAAAGGAAGGTTGGATAGGGGAGCAGGGAAACTCATACCTTAGGTAAGGGAGCCACCTAAGGGGTGGCAAGAGACTTGAACTTGGAATGGCTACCAGATGCCCAGGGCAATGTCCCCAGTTAGTTCATTGGGGCACCTGAGGATAGGGAACCTGAAATGAACCTATCCTATAATCATACTGATGAATATCTTGCATATCGCCATAGAACCTTCATCTAGCGATGGATGGAGATAGAGCCAGAGACCCACACTGGAGCACCGGACTGAGCTCCCAAGGTTATAATGAGGAGCAGAAGGAGAGAGAACATGAACAAGGAAGTCAGGACCATGAGGGGTGCACCCAACCACTGAGACAGTGGGGCCGATCTATTGGGAGCTCACCAAGGTCAGCTGGACTGCTACTGAAAAAACATGGGATAAAACCAGACTCTCGGAATGTGGCAGACAATGAGAGCTGACGAGAGGCCAAGGAGAATGACACAGGAACTTTCAACTGGCGATAGATCGAGAGAGAGACAGAGACCCAAATTGGAGCAACGGTCTGAGCTCTTAAGGTCCAAATGAGGAGCAGAAGGAGGGAGAACATGAGCAAGGAAATCAGGACCACGAGGCGTCCACCCACCCACTGTGACAGTGGAACTGATCTATTGGGAGCTCTTCAAGGCCAGCTGGACTGGGACTGAATAAGCATGGGTTGAAACTGGACTCTCTGAACATGGCGGACAATGAAGGCTGATGAGAAGCCAAGGACAATGGCACTAGGTTTCGATCCTAATACATGAACTGGCTTTGTGGGAGCTTAGCCTGTTTGGATGTTCACCTTCCTGGGCCTGGATGGAAGTGGGAGGACCTTGGTCTTCCTGTAGGGCAGGGAATTTGGACTGCTCTTCAGTATCGAGAGGGAGGGGGAATGGACTGGGGGGAGGAGAAGAGGAGTGGGGATGGGGGAGGGGAGTGGGGGGAGGGGGCAATGTGTGGGAGGAGGGGAGGGAAATGGGAAACGGAGAGCAGTTGGAAATTTTAATTAAAAAAGAATTAAAAAAAAAGAAAAAAGAAGAAAAAAAATGCCATTATGAAATCTACTACTTTGTAGCTAACTTAATAATCTTGTAATGGGAAATACTTTTTCCTGTAGCCATCGTCCCACTTGAAATGGAGTCCATGGGGCAGGTGTTGTGCTATATTAGTTCAGACATCTATTACAGTACCAGGCATATGGTCATGCGTAAAGCATTTGCTGAGCCAGTTGTGGCCATGCATGCATCTAATTCCAGCATTTAGAGGACTAAGGAAGGCCCAAAGATTCTGGCTAGAGACTCACCTAATCTGAGCAAGACCTTATCTTAAATAATAATTGCCTATTTGCCAAATACATTTTGATAGCAATTATTGAGCTTTGTATATTATGTCTGTCGGTGATTGGTTTGATTTTATTATGATGCCTATAAGTTGTTGTACACGCATATAGTAGCCTCTTGATAATTGTGTTTATGTTCTATGACAACTCTCATGTTTAAAAACCATCTGACCTTTAATTATTTGAAAGCATTCATCTGTAAAATAATTTGTTAATAAATCATTTAGTGAGAGTTAATATTTGATTTTTTTCTGGTTATTTTGACTTTTCCATTTTGATATTTTATTGTTTATGCTGTAATCCATCTTAATATCTATTTTCTAAAATTTAGAAAGGTTTTTGCTATACATACCAGGGTAACCTTGGACTTGTTATGTAGCTCAGGCTAACCTTGAACTCAAGATTCTCCTCTCAGCTTCCAGAGTGCTGGGATTACTGGCATGCACCACCATGTCTTGCTCAATTATTTTTAAAATAAATTATGTGTCTAGGTGTTTTGTAAACTTTGTACATCATGTGCACACAATGTTCAAGTAGGCCAGAAGAGGGCATCAGATCCAGGGGACTGGAGTTACTGAGGGTTGTGATTGACCAAGCAGGTGCTGGCAATGAACACAGGCCCTTTGGAAGAACAAGTGCTCTTAACTGCTGAGCTACCTCTTCAGCCTCTCGTCAATTATTATGTACATGTATATTTATGCATATAAACATCTTCACTGCATGTAAGCATGTGTGTTGTGTGCTCCTAGATGAGAAGAACTGCAGTTACAGATGGTTTGAGTTTCTGTGTGAGTGCCAGAAATTGAATTCAGGTCCTCTGCAAGAGCAAACAGTTTTCTTAATCACAGAAAAAACCCTCCAGTCCTACATACATATAGTTTTTCTTTTCTTTTATTATTCTTTTTTTTTTTTTGAGTCATGAGTTTACATAGCCCAGAACAATGGATTCTCCTGCTTTCCAAATCTGGGATTATAGGTATGTCCTACTGCACAAATATTTAGATCATCAACTCTTTTGGTTTTATGGGACAGGGTTTCTTTGTGTAGGCTTGGCTGTCTTGGAGCTCACTCTGTAGCCCAGGCTGGCCTCTAACGCATAGAGCTCTTCCTGCCTCTGGCTCCTGAGTGCTGGGATTAAAGGCATGTGCTCCCACCACTACCACCACCGGGCTTCATCAACTTTTTCTTCCTTCATTTCTTTTCCTTCCTTCCTTCCTTCCTTCCTTCCTTCCTTCCTTCCTTCCTTCATTCCTTCCTTCCTTCCTTCCTTCCTTTTTTTCTTTAAAAACTTATTTTTATTTATATGAGTACTCTACCTGCACGTCCAACTTTGTCAGACGAGGACATGGGATCACACTATAGACAGTTGTGAGCCAGTATGTGGTTACTGGGAACTGAACTCAGCACCTCTGGAAGAGTAAGCAGTGTTCTTAGATGCTGAGCCACCTCATCAGACCCTCATCAACATTTTCTTATAGACTGATTTTTGTTTAAATTTTTCATGACTCAAACTAACTTGCACTATTACTAAACATAGACCATTTTTCATTTTAAGATTTACTGGCTGTTATGTATTTTAGATAGGGTCTTACTATGTGACCTTGCCTGACCTGGAACTTGCAATCCCCCCAGTGTCTGATAACAAAGTGCTGGAATTGCTGATACAAGGCACACTCCTGACCTCTCTTTTATTGAGGAAGGGAAAAGGGTCTTCCTAGTAAAAAGTAGTTGTTTTGTTTTGTTTTGTTTTGTTTTGTTCTTTTTGGTGGTACTGGGAATTGAGCCCAGGTCTGAAGCCACATGCTAAGAAAGTACTTTACCACAGGGCCATGTTTGTAGCCCATGTCAAATGCCATAGAAATTGTTAACGGTGAAAACAACTTTGTGTGGATTACTTGAATAGCTATTTTTGTAAAACTGTGGGTTTTACTTATACATTGCTTTTAAAAAAACAATAAAACTGGGTGCTAGTGGCTCACACCTTTAATCCCAGCAAATCCCAGCACTCCTGAGCCAGAGGCAGGCAGATGTCTGTGAGTTCAGGGCCAGCCTGGTCTACAGAATGAGTTCCACTGACAGCCAGAGCTAGACAGAGAAACCCTGTCTCAGACAAACCAGAATTTAAACCACACTGCAAAATCACTCAAATCAGACAATTTAATACCTTATATAGATGTTGGATATTTTTCTGAATAAATACTTTATCATGGATAGGTCTTGTATCCTTTATTTTTTTAGAACTTGAAAACATACCAAGTTGCATATTAAGAAGGCAATCAAAAACATTTCCTCCTCTGTTCAAGTCTGCATTATTTCAAGGCTATCCATCACACACACAAACACACACACACACACACACATCGTAACAACAGCATCAAACATTAGTCTTTAAGCTTTAAATAACTAAAGACAATGCATTCCTTAAAGCAGGAGAGCATACCATGAAGTTACAGCAGTTTAGGTATAAAATATGGGGGGAATGAAATGTACTTCTGTGACAGGGATATATCTCATTGTTTTGTTCAGCTTGTGCTCAATCCTCAGCACCACAAATAACAAACCAAATTTCCTTGTGCATGACATTATCAACACATATATTATCCTTAAAGGTGTGTTTCAGGCCCATAGATCTTCTGTACCAAGTAGTCTAAAGGCCGGTTCAATAACCTAAACACTTTCGTCTCTATTTATGCCCCTATAACTGCTCCCTTTTTTGTACTCCCTTGTTTGCCATTGTGCCTTAAGGGAAAGTTGTCACCGAGTATCAAGAGTTAATATGCATGAAGAACTTAAGAGCAGTTGACCTATATAAACACTCAATAAATATTCAGAACAACTTGTAAAGGAGAGTCTGCCATTATCTCCATTAAAAAAGTGAAAAGTTCTATTTTATATTCTATGTATATTTTGTTTGTATAGGCATAACCACACATGCACGAGAGTGCCTATGGAGATCACAAAAGGGGCACCAGATCTCCTTGAGCTGGAGTCACAGGCGGTTGTGACCTGCCCAATGTGGGTACTGGGAACTGAATTTGGGTCCTGTGGTAGAATAGGAACGACTCTAAACCACTGAGCAATCTCCCAGTATCTCCACTCTTTTTCTTTCTTTTTTTGGAAGACAGGTTTTTCTGTGTAGCTCTGGTTGTCTTGGAATTTGTCTGTAGACCAGGCTGGCCTCAAACTCAGAGATTAGACTGCCTCCGTTTAATTAAATACGTGCACCACCGCTCAACCTATCCCCATTCTTATACACAAGGGATTCAAAGTACAAAAAGGTGAGGTCATACCCCAGGTCATACAAATAACAGACTGTTTCCTGTCAATCTGTATCAAACTTCCCCACCTCCAATCCAGACAACTGCTGATCTAGACTAGACATGTTCTCCAAGGTATGTATATCTAGGTATCACTACATCAAAACTAAGATGTTGTTTGTTCTTCTCATGCTCATCCTTTCATGCATACATTGCTACCTAGAGACTGGCTGCTAGGACAGTCTGAATGCAGCAGCAGAATAGATTCTAACTGTCTTTCATTAGTCAGATATTAAAGGGATCTGACGATAAAAGGGGAGACCATGTTTTGCTGCCCAATGAAATTGTTTTGCATTGGAAATATTTTAACTTTATTACATTTATTATTGTGTGTGTGTCTGTGTGTGTGTGTGTGTGTGAGAGAGAGAGAGAGAGAGAGAGAGAGAGAGAGAGAGAGAGAGGCAGAAAGAGAGCGAGCAGCTGGTGGTCAGTAGCTGCTGATGCAGCAGGTTCTCTTCTACCATGTGGGTCTGGGGATTGAAAGCAGGTGTTTGGGTTTGTTGATAAGTGCCTTTACCTGCTGAGTCATCTTGCTTACCCAGATTTTTTTTTAAATTAAAAGCATTGTAGGTGGTGGTGGCACGCACCTTTAATCTGAGCACTTTGGAAGCAGAGAAAGGTATATCCCAAAGTTCGATGCTAACCTGGTCTACAGAGTGAATGCCAGGAAAACTAGGGCTGCATCGAGAAATCTTGTCTCCAAAACAAACCAAAACAAACAAAGAAGCAAATAAATAAATAAAACCATTTTAGTTTTGAAACCTTATAATAAGATTGTTATTTTAAATTGAGTTTATATTGACATTTTCTTAGTTTAATTGCTAATATAATTAATACTGCCAGACTTAGACAGTAAAACCAAAGCTCTCTGAAGGAATTACTAACCTTTGGAGAGTGAGCGACTCAAGTGTGGAACTAGAGAAGACCCACTTTCACCATCTGATTCTACAGTTTCTGAGAACTAGGTACAGAACATGGCAGCATGCAGCTGAGATCCATAGTTGGAGGCACTTACGCTTGACGGGTATAAAGGTCTGGTTCGTCGAGGTCCTGAGATCTTAATTCCTGTGTGGAGAGGCAGCCAGCACCACCGGTGGAAATGGAACTGCGCTTCATGCTCAGAACCTAATTCATGATTTCAATATCAGAAAAATGTTCCAGATGCAAGTGGATCATTAAGCAATAATTGTCACTTTTATTCTGAAGTAGAAGAGTAACTAAGTTTATTCCTTTACGATAGTATTTTCCCTGTGTGCTGTATTTGTTTGTCATGTATACTTAAGTCCTCACTAAAGATAACACCTATGCAACTTCAAGTATTCAATACACTCGAGCAAGACAATGCAAAAATGAACATATATGATTCCTGCATCACATGGCAATCCATGATCGCAAAATTTCAATGTGTTATCCCGAATACATCACTGGTATCTCTTATGTCTATTTCAATGGTAACTCACAGACTGCTTGACAAGAAATCTCAGGCTCCTTAACTCTCCTCAAAATGTTTCCTTTGGCTTCAAAATCAGGATTCATTCTCTTTTCCTAATATCTACTTTTCTTGCTTTATGTTTAACCCCATAGTTTAATACCCACTATTGTCTTTCTGGTTCTAATCTCCCTTTCAGTAAAGACAAGCAATCCGTTCCATAACATAATGTAGAGGCTGCTTCCATTCTCAAAATATTTTAGTATCATAAGCATACCTATGTCAGACCCTGTCTTCGTCTCTGCAGCACTAGACGCTAGCCACTCAGCTTTTTCTGGTCCTGCCCTGGCTTCTTTCTAGGATAAGACAGAACTCACTGTTGATAAAATTATATATATATATATGTAGTGAAGAGAAGTCACGCTATGCGATAAGGCTTACACAGGAGGCTTATTGGAAGATGAGAGAGAAGGGACAGAGAAGGCAGAGAGGGGAGCAGACTAGTCCCATGGGTAAAGAGTGCGGGAGAGAGAGGGAGGTAGACACAGGAGAAGGGGGAGGTTAGGGGTAGGTCCACCTGTTACAAGGAACCATAGCAAATGTGCCCAGAAGTGGCTACAGGTGAAGTGCTCTTAGTGGCTACAGGTGAGGAGGTTTCCTGTCAGGACCCTAAGGACAGGCAGGCCAATGCAGATTCCCAAATACTAACACCAAATAATAACACCCACTTTATTGTTTGTTTGAGCTGGGGACTTTAGCACAATAGGCTGTGCACTGAGTCACATCACTCCTTGTTCGACTGCTTACATTCCACTTAGGTCTTATTCTCAAGCCTTCAGTTTCCCAGACTTTTTCTTCTTACATGGCTTTTCAGATGCTGCATTACCACAGGAACGCAGTGTTTTAACCTGTCCCTCCCAGGCAGTCCTCCCCTTCTCCCCCTCCCTGCGGAACACCTTGGTCAGCAATCAGCATCCTCTTTTCCCTCTCCAGGCGCTGCCCACACAAACTTACTGATCCCTGAACCCAGAACCTGGCAGATGCCGCCCCAGGTCTCTGATGCCACAGAGTTTCTTAGCAGGAACAGAGTTAACCCCATGCCAGCAGTTACCTTTCTCTCTGGTTCTTGACCCGCAGCGCCCACTTCCAGTAAAATGCACAACTGCTTAGGAAGACACCCACCAATGCCAACCAGGAGCCATTTGGATTTTAAAGTCTCCGCCTGCGTGACGTCAGAAAGCCTCTTGCGAGTACTCTTAAGCAAGAAGGCTATGCCAGTTCCCAGACAGTGGTGGGAAGTCCTAGGGCAAAAGCTTAGATTTCTAAATCTTGCAGCTGTTGTGCCTCTGGCTAGAATTGTAGTTTTGTCCCTAGCAACCCTTTTGAGTTTCAGCCTTTCCTAGCCATCAGTGTGTCTCCTCATCTGTATTTGAGACAATCAAGTACTTTTGCAGCAGTGCCCAGTTGTTTTCCATAGTATCTTTTATTGTTGTTTTGTTTTGTAAAATATCCCTGGGCCTGGTGAAATGGCTCCATGGGTAAGAGCACTGCCTGCTCTTCCAAAGAAATGGGTTAAATCCCCAGGACCCATAACTATAACTCTAATTTCAGGAGGTCTGATGCCCTCTTCTGGCCTTGGTGGGCACCAGACACACGTGTGGTATACAGACATACATGTAGGCAAAACACTTTATACATAAAATAAAAATAATAAAGATCTTTTTTAAAAAAATAAAGGCAAATAAAAAGTATTCTTGTACAGTTTTATCAGGACCTAAGTTCTCAAAATTCATTTCAACACTCATCTTAGTTTCAAGATGCCTTAAGAAGTACAAAATTTGCTGGTCAGTGGTGGTACATTCCTTTACTCCCAGTACTCAAGAGGCAGAGGCAGGGGGATCTCTGTGAGTTTGAGAAGAGTCTACAGAAGAAATACAAAATCACTTTAGCTAAGACATTTGAATTGGAAGTATTATCTCTGTTTGACCAAGATCTCCCATATTTTGTCATTACAAGGTCAATTAGCAAGACTATTGTAATAGCTATTGCTTATGCATTAACTACTCCTGGATTCTTTTTATAGAAGACTGAAGTGAGAAAGGATTAATGTTCTACGGTTGCTTAAATAAAGCAAGTTTTCACATACTAGTCCTTCTAAAATCATTCCTCATCAAAGAACTCATTGAAACATTTTTTTTGTACAAATTTTAAAAAGTTGAAGTCTACAGTCATCAGGCTGGTAGTCATAGACACACAAAAACCTGACAAGCTTGCTTTCTATGTCTACTTCTGAATGCCACTCAGGATCAAGTGAGATAATTGTATCAGGATTTTAGCTTAGTGATACATGGCGTTAATAAATTAAAATTCATCCTAAGGAATGTAGTGGGAAGAAATGATAATGTAATCAAGTTGAATTTAATTTGCTAGATATTTTATAATGACATTTTAAGTCATAAGCAACTGTAATATACTTTACTATTAGAAACTCTTTTAATTAATGCAGGCCACCTTATTCCCATGTGGTTATGCCGTGGCAGTATCTGTGAAAAATTCTTCAGAGCAGGTAATAGGGATATGTTACATCTCTTTTTATCTTCTTTTTTTTTCTGAGACAAGCTTGTCTATTTAACAGTCTTGGCTGTGTCCCTTTTTTACCTTTTATGTTAATTCTTTAAAAACAACTACTTCTTTATTTTATTTATTGTATTATGTGTAGTTGGAATTTTCCTTTGGGCCACCGAGAAACTCCCAAATAATTTATTATGAATGCTTCTTATTAATTATAAGTGCTTAGTCTTAGCTTAGGCTCGTCCTGCTAGCTTTTTGAACTTAATTTAACCTGTTTCTATTCATCTACATTTTTCCTTGGGGCTTTTTACCTTTCTTTTATTCTGTATGTCTTGGTTTCCTGCTTCCTCCATGTGTGTCTGATTGGCCACTGGTTTCTCCCTGGTATCTCTTTTTCTTTCTTCCTTTCTAAGCCTCAATTCCTCCTGCTACTCAGTTTCCCTGCCTGCAAGTCCTGCCTATACCTCTTTCTTGCTATTGGCCATTTAGCTTTTTGTTAGACTAATCAGGTGCCTTAGGCAGACAAGGTAAAACAGCAACACATTTTTACATATAATTCAACAAATGCAACACGTCTTTACATAGTTATACAAATATTTTGTAACAATGAAACATCATTTCTCCTTTTACTTTTTTTCTTCAAACCCGCTCTTATATGCCTCCTTGTTCCCTTTCAAATTCATGGATTTTTCATTAATTTTGTTACATGCATATGTGTATGTAACCTGCCCGATCTGTATGTTACTTGTCTGTATGCTGTCAGGGTTATAATTAGGTTGAAGGGAGATAAATACACAGGGAGAAAGGAGAGCAAAATAATAGTATGGATATGTGAAAAAAATCACAAGGATTCATACTGTTAAGTACCTAAGAAACTATAACACACACATACTTTAATTTAGTATAATGTTATTTGTATGTATGATTCAGGGCTCACCATTTGGTATTGGATAAGCATTTCGTGTACTCTTCCCACAGTAGGACTAAAACTGTTTCTCCACTCCCGGCATTTGTGAGTTCCCTATAGTTCTTTGTGTAGGGCTGGTTGGCCCCTTGTCCCTTATAGATTGCCTCTTGTCCTTATTCAGCTCATACTTAAGCAGCCATGTTAATAAGATTTTATTGGTGTAGATTCTGACATTCCTAGGAGATACAATGTCACAGCAAACTCCATGATGCTCTGGCTCTTATAATCTATGTGTCCCCTCCTTTACAATGTTTCGTGATACTTACGTGTAGTGATATTTCATTTGTATTTTAATAAAGAAAGTTTAGCTGAAGATCAGAGAGTAAGTGGTAGCACACACCTTTAATCTCAGTAGCCACACTAGTTTGCCATAGAAACCTGGCGGTGCACGCCTTTAATCCCAGTGGTGCACATCTTTAATCCCAACCTAAAGAATGGAATGCAAGACAGAAGGAGAAAGCTCTCAGACACAGTCTCATCACCCTGTTATTTGATTTCTCTGTTAGATTGCCTTCACATATGCATTTATTTCAGGAAGCATCGACTGTATCAATACCCATGCCACTGCACACTACTTCCGTGGCCTTAGTTTTAGCTGTTTCTCCCTGTATACACTCCCTCGTCCCTCTATTTCTCTCCTTGCACCTCCCCTCACCAGCCTGTACCTTTCTATTCTATTTCTTCTTTCCTGATGAGATGCTTCTCTCCTCCTTAGTCTGTTACTCTATGCTTAATCTCTGTGATTCTGTATATCCACATGTAAGCTAATACATGCCACATTTGGCTTTCTGTGTCTGGGTACCTCACTCAGGGTGATTTCTCCCCCTAGTTCTACCCATTTACTGTGAATTTAATTCTTTATAATGGCTGAGTAATATTCATTTGTATAAAGGTTCCAATTTTTATTATCCATTCATATTCATGTCTTGAATATGTTATCCAATTTCTGGGCATTATTAATAGAGCAGCAATGGACATGGTTGAGTAAGCGTCTCTGTGGTAGGATGAAGTTTCCTTTGGGTAAATGCCCAAGAGTGATAGAGCTGGATCACGAGGTAGATCAGGTCCCATCTCTCTAAGGTAAATCCACACTCATTTCCATAGTGACTGTATGAGTCTGCACTCCTACCAGCAGTGGATGAGTGTACCCCTTATTCTATGTCCTTGCCAGCAGGAACTGTCACTCATATTATTGATCCTAGGGATTCTGACAGGTGTAAAGTGGACTCTCAAAGCAGACTTGGTTTGCATTTCACTGATGACTGAGAATGTTGAACATTTAAGTCTTTCTCAGCCACTTAAGATTCCCTATTGAGAATTCTCTGTTTAAAAATTCCCAGTTTTAATTGAGTCATTTGTTTTCTTGATATCTAGCCTTTTGAGTTCTTTATACATTTTGTTTGAGTTTTTTTGTATAATTTTGGATATTAGCCCTCTATTGGGTGTGTAGTTGATAAAAAAATATTTTACCATTCTGTAAGCTGCCACTTTGTCTGAATGATGGGATCTTTTGTCATGCAGAAGCTTTTCAGTTTCATGAGATCCCATTTATTAATTGTTGAAATTAGTGTCTGTGTTAATAGTGTTCTGCTCAGAAAGTCTTTTCCTATGTCATTGATTTCAGGGATCGTCCCTTCTTTTTCTTCTGTTAGGTTCAAGATATCTGGTTTTAGGTTGAGGTCTGTGTGGGAATTCCTTTCCATTAAATATTTTTTGGGATGTGGGGGTGTGTCAGCAATAGGGTGGCTTCTGTGTGCTGACATGATCTCTTATAAGGGAGAGAATGGTCTCCCATGTATTTCTGGTTTCTTCATCAAAGATCAGGAGTCCGTAGGCACTTGAATTACACCTGACTTCTCAGTGGAAACCATGAAAGCCAGAATGTCTTAGATAGATGTGCTGCCAACACTAAGAGACCATGAAGGCAATCACAGCAAAGCTTGCATTCACCATCAATGGAGAAAAAAGATATTCCAGGACAAAAACAGATTTAAATAATAGGTAGCCACAAACCCAGCCTTACAGAAACTACTAGAAGGCAAAGCACAAACCAAGGAAGCTAAGAACACCCATAATAACACAGACATCTGACAACTCTCCACCACCACAACTCAAAGAAGGGAAACACACACTCTAATAGTAGGTTTCAACACTCCTCTCTCACCAATGGACAGGCTAAACAGACAGAAACTTAATGGAGCAATAAGAGATATCACAGATGTAGTGAAACAAATGAAATTAATAGACATCTATAGAACATTCCACCCAACAGAAAAGAAAATACCTTCTTCTCAGCATCTCATGGAACCTTCTCAAAAATTGATCACATAATCAGTAACAAAGCAAACATTCACAGATACAAAAGAAAATGTAGTAACCAGCTGTGTACTATTGGATTACCATGGAATAATGCTAGAATTCAACAACAATTCTACCCCCAGAATGCCTACAAACTCATGAAAACTGAACAGTCAACTACTCTCCAGAAGATGACATCAGATACCTTAGAATTAGAGATATAAGGGATTGTGAGCTGCCATATGGGTGCTGTTAACTGAACCTTTGTCCTCTGCAAGAGCGGCAAGTGCTCTTAATCATGGATTCATCAACCCAGCCCTAGAAGGTACTTCATTTTTTCCCTTAAACCCAGATGTCATTAGGAAAGATCCTTTTACAGATGGTGCTGAGAAAACTGGGTATGTACCTGTAGAAGAATGAAATCAGGTCGAGTCTCAAACTACATGAAACATTGAAAATAGATCACAGATTTCATGTGAAGACAGGACATGCTGAAACTGCAGGGAAGACACATCAACTATGTCCGGTGTCAACAATCATCCTATGCAGAGGTAGGAACTTCTGAATGGACTGTGACAGCAGAGAACACAACCCAAGGACTGACACATGGATTATAGCAAACTAAAAACCTGCCTAACAATGGAAGGAACCTCACAACTGAAGAGACAGCTTACAGATTTGAGAAATCATTGCCAACTCTGTATCGCATAGGGTTCTATTATGTAAAAACAGCCAAGATTAAACCAAATCCAATCCATACATGAGGTAATGAGGTGAGCAGACAGTCCTCAAAGGAAGAAATAGAAATGGCAAATAATATTTGATGATGGGTTCAACATCCTAAGCCATCAGGGAAAGGTGAAATTAAAATGATTTATACTGTCACCTTACTAGCTCAGAATGACTTTCATCAAGAAAACAGAACAACAGATGCTGGCAGGAATTTGAGGAAAGAGGAAACTTTACTCACTGCTAGTGAGCATAAATTGCAGCTACTGAGGAAATCAGTAAGTAGGTTTGTCAAAAATGAGAAAGTGGTGGGAGAGATGTCTCAGGGAAAAGCACTGGCTGCTCTTACAGAGGAACTGGGTTTGGTTCCCAGCACCCACTTGGTGGCTCAGAACCATCTATAACTCCAGTTCCAGGGAATCCCTTTCTGACCTCCACAGTCACCACGGATGTAGACATATATTGCAGGAAAAATATTCACACACATAAAAATAAAAGATAAACAAATCTTTGAGGACAACAACCAAAACTATCACATGATCTGCCTATATGCCTCAGTGATAAAGAGCACTTCTTGTTCTTCCAGAGGACCAGCATTTGATTCCCAACACTCAAACCAGGCAGTTCACAACCACCTGTAACACAAGCCCCAGGAGGGTCTGACATCTCTCATCTCTGTGGTCACACACACACACACACACAGAGATTTAAAAGTAAAAAAATGACATTTGTAGGAAAATGGGTGAAATTTCAACTCAGAATGTTAGCTGAAATAAACTGCGTTCAGATAAACACTATGTTTTCTCTCATGTGTGTAGCCTTGATTGAAGTTTCTATGTGTGAGTGGGTCGGTGTCCATGTGTGGATGACTCATGAAACTAGAGAACTGTGAGAGGGAAAAAGAGACCTGAAGGATTAGGGTACAGGAACATTGACAGAAGATAATGCAATATTGTACTGGGAGAGCAGAAATTAGGTTGTTGTGGGCAATGGAAAAACAGCAAGAATGGGACAGAGGGGAGGGCAAGGCAAAGGCCAGAGGGCAGGGTGTGGAAGAAGAAAACATGTGTAAAAATGCCATTATGAGCTTGTCCCGTCCAGCTTGCATCTAGAACCCTTCTTCCTTCTGTCCCCTTTCCTCTTTGGGCACATAACGCCATCCAGCTCAGTCTGTCTGGCGCTGGGGCCAAATCCTCAGGGCAAGTAGGCAGGCGAGACCTCCTTTGTCTCACTGGCCTGCCTACACCAACCAAGGTAGGCGCTTTGTTTACGAACTACCCAACCTGCACGGAGATCTGATCTCGGCACCAGGAGAGACAGCAGTGCGGCGAGTTTGTGACCAGCGGCGGCGGAAGCAGCCCTGGACAGGGAACTCTGAAGTTCCTCATCCCCCTCCCTATACTCCCCGGGCTCCCTGCAGGGGCTCTACCCACCCCCCCCATACTGCCTCTCTCTTCTTGTCCCACCCAGCTTGCATCCAGAACCCTTCTTCCTTCTGTCCCCTTTCCTCTTTGGGCACATAACACCATCCAGCTCAGTCTGTCTGGCGCTGGGGGCAAATCTTCAGGGCAAGTAGGCAGGTGAGACCTCCTTTGTCTCACTGGCCCACCTGGACCAACCAAGGTAGGCGCTTTGTTTACGAACTACCCAACCTGCACGGAGATCTGATCTCGGCACCAGGAGAGACAGCAGTGCGGCGAGTTTGTGACCAGCGGCGGCGGAAGCAGCCCTGGACAGGGAACTCTGAAGTTCCTCATCCCCCTCCCTATACTCCCCGGGCTCCCTGCAGGGGCTCTACCCCCCCATACTGCCTCTCTCTTCTTGCCCCACCCAGCTTGCATCCAGAACCCTTCTTCCCTCTGTCCCCTTTCCTCTTTGGGCACATATCACCATCCAGCTCAGTCTGTCTGGCGCTGGGGGCAAATCCTCAGGGCAAGTAGGCAGGCGAGACCTCCTTTGTTTCACTGGCCCGCCTGCACCAACCAAGGTAGGCGCTTTGTTTACGAACTACCCAACCTGCACGGAGACCTGATCTCGGCACCAGGAGAGACAGCAGTGGGGTGAGTTTGTGACCAGCGGTGGCGGAAGCAGCCCTGGACAGGGAACTCTGAAGTTCCTCATCCCCCTCCCTATACTCCCCGGGCTCCCTGCAGGGGCTCTACCCCCCCATACTGCCTCTCTCTTCTTGTCCCACCCAGCTTGCATCCAGAACCCTTCTTCCTTCTGTCCCCTTTTCTCTTTGGGCACATAACACCATCCAGCTCAGTCTGTCTGGTGCTGGGGGCAAATCCTCAGGGCAAGTAGGCTGGCGAGACTTCCTTTATTTCACTGGCCTGCCTGCAACAAGCAAGGATAGACATCACTAGAACACCAGGAGAGCTAGCACTGCAGAGAGCCATCACTGGGAAGGTACATCAGTAGGCAAGGAGACCTGATCCAGTAAAAGAAGATCCAGAGGGGAGCATTCGGAGAAAGAGATGGGCAGGCGCCAATGCAAGAATTCACCTAACAATCTGAAAAACTATATGAAACCACCAGAACCCAGCGACATCCCAACAGGTGGACATGAACACCTTAATCATGAAGAAGTAGATAAAATTGACTTTATGAAAGTGATTGACGCCCTTAAACAGCATGTAAAAAATGCCCTTATAGAAATGGATGAGAAGTATAACAGAAAGTTTGAAGAATTGAGTAAATCAGTGAATGATACCCTAGGAAACCAAGGAAAAACAATCAAACAGATAATGGAAACAGTTCAAGGCTTAAAAACTGAAATGGAGGCAAAGAAGAAAACACAAACAGAAGGCCAGCTGGACAGGGAAAATCTAGGTAAACGAATAGAGACTACAGAAGCAAGCATCACCAACAGAATACAAGAGATAGAAGAAAGAATCTCAGATTCTGAAGATACCATAGAGAAAATAAACACGCTGATCAAAGAAAACAGCAAGGCCAACAAATTCTCATCACAAAACATTCAGGAAATATGGGACACAATAAAAAGACCAAACCTAAGAATAATAGGAATAGAAGAAGGAGAAGAAGCGCAGCTCAACGGTCCAGAAAATATATTTAATAAAATTATAGAAGAAAACTTTCCCAACCTAAAGAAAGATATACCTATGAAGGTTCAAGAAGCATACAGAACACCGAATAGGCTGGATCAAAAAAAACATCCTCTCGCCATATAATAATCAAAACACAAAGCATACAGAATAAAGAAAGAATACTAAGAGCAGCAAAGGAAAAAGGCCAAGTTACTTATAAAGGTAAACCTATCAGACATACACCTGACTTCTCTATGGAAACCATGGAAGCCAGAAGGTCCTGGATAGATGTACTGCAGAAACTAAGAGACCATGGATGCAAGCCCAGACTACTATACCCAGCCAAGCTTTCGTTCACTATAAATGGAGAAAACAAAATTTTCCAGGATAAAAACAAATTTAAACAATACGTAGCCACAAATCCAGCCTTACAGAAATAATAGAAGGAAAATCACTAACCAAGGAGTCCAACAATGACCACAATATCTCAGACAACTAGAGACCCTTCACCAGCGCAACACAAAGAAGGGGAACACACAAAATTTACAACTTAAAAAATGACCGGAGTTAACAACCACTGGTCATTAATATCACTTAATGTCAATGGACTCAACTCACCTATAAAAAGGCACAGACTAAGAGATTGGATACGAAAACAGGATCCAACATTCTGCTGTTTACAAGAAACACACCTCAACCACAAAGACAGGCACCTACTCAGAGTAAAGGGTTGGGATAAGGCTTATCAAGTAAATGGACCTAAGAAACAAGCAGGGGTGGCCATACTAATTTCTAACAAAGTTGACTTCAAACTTAAATCATTCAGGAGAGATGGAGAGGGACATTTTCTACTCATAACAGGAACAATTCATCAGGATGAAGTCTCAATCCTGAATATCTATGCCCCTAATATAAAAGCACCCACGTACGTAAAAGAAACATTGTTAAAACTCAAGGCAGCCATCAAACCGCACACATTAATAGTAGGAGACTTTAATACTCCTCTCTCACCAATGGACAGGTCAAGTAGACAGAAACCTAACAGAGAAATAAGAGAATTAATGGAGGTAATGAATCAAATGGACTTAACAGACATCTATAGAATATTCCACCCAAATAGGAAAGAATATACCTTCTTCTCTGCAGCTCATGGAACCTTCTCAAAAATCGACCACATACTCGGTAACAAAGCAAACATCCACAGTTACAAAAAAATATTAATAACCACCTGTATCTTATCAGATCACCATGGATTAAAGCTAGAATTCAGCAACAATGCTACCCCCAGAAAGCCTACAAACTCATGGAAACTGAATAGTCAACTACTGAACCATACCTGGATTAAGGAAGAAATAAAGAAAGAAATTAAACTCTTCCTTGAAGACAATGAAAATAAAGAAACAACATACTCAAACCTATGGGACACTATGAAAGCAGTTCTGAGAGGAAAGTTCATAGCACTAACTGCCCACTTAAAGAAAACAGAGAAAGCACACATTGGAGACTTAACAGCCCACCTGAAAGCTCTAGAAAAAAAAGAAGCAGACTCACCTAGAAGGGGTAGAAGACTGGAAATAATCAAACTGAGGGCTGAAATCAACAAAATAGAAACACAGAAAACAATTGAAAGAATCAATGAATCAAAAAGCTGGTTCCTGGAGAAAATCAACAAGATTGATAAACCCCTATCCAAACTAATCAAACGGCAGAGAGAGAATTTGCAAATTAATAAGATCAGAAATGAAAAGGGAGACATAACCACAGACACAGAGGAAATTCAGAGAATCATTAGATCTTACTACAAAAGCCTGTATGCCACAAAACTGGAAAATGTAAAAGAAATGGACGCTTTTTTAGATAAATACCATTTACCAAAGTTAAACCAGGACCAGGTGAACAACCTAAATAGACCTGTTAATCGTGAAGAATTAGAAGCGGTTATCAAAAACCTCCCTTCCAAAAAAAGTCCAGGACCAGATGGTTTCAACGCGGAATTCTACCAGAACTTCCAAGAAGACCTAATACCTATTCTCCTTAATGTATTTCACAATATAGAAACAGAAGAGTCATTGCCAAATTCCTTTTATGAAGCTACAGTAACTCTGATACCAAAACCACACAAAGACCCAACCAAGAAAGAGAATTACAGGCCAATCTCACTCATGAACATCGACGCAAAATCCTCAACAAAATTCTGGCAAACCGAATCCAAGAACACATTAGAAAAATTATCCATTATGATCAAGTAGGCTTCATACCAGAGATGCAGGGCTGGTTTAACATACGCAAATCTATCAATGTAATACATCATATAAATAAACTGAAAGAAAAAAACCATATGATCGTTTCTTTAGATGCTGAAAAAGCATTTGACAAAATTCAACATCCCTTTATGATAAAAGTCTTGGAGAGATTAGGGATACAAGGGTCATACCTAAATATAATTAAAGCTATATACAGCAAGCCGACAGCTAATATCAAACTAAATGGAGAGAAACTTAAAGCCATCCCACTAAAATCAGGAACACGCCAAGGCTGTCCACTCTCTCCATACCTCTTCAATATAGTTCTCGAAGTTTTAGCAATAGCAATAAGACAACATAAGGGGATAAAGGGGATTCAAATTGGAAAGGAAGAAGTTAAACTTGCATTATTTGCAGATGATATGATAGTGTACATGAGCGACCCCAAAAACTCCTCCAAAGAACTCCTACAGCTGATAAACGCCTTTAGTAACGTGGCAGGATACAAGATCAACTCCAAAAAATCAGTCGCCCTCTTATACACAAAGGATATGGAAGCAGAGAGAGAAATAAGAGAATCATCACCTTTCATGATAGCCACAAACAGAATAAAATATCTTGGGGTAACTCTAACCAAGGAAGTGAAAGATCTATTTGACAAAAACTTTAAGGCATTGAAGAAAGAAATTGAAGAGGATACCAGAAAATGGAAGGATCTCCCTTGCTCTTGGATTGGGAGAATCAACATAGTAAAAATGGCAATTCTACCAAGGGCAATTTATAGATTCAATGCAATCCCCATTAAAATCCCATCAAAATTCTTCACAGATCTTGAAAGGACAACAATCAACTTTATATGGAGAAACAAAAAACCCAGGATAGCCAAAACAATCTTATACAATAAAGGAACTTCTGGAGGCATTACCATCCCTGACTTCAAACTCTATTACAGAGCTACAGTAATGAAAACAGCGTGGTACTGGCATAAAAACAGAGAAGTCGACCAATGGAATCGTATAGAAGACCCGGATTTTAACCCACAAACCTATGAACAACTGATTTTCGATAAAGGAGCTAAAAGTATACAATGGAAGAAAGAAAGCATCTTCAACAAATGGTGCTGGCACAATTGGATGTCAACCTGTAGAAGAATGAAAATAGACCCATATCTATCACCATGCACAAAACTCAAGTCCAAATGGATCAAAGACCTCAATATCAATCTGAACACACTGAACCTGATAGAAGAGAAAATGGGAAGTACCCTACAACATATGGGCACTGGAGATCGCTTCCTATGTATAACCCCAGCAGCACAGACATTAAGGGCAACATTGAATAAATGGGACCTCCTGAAACTGAGAAGCTTCTGTAAAGCAAAGGACACTGTCATTAAGACAAAAAGGCAGCCTACTGACTGGGAGAAGATCTTCACCAACTCCGCAACAGACAAAGGTCTGATCTCCAAAATATATAAAGAACTCAAGAAACTAGACCTTAAAAGGATAATTAACCCAATTAAAAAATGGGGCTCTGAACTGAACAGAGAATTCTCAACAGAAGAAGTTAAAATGGCCAAAAGATACTTAAGGTCATGCTCAACCTCCTTAGCGATCAGAGAAATGCAAATCAAAACAACTTTGAGATATCATCTTACACCTGTCAGAATGGCTAAAATCAAAAACACCAAGGATAGCCTTTGCTGGAGAGGTTGTGGAGAAAGGGGTACCCTCATCCATTGCTGGTGGGACTGCAAACTTGTGCAACCACTTTGGAAATCAGTGTGGCGGTTTCTCAGAAAAATTGGGATCAACCTACCCCTGGACCCAGCAATACCACTCTTGGGAATATACCCAAGATTTGCCCTATCATATGACAAAAGCATTTGTCCAACTATGTTCATAGCAGCATTATTTGTAATAGCCAGAACCTGGAAGCAACCTAGATGCCTACTCTGCGGTAAAAAAACAATGACTTCTCGAATTTTGCATGCAAATGGATGGAAATAGAAAATACGATCCTTAGTGAGGTAACCCAGACCCAAAAATAAGAACATGGGATGTACTCACTCATAATTGGTTTCTAGCCATGGATAGGGGCCACTGAGTCTATAATTTGTGATCCTAAAGAAGCTAAACAAGAGGGTAAACCCAAGGAAAAACATATAGATATCCTCCCAGCTATGGGAAATAGACATGACTGATGGGCAAAAAATTGGAATCTTGGGGGTGGGGTGGGATGGGGATGAGGGGTGATGGGGAGAGAAAAGTGTGAAGGAGAGGATGAGGGGAACTGGGGGAATCGGGGTGATTGGGGATAAAGGAAGGTTGGATAGGGGAGCAGGGAAACTCATACCTTAGGTAAGGGAGCCACCTAAGGGGTGGCAAGAGACTTGAACTTGGAATGGCTACCAGATGCCCAGGGCAATGTCCCCAGTTAGTTCATTGGGGCACCTGAGGATAGGGAACCTGAAATGAACCTATCCTATAATCATACTGATGAATATCTTGCATATCGCCATAGAACCTTCATCTAGCGATGGATGGAGATAGAGCCAGAGACCCACACTGGAGCACCGGACTGAGCTCCCAAGGTTATAATGAGGAGCAGAAGGAGAGAGAACATGAACAAGGAAGTCAGGACCATGAGGGGTGCACCCAACCACTGAGACAGTGGGGCCGATCTATTGGGAGCTCACCAAGGTCAGCTGGACTGCTACTGAAAAAACATGGGATAAAACCAGACTCTCGGAATGTGGCAGACAATGAGAGCTGACGAGAGGCCAAGGAGAATGACACAGGAACTTTCAACTGGCGATAGATCGAGAGAGAGACAGAGACCCAAATTGGAGCAACGGTCTGAGCTCTTAAGGTCCAAATGAGGAGCAGAAGGAGGGAGAACATGAGCAAGGAAATCAGGACCACGAGGCGTCCACCCACCCACTGTGACAGTGGAACTGATCTATTGGGAGCTCTTCAAGGCCAGCTGGACTGGGACTGAATAAGCATGGGTTGAAACTGGACTCTCTGAACATGGCGGACAATGAAGGCTGATGAGAAGCCAAGGACAATGGCACTAGGTTTCGATCCTAATACATGAACTGGCTTTGTGGGAGCTTAGCCTGTTTGGATGTTCACCTTCCTGGGCCTGGATGGAAGTGGGAGGACCTTGGTCTTCCTGTAGGGCAGGGAATTTGGACTGCTCTTCAGTATCGAGAGGGAGGGGGAATGGACTGGGGGGAGGAGAAGAGGAGTGGGGATGGGGGAGGGGAGTGGGGGGAGGGGGCAATGTGTGGGAGGAGGGGAGGGAAATGGGAAACGGAGAGCAGTTGGAAATTTTAATTAAAAAAGAATTAAAAAAAAAGAAAAAAGAAGAAAAAAAATGCCATTATGAAATCTACTACTTTGTAGCTAACTTAATAATCTTGTAATGGGAAATACTTTTTCCTGTAGCCATCGTCCCACTTGAAATGGAGTCCATGGGGCAGGTGTTGTGCTATATTAGTTCAGACATCTATTACAGTACCAGGCATATGGTCATGCGTAAAGCATTTGCTGAGCCAGTTGTGGCCATGCATGCATCTAATTCCAGCATTTAGAGGACTAAGGAAGGCCCAAAGATTCTGGCTAGAGACTCACCTAATCTGAGCAAGACCTTATCTTAAATAATAATTGCCTATTTGCCAAATACATTTTGATAGCAATTATTGAGCTTTGTATATTATGTCTGTCGGTGATTGGTTTGATTTTATTATGATGCCTATAAGTTGTTGTACACGCATATAGTAGCCTCTTGATAATTGTGTTTATGTTCTATGACAACTCTCATGTTTAAAAACCATCTGACCTTTAATTATTTGAAAGCATTCATCTGTAAAATAATTTGTTAATAAATCATTTAGTGAGAGTTAATATTTGATTTTTTTCTGGTTATTTTGACTTTTCCATTTTGATATTTTATTGTTTATGCTGTAATCCATCTTAATATCTATTTTCTAAAATTTAGAAAGGTTTTTGCTATACATACCAGGGTAACCTTGGACTTGTTATGTAGCTCAGGCTAACCTTGAACTCAAGATTCTCCTCTCAGCTTCCAGAGTGCTGGGATTACTGGCATGCACCACCATGTCTTGCTCAATTATTTTTAAAATAAATTATGTGTCTAGGTGTTTTGTAAACTTTGTACATCATGTGCACACAATGTTCAAGTAGGCCAGAAGAGGGCATCAGATCCAGGGGACTGGAGTTACTGAGGGTTGTGATTGACCAAGCAGGTGCTGGCAATGAACACAGGCCCTTTGGAAGAACAAGTGCTCTTAACTGCTGAGCTACCTCTTCAGCCTCTCGTCAATTATTATGTACATGTATATTTATGCATATAAACATCTTCACTGCATGTAAGCATGTGTGTTGTGTGCTCCTAGATGAGAAGAACTGCAGTTACAGATGGTTTGAGTTTCTGTGTGAGTGCCAGAAATTGAATTCAGGTCCTCTGCAAGAGCAAACAGTTTTCTTAATCACAGAAAAAACCCTCCAGTCCTACATACATATAGTTTTTCTTTTCTTTTATTATTCTTTTTTTTTTTTTGAGTCATGAGTTTACATAGCCCAGAACAATGGATTCTCCTGCTTTCCAAATCTGGGATTATAGGTATGTCCTACTGCACAAATATTTAGATCATCAACTCTTTTGGTTTTATGGGACAGGGTTTCTTTGTGTAGGCTTGGCTGTCTTGGAGCTCACTCTGTAGCCCAGGCTGGCCTCTAACGCATAGAGCTCTTCCTGCCTCTGGCTCCTGAGTGCTGGGATTAAAGGCATGTGCTCCCACCACTACCACCACCGGGCTTCATCAACTTTTTCTTCCTTCATTTCTTTTCCTTCCTTCCTTCCTTCCTTCCTTCCTTCCTTCCTTCATTCCTTCCTTCCTTCCTTCCTTCCTTTTTTTCTTTAAAAACTTATTTTTATTTATATGAGTACTCTACCTGCACGTCCAACTTTGTCAGACGAGGACATGGGATCACACTATAGACAGTTGTGAGCCAGTATGTGGTTACTGGGAACTGAACTCAGCACCTCTGGA
This sequence comes from Chionomys nivalis, assembly GCF_950005125.1. NCBI lineage: Eukaryota > Metazoa > Chordata > Mammalia > Rodentia > Cricetidae > Chionomys > Chionomys nivalis. The sequence continues at coordinate 201,027,502 of NC_080086.1, forward strand.
AGAGTAAGCAGTGTTCTTAGATGCTGAGCCACCTCATCAGACCCTCATCAACATTTTCTTATAGACTGATTTTTGTTTAAATTTTTCATGACTCAAACTAACTTGCACTATTACTAAACATAGACCATTTTTCATTTTAAGATTTCCTGGCTGTTATGTATTTTAGATAGGGTCTTACTATGTGACCTTGCCTGACCTGGAACTTGCAATCCCCCCAGTGTCTGATAACAAAGTGCTGGAATTGCTGATACAAGGCACACTCCTGACCTCTCTTTTATTGAGGAAGGGAAAAGGGTCTTCCTAGTAAAAAGTAGTTGTTTTGTTTTGTTTTGTTTTGTTCTTTTTGGTGGTACTGGGAATTGAGCCCAGGTCTGAAGCCACATGCTAAGAAAGTACTTTACCACAGGGCCATGTTTGTAGCCCATGTCAAATGCCATAGAAATTGTTAACGGTGAAAACAACTTTGTGTGGATTACTTGAATAGCTATTTTTGTAAAACTGTGGGTTTTACTTATACATTGCTTTTAAAAAAACAATAAAACTGGGTGCTAGTGGCTCACACCTTTAATCCCAGCAAATCCCAGCACTCCTGAGCCAGAGGCAGGCAGATGTCTGTGAGTTCAGGGCCAGCCTGGTCTACAGAATGAGTTCCACTGACAGCCAGAGCTAGACAGAGAAACCCTGTCTCAGACAAACCAGAATTTAAACCACACTGCAAAATCACTCAAATCAGACAATTTAATACCTTATATAGATGTTGGATATTTTTCTGAATAAATACTTTATCATGGATAGGTCTTGTATCCTTTATTTTTTTAGAACTTGAAAACATACCAAGTTGCATATTAAGAAGGCAATCAAAAACATTTCCTCCTCTGTTCAAGTCTGCATTATTTCAAGGCTATCCATCACACACACAAACACACACACACACACATCGTAACAACAGCATCAAACATTAGTCTTTAAGCTTTAAATAACTAAAGACAATGCATTCCTTAAAGCAGGAGAGCATACCATGAAGTTACAGCAGTTTAGGTATAAAATATGGGGGGAATGAAATGTACTTCTGTGACAGGGATATATCTCATTGTTTTGTTCAGCTTGTGCTCAATCCTCAGCACCACAAATAACAAACCAAATTTCCTTGTGCATGACATTATCAACACATATATTATCCTTAAAGGTGTGTTTCAGGCCCATAGATCTTCTGTACCAAGTAGTCTAAAGGCCGGTTCAATAACCTAAACACTTTCGTCTCTATTTATGCCCCTATAACTGCTCCCTTTTTTTGTACTCCCTTGTTTGCCATTGTGCCTTAAGGGAAAGTTGTCACCGAGTATCAAGAGTTAATATGCATGAAGAACTTAAGAGCAGTTGACCTATATAAACACTCAATAAATATTCAGAACAACTTGTAAAGGAGAGTCTGCCATTATCTCCATTAAAAAAGTGAAAAGTTCTATTTTATATTCTATGTATATTTTGTTTGTATAGGCATAACCACACATGCACGAGAGTGCCTATGGAGATCACAAAAGGGGCACCAGATCTCCTTGAGCTGGAGTCACAGGCGGTTGTGACCTGCCCAATGTGGGTACTGGGAACTGAATTTGGGTCCTGTGGTAGAATAGGAACGACTCTAAACCACTGAGCAATCTCCCAGTATCTCCACTCTTTTTCTTTCTTTTTTTGGAAGACAGGTTTTTCTGTGTAGCTCTGGTTGTCTTGGAATTTGTCTGTACACCAGGCTGGCCTCAAACTCAGAGATTAGACTGCCTCCGTTTAATTAAATACGTGCACCACCGCTCAACCTATCCCCATTCTTATACACAAGGGATTCAAAGTACAAAAAGGTGAGGTCATACCCCAGGTCATACAAATAACAGACTGTTTCCTGTCAATCTGTATCAAACTTCCCCACCTCCAATCCAGACAACTGCTGATCTAGACTAGACATGTTCTCCAAGGTATGTATATCTAGGTATCACTACATCAAAACTAAGATGTTGTTTGTTCTTCTCATGCTCATCCTTTCATGCATACATTGCTACCTAGAGACTGGCTGCTAGGACAGTCTGAATGCAGCAGCAGAATAGATTCTAACTGTCTTTCATTAGTCAGATATTAAAGGGATCTGACGATAAAAGGGGAGACCATGTTTTGCTGCCCAATGAAATTGTTTTGCATTGGAAATATTTTAACTTTATTACATTTATTATTGTGTGTGTGTCTGTGTGTGTGTGTGTGTGTGTGAGAGAGAGAGAGAGAGAGAGAGAGAGAGAGAGAGAGAGAGAGAGAGGCAGAAAGAGAGCGAGCAGCTGGTGGTCAGTAGCTGCTGATGCAGCAGGTTCTCTTCTACCATGTGGGTCTGGGGATTGAAAGCAGGTGTTTGGGTTTGTTGATAAGTGCCTTTACCTGCTGAGTCATCTTGCTTACCCAGATTTTTTTTTAAATTAAAAGCATTGTAGGTGGTGGTGGCACGCACCTTTAATCTGAGCACTTTGGAAGCAGAGAAAGGTATATCCCAAAGTTCGATGCTAACCTGGTCTACAGAGTGAATGCCAGGAAAACTAGGGCTGCATCGAGAAATCTTGTCTCCAAAGCAAACCAAAACAAACAAAGAAGCAAATAAATAAATAAAACCATTTTAGTTTTGAAACCTTATAATAAGATTGTTATTTTAAATTGAGTTTATATTGACATTTTCTTAGTTTAATTGCTAATATAATTAATACTGCCAGACTTAGACAGTAAAACCAAAGCTCTCTGAAGGAATTACTAACCTTTGGAGAGTGAGCGACTCAAGTGTGGAACTAGAGAAGACCCACTTTCACCATCTGATTCTACAGTTTCTGAGAACTAGGTACAGAACATGGCAGCATGCAGCTGAGATCCATAGTTGGAGGCACTTACGCTTGACGGGTATAAAGGTCTGGTTCGTCGAGGTCCTGAGATCTTAATTCCTGTGTGGAGAGGCAGCCAGCACCACCGGTGGAAATGGAACTGCGCTTCATGCTCAGAACCTAATTCATGATTTCAATATCAGAAAAATGTTCCAGATGCAAGTGGATCATTAAGCAATAATTGTCACTTTTATTCTGAAGTAGAAGAGTAACTAAGTTTATTCCTTTACGATAGTATTTTCCCTGTGTGCTGTATTTGTTTGTCATGTATACTTAAGTCCTCACTAAAGATAACACCTATGCAACTTCAAGTATTCAATACACTCGAGCAAGACAATGCAAAAATGAACATATATGATTCCTGCATCACATGGCAATCCATGATCGCAAAATTTCAATGTGTTATCCCGAATACATCACTGGTATCTCTTATGTCTATTTCAATGGTAACTCACAGACTGCTTGACAAGAAATCTCAGGCTCCTTAACTCTCCTCAAAATGTTTCCTTTGGCTTCAAAATCAGGATTCATTCTCTTTTCCTAATATCTACTTTTCTTGCTTTATGTTTAACCCCATAGTTTAATACCCACTATTGTCTTTCTGGTTCTAATCTCCCTTTCAGTAAAGACAAGCAATCCGTTCCATAACATAATGTAGAGGCTGCTTCCATTCTCAAAATATTTTAGTATCATAAGCATACCTATGTCAGACCCTGTCTTCGTCTCTGCAGCACTAGACGCTAGCCACTCAGCTTTTTCTGGTCCTGCCCTGGCTTCTTTCTAGGATAAGACAGAACTCACTGTTGATAAAATTATATATATATATATGTAGTGAAGAGAAGTCACGCTATGCGATAAGGCTTACACAGGAGGCTTATTGGAAGATGAGAGAGAAGGGACAGAGAAGGCAGAGAGGGGAGCAGACTAGTCCCATGGGTAAAGAGTGCGGGAGAGAGAGGGAGGTAGACACAGGAGAAGGGGGAGGTTAGGGGTAGGTCCACCTGTTACAAGGAACCATAGCAAATGTGCCCAGAAGTGGCTACAGGTGAAGTGCTCTTAGTGGCTACAGGTGAGGAGGTTTCCTGTCAGGACCCTAAGGACAGGCAGGCCAATGCAGATTCCCAAATACTAACACCAAATAATAACACCCACTTTATTGTTTGTTTGAGCTGGGGACTTTAGCACAATAGGCTGTGCACTGAGTCACATCACTCCTTGTTCGACTGCTTACATTCCACTTAGGTCTTATTCTCAAGCCTTCAGTTTCCCAGACTTTTTCTTCTTACATGGCTTTTCAGATGCTGCATTACCACAGGAACGCAGTGTTTTAACCTGTCCCTCCCAGGCAGTCCTCCCCTTCTCCCCCTCCCTGCGGAACACCTTGGTCAGCAATCAGCATCCTCTTTTCCCTCTCCAGGCGCTGCCCACACAAACTTACTGATCCCTGAACCCAGAACCTGGCAGATGCCGCCCCAGGTCTCTGATGCCACAGAGTTTCTTAGCAGGAACAGAGTTAACCCCATGCCAGCAGTTACCTTTCTCTCTGGTTCTTGACCCGCAGCGCCCACTTCCAGTAAAATGCACAACTGCTTAGGAAGACACCCACCAATGCCAACCAGGAGCCATTTGGATTTTAAAGTCTCCGCCTGCGTGACGTCAGAAAGCCTCTTGCGAGTACTCTTAAGCAAGAAGGCTATGCCAGTTCCCAGACAGTGGTGGGAAGTCCTAGGGCAAAAGCTTAGATTTCTAAATCTTGCAGCTGTTGTGCCTCTGGCTAGAATTGTAGTTTTGTCCCTAGCAACCCTTTTGAGTTTCAGCCTTTCCTAGCCATCAGTGTGTCTCCTCATCTGTATTTGAGACAATCAAGTACTTTTGCAGCAGTGCCCAGTTGTTTTCCATAGTATCTTTTATTGTTGTTTTGTTTTGTAAAATATCCCTGGGCCTGGTGAAATGGCTCCATGGGTAAGAGCACTGCCTGCTCTTCCAAAGAAATGGGTTAAATCCCCAGGACCCATAACTATAACTCTAATTTCAGGAGGTCTGATGCCCTCTTCTGGCCTTGGTGGGCACCAGACACACGTGTGGTATACAGACATACATGTAGGCAAAACACTTTATACATAAAATAAAAATAATAAAGATCTTTTTTAAAAAAATAAAGGCAAATAAAAAGTATTCTTGTACAGTTTTATCAGGACCTAAGTTCTCAAAATTCATTTCAACACTCATCTTAGTTTCAAGATGCCTTAAGAAGTACAAAATTTGCTGGTCAGTGGTGGTACATTCCTTTACTCCCAGTACTCAAGAGGCAGAGGCAGGGGGATCTCTGTGAGTTTGAGAAGAGTCTACAGAAGAAATACAAAATCACTTTAGCTAAGACATTTGAATTGGAAGTATTATCTCTGTTTGACCAAGATCTCCCATATTTTGTCATTACAAGGTCAATTAGCAAGACTATTGTAATAGCTATTGCTTATGCATTAACTACTCCTGGATTCTTTTTATAGAAGACTGAAGTGAGAAAGGATTAATGTTCTACGGGTGCTTAAATAAAGCAAGTTTTCACATACTAGTCCTTCTAAAATCATTCCTCATCAAAGAACTCATTGAAACATTTTTTTTGTACAAATTTTAAAAAGTTGAAGTCTACAGTCATCAGGCTGGTAGTCATAGACACACAAAAACCTGACAAGCTTGCTTTCTATGTCTACTTCTGAATGCCACTCAGGATCAAGTGAGATAATTGTATCAGGATTTTAGCTTAGTGATACATGGCGTTAATAAATTAAAATTCATCCTAAGGAATGTAGTGGGAAGAAATGATAATGTAATCAAGTTGAATTTAATTTGCTAGATATTTTATAATGACATTTTAAGTCATAAGCAACTGTAATATACTTTACTATTAGAAACTCTTTTAATTAATGCAGGCCACCTTATTCCCATGTGGTTATGCCGTGGCAGTATCTGTGAAAAATTCTTCAGAGCAGGTAATAGGGATATGTTACATCTCTTTTTATCTTCTTTTTTTTTCTGAGACAAGCTTGTCTATTTAACAGTCTTGGCTGTGTCCCTTTTTTACCTTTTATGTTAATTCTTTAAAAACAACTACTTCTTTATTTTATTTATTGTATTATGTGTAGTTGGAATTTTCCTTTGGGCCACCAAGAAACTCCCAAATAATTTATTATGAATGCTTCTTATTAATTATAAGTGCTTAGTCTTAGCTTAGGCTCGTCCTGCTAGCTTTTTGAACTTAATTTAACCTGTTTCTATTCATCTACATTTTTCCTTGGGGCTTTTTACCTTTCTTTTATTCTGTATGTCTTGGTTTCCTGCTTCCTCCATGTGTGTCTGATTGGCCACTGGTTTCTCCCTGGTATCTCTTTTTCTTTCTTCCTTTCTAAGCCTCAATTCCTCCTGCTACTCAGTTTCCCTGCCTGCAAGTCCTGCCTATACCTCTTTCTTGCTATTGGCCATTTAGCTTTTTGTTAGACTAATCAGGTGCCTTAGGCAGACAAGGTAAAACAGCAACACATTTTTACATATAATTCAACAAATGCAACACGTCTTTACATAGTTATACAAATATTTTGTAACAATGAAACATCATTTCTCCTTTTACTTTTTTTCTTCAAACCCGCTCTTATATGCCTCCTTGTTCCCTTTCAAATTCATGGATTTTTCATTAATTTTGTTACATGCATATGTGTATGTAACCTGCCCGATCTGTATGTTACTTGTCTGTATGCTGTCAGGGTTATAATTAGGTTGAAGGGAGATAAATACACAGGGAGAAAGGAGAGCAAAATAATAGTATGGATATGTGAAAAAAATCACAAGGATTCATACTGTTAAGTACCTAAGAAACTATAACACACACATACTTTAATTTAGTATAATGTTATTTGTATGTATGATTCAGGGCTCACCATTTGGTATTGGATAAGCATTTCGTGTACTCTTCCCACAGTAGGACTAAAACTGTTTCTCCACTCCCGGCATTTGTGAGTTCCCTATAGTTCTTTGTGTAGGGCTGGTTGGCCCCTTGTCCCTTATAGATTGCCTCTTGTCCTTATTCAGCTCATACTTAAGCAGCCATGTTAATAAGATTTTATTGGTTAGATTCTGACATTCCTAGGAGATACAATGTCACAGCAAACTCCATGATGCTCTGGCTCTTATAATCTATGTGTCCCCTCCTTTACAATGTTTCGTGATACTTACGTGTAGTGATATTTCATTTGTATTTTAATAAAGAAAGTTTAGCTGAAGATCAGAGAGTAAGTGGTAGCACACACCTTTAATCTCAGTAGCCACACTAGTTTGCCATAGAAACCTGGCGGTGCACGCCTTTAATCCCAGTGGTGCACATCTTTAATCCCAACCTAAAGAATGGAATGCAAGACAGAAGGAGAAAGCTCTCAGACACAGTCTCATCACCCTGTTATTTGATTTCTCTGTTAGATTGCCTTCACATATGCATTTATTTCAGGAAGCATCGACTGTATCAATACCCATGCCACTGCACACTACTTCCGTGGCCTTAGTTTTAGCTGTTTCTCCCTGTATACACTCCCTCGTCCCTCTATTTCTCTCCTTGCACCTCCCCTCACCAGCCTGTACCTTTCTATTCTATTTCTTCTTTCCTGATGAGATGCTTCTCTCCTCCTTAGTCTGTTACTCTATGCTTAATCTCTGTGATTCTGTATATCCACATGTAAGCTAATACATGCCACATTTGGCTTTCTGTGTCTGGGTACCTCACTCAGGGTGATTTCTCCCCCTAGTTCTACCCATTTACTGTGAATTTAATTCTTTATAATGGCTGAGTAATATTCATTTGTATAAAGGTTCCAATTTTTATTATCCATTCATATTCATGTCTTGAATATGTTATCCAATTTCTGGGCATTATTAATAGAGCAGCAATGGACATGGTTGAGTAAGCGTCTCTGTGGTAGGATGAAGTTTCCTTTGGGTAAATGCCCAAGAGTGATAGAGCTGGATCACGAGGTAGATCAGTTCCCATCTCTCTAAGGTACATCCACACTCATTTCCATAGTGACTGTATGAGTCTGCACTCCTACCAGCAGTGGATGAGTGTACCCCTTATTCTATGTCCTTGCCAGCAGGAACTGTCACTCATATTATTGATCCTAGGGATTCTGACAGGTGTAAAGTGGACTCTCAAAGCAGACTTGGTTTGCATTTCACTGATGACTGAGAATGTTGAACATTTAAGTCTTTCTCAGCCACTTAAGATTCCCTATTGAGAATTCTCTGTTTAAAAATTCCCAGTTTTAATTGAGTCATTTGTTTTCTTGATATCTAGCCTTTTGAGTTCTTTATACATTTTGTTTGAGTTTTTTTGTATAATTTTGGATATTAGCCCTCTATTGGGTGTGTAGTTGATAAAAAAATATTTTACCATTCTGTAAGCTGCCACTTTGTCTGAATGATGGGATCTTTTGTCATGCAGAAGCTTTTCAGTTTCATGAGATCCCATTTATTAATTGTTGAAATTAGTGTCTGTGTTAATAGTGTTCTGCTCAGAAAGTCTTTTCCTATGTCATTGATTTCAGGGATCGTCCCTTCTTTTTCTTCTGTTAGGTTCAAGATATCTGGTTTTAGGTTGAGGTCTGTGTGGGAATTCCTTTCCATTAAATATTTTTTGGGATGTGGGGGTGTGTCAGCAATAGGGTGGCTTCTGTGTGCTGACATGATCTCTTATAAAGGAGAGAATGGTCTCCCATGTATTTCTGGTTTCTTCATCAAAGATCAGGAGTCCGTAGGCACTTGAATTACACCTGACTTCTCAGTGGAAACCATGAAAGCCAGAATGTCTTAGATAGATGTGCTGCCAACACTAAGAGACCATGAAGGCAATCACAGCAAAGCTTGCATTCACCATCAATGGAGAAAAAAGATATTCCAGGACAAAAACAGATTTAAATAATAGGTAGCCACAAACCCAGCCTTACAGAAACTACTAGAAGGCAAAGCACAAACCAAGGAAGCTAAGAACACCCATAATAACACAGACATCTGACAACTCTCCACCACCACAACTCAAAGAAGGGAAACACACACTCTAATAGTAGGTTTCAACACTCCTCTCTCACCAATGGACAGGCTAAACAGACAGAAACTTAATGGAGCAATAAGAGATATCACAGATGTAGTGAAACAAATGAAATTAATAGACATCTATAGAACATTCCACCCAACAGAAAAGAAAATACCTTCTTCTCAGCATCTCATGGAACCTTCTCAAAAATTGATCACATAATCAGTAACAAAGCAAACATTCACAGATACAAAAGAAAATGTAGTAACCAGCTGTGTACTATTGGATTACCATGGAATAATGCTAGAATTCAACAACAATTCTACCCCCAGAATGCCTACAAACTCATGAAAACTGAACAGTCAACTACTCTCCAGAAGATGACATCAGATACCTTAGAATTAGAGATATAAGGGATTGTGAGCTGCCATATGGGTGCTGTTAACTGAACCTTTGTCCTCTGCAAGAGCGGCAAGTGCTCTTAATCATGGATTCATCAACCCAGCCCTAGAAGGTACTTCATTTTTTCCCTTAAACCCAGATGTCATTAGGAAAGATCCTTTTACAGATGGTGCTGAGAAAACTGGGTATGTACCTGTAGAAGAATGAAATCAGGTCGAGTCTCAAACTACATGAAACATTGAAAATAGATCACAGATTTCATGTGAAGACAGGACATGCTGAAACTGCAGGGAAGACACATCAACTATGTCCCGTGTCAACAATCATCCTATGCAGAGGTAGGAACTTCTGAATGGACTGTGACAGCAGAGAACACAACCCAAGGACTGACACATGGATTATAGCAAACTAAAAACCTGCCTAACAATGGAAGGAACCTCACAACTGAAGAGACAGCTTACAGATTTGAGAAATCATTGCCAACTCTGTATCGCATAGGGTTCTATTATGTAAAAACAGCCAAGATTAAACCAAATCCAATCCATACATGAGGTAATGAGGTGAGCAGACAGTCCTCAAAGGAAGAAATAGAAATGGCAAATAATATTTGATGATGGGTTCAACATCCTAAGCCATCAGGGAAAGGTGAAATTAAAATGATTTATACTGTCACCTTACTAGCTCAGAATGACTTTCATCAAGAAAACAGAACAACAGATGCTGGCAGGAATTTGAGGAAAGAGGAAACTTTACTCACTGCTAGTGAGCATAAATTGCAGCTACTGAGGAAATCAGTAAGTAGGTTTGTCAAAAATGAGAAAGTGGTGGGAGAGATGTCTCAGGGAAAAGCACTGGCTGCTCTTACAGAGGAACTGGGTTTGGTTCCCAGCACCCACTTGGTGGCTCAGAACCATCTATAACTCCAGTTCCAGGGAATCCCTTTCTGACCTCCACAGTCACCACGGATGTAGACATATATTGCAGGAAAAATATTCACACACATAAAAATAAAAGATAAACAAATCTTTGAGGACAACAACCAAAACTATCACATGATCTGCCTATATGCCTCAGTGATAAAGAGCACTTCTTGTTCTTCCAGAGGACCAGCATTTGATTCCCAACACTCAAACCAGGCAGTTCACAACCACCTGTAACACAAGCCCCAGGAGGGTCTGACATCTCTCATCTCTGTGGTCACACACACACACACACAGAGATTTAAAAGTAAAAAAATGACATTTGTAGGAAAATGGGTGAAATTTCAACTCAGAATGTTAGCTGAAATAAACTGCGTTCAGATAAACACTATGTTTTCTCTCATGTGTGTAGCCTTGATTGAAGTTTCTATGTGTGAGTGGGTCGGTGTCCATGTGTGGATGACTCATGAAACTAGAAAACTGTGAGAGGGAAAAAGAGACCTGAAGGATTAGGGTACAGGAACATTGACAGAAGATAATGCAATATTGTACTGGGAGAGCAGAAATTAGGTTGTTGTGGGCAATGGAAAAACAGCAAGAATGGGACAGAGGGGAGGGCAAGGCAAAGGCCAGAGGGCAGGGTGTGGAAGAAGAAAACATGTGTAAAAATGCCATTATGAGCTTGTCCCGTCCAGCTTGCATCCAGAACCCTTCTTCCTTCTGTCCCCTTTCCTCTTTGGGCACATAACGCCATCCAGCTCAGTCTGTCTGGCGCTGGGGCCAAATCCTCAGGGCAAGTAGGCAGGCGAGACCTCCTTTGTCTCACTGGCCTGCCTACACCAACCAAGGTAGGCGCTTTGTTTACGAACTACCCAACCTGCACGGAGATCTGATCTCGGCACCAGGAGAGACAGCAGTGCGGCGAGTTTGTGACCAGCGGCGGCGGAAGCAGCCCTGGACAGGGAACTCTGAAGTTCCTCATCCCCCTCCCTATACTCCCCGGGCTCCCTGCAGGGGCTCTACCCCCCATACTGCCTCTCTCTTCTTGTCCCACCCAGCTTGCATCCAGAACCCTTCTTCCCTCTGTCCCCTTTCCTCTTTGGGCACATATCACCATCCAGCTCAGTCTGTCTGGCGCTGGGGGCAAATCCTCAGGGCAAGTAGGCAGGCGAGACCTCCTTTGTTTCACTGGCCCGCCTGCACCAACCAAGGTAGGCGCTTTGTTTACGAACTACCCAACCTGCACGGAGACCTGATCTCGGCACCAGGAGAGACAGCAGTGGGGTGAGTTTGTGACCAGCGGTGGCGGAAGCAGCCCTGGACAGGGAACTCTGAAGTTCCTCATCCCCCTCCCTATACTCCCCGGGCTCCCTGCAGGGGCTCTACCCCCCCATACTGCCTCTCTCTTCTTGTCCCACCCAGCTTGCATCCAGAACCCTTCTTCCTTCTGTCCCCTTTTCTCTTTGGGCACATAACACCATCCAGCTCAGTCTGTCTGGTGCTGGGGGCAAATCCTCAGGGCAAGTAGGCTGGCGAGACTTCCTTTATTTCACTGGCCTGCCTGCAACAAGCAAGGATAGACATCACTAGAACACCAGGAGAGCTAGCACTGCAGAGAGCCATCACTGGGAAGGTACATCAGTAGGCAAGGAGACCTGATCCAGTAAAAGAAGATCCAGAGGGGAGCATTCGGAGAAAGAGATGGGCAGGCGCCAATGCAAGAATTCACCTAACAATCTGAAAAACTATATGAAACCACCAGAACCCAGCGACATCCCAACAGGTGGACATGAACACCTTAATCATGAAGAAGTAGATAAAATTGACTTTATGAAAGTGATTGACGCCCTTAAACAGCATGTAAAAAATGCCCTTATAGAAATGGATGAGAAGTATAACAGAAAGTTTGAAGAATTGAGTAAATCAGTGAATGATACCCTAGGAAACCAAGGAAAAACAATCAAACAGATAATGGAAACAGTTCAAGGCTTAAAAACTGAAATGGAGGCAAAGAAGAAAACACAAACAGAAGGCCAGCTGGACAGGGAAAATCTAGGTAAACGAATAGAGACTACAGAAGCAAGCATCACCAACAGAATACAAGAGATAGAAGAAAGAATCTCAGATTCTGAAGATACCATAGAGAAAATAAACACGCTGATCAAAGAAAACAGCAAGGCCAACAAATTCTCATCACAAAACATTCAGGAAATATGGGACACAATAAAAAGACCAAACCTAAGAATAATAGGAATAGAAGAAGGAGAAGAAGCGCAGCTCAACGGTCCAGAAAATATATTTAATAAAATTATAGAAGAAAACTTTCCCAACCTAAAGAAAGATATACCTATGAAGGTTCAAGAAGCATACAGAACACCGAATAGGCTGGATCAAAAAAAACATCCTCTCGCCATATAATAATCAAAACACAAAGCATACAGAATAAAGAAAGAATACTAAGAGCAGCAAAGGAAAAAGGCCAAGTTACTTATAAAGGTAAACCTATCAGACATACACCTGACTTCTCTATGGAAACCATGAAAGCCAGAAGGTCCTGGATAGATGTACTGCAGAAACTAAGAGACCATGGATGCAAGCCCAGACTACTATACCCAGCCAAGCTTTCGTTCACTATAAATGGAGAAAACAAAATTTTCCAGGATAAAAACAAATTTAAACAATACGTAGCCACAAATCCAGCCTTACAGAAATAATAGAAGGAAAATCACTAACCAAGGAGTCCAACAATGATCACAATATCTCAGACAACTAGAGACCCTTCACCAGCGCAACACAAAGAAGGGGAACACACAAAATTTACAACTTAAAAAATGACCGGAGTTAACAACCACTGGTCATTAATATCACTTAATGTCAATGGACTCAACTCTCCTATAAAAAGGCACAGACTAAGAGATTGGATACGAAAACAGGATCCAACATTCTGCTGTTTACAAGAAACACACCTCAACCACAAAGACAGGCACCTACTCAGAGTAAAGGGTTGGGATAAGGCTTATCAAGTAAATGGACCTAAGAAACAAGCAGGGGTGGCCATACTAATTTCTAACAAAGTTGACTTCAAACTTAAATCATTCAGGAGAGATGGAGAGGGACATTTTCTACTCATAACAGGAACAATTCATCAGGATGAAGTCTCAATCCTGAATATCTATGCCCCTAATATAAAAGCACCCACGTACGTAAAAGAAACATTGTTAAAACTCAAGGCAGCCATCAAACCGCACACATTAATAGTAGGAGACTTTAATACTCCTCTCTCACCAATGGACAGGTCAAGTAGACAGAAACCTAACAGAGAAATAAGAGAATTAATGGAGGTAATGAATCAAATGGACTTAACAGACATCTATAGAACATTCCACCCAAATAGGAAAGAATATACCTTCTTCTCTGCAGCTCATGGAACCTTCTCAAAAATCGACCACATACTCGGTAACAAAGCAAACATCCACAGTTACAAAAAAATATTAATAACCACCTGTATCTTATCAGATCACCATGGATTAAAGCTAGAATTCAGCAACAATGCTACCCCCAGAAAGCCTACAAACTCATGGAAACTGAATAGTCAACTACTGAACCATACCTGGATTAAGGAAGAAATAAAGAAAGAAATTAAACTCTTCCTTGAAGACAATGAAAATAAAGAAACAACATACTCAAACCTATGGGACACTATGAAAGCAGTTCTGAGAGGAAAGTTCATAGCACTAACTGCCCACTTAAAGAAAACAGAGAAAGCACACATTGGAGACTTAACAGCCCACCTGAAAGCTCTAGAAAAAAAAGAAGCAGACTCACCTAGAAGGGGTAGAAGACTGGAAATAATCAAACTGAGGGCTGAAATCAACAAAATAGAAACACAGAAAACAATTGAAAGAATCAATGAATCAAAAAGCTGGCTCCTGGAGAAAATCAACAAGATTGATAAACCCCTATCCAAACTAATCAAACGGCAGAGAGAGAATTTGCAAATTAATAAGATCAGAAATGAAAAGGGAGACATAACCACAGACACAGAGGAAATTCAGAGAATCATTAGATCTTACTACAAAAGCCTGTATGCCACAAAACTGGAAAATGTAAAAGAAATGGACGCTTTTTTAGATAAATACCATTTACCAAAGTTAAACCAGGACCAGGTGAACAACCTAAATAGACCTGTTAATCGTGAAGAATTAGAAGCGGTTATCAAAAACCTCCCTTCCAAAAAAAGTCCAGGACCAGATGGTTTCAACGCGGAATTCTACCAGAACTTCCAAGAAGACCTAATACCTATTCTCCTTAATGTATTTCACAATATAGAAACAGAAGAGTCATTGCCAAATTCCTTTTATGAAGCTACAGTAACTCTGATACCAAAACCACACAAAGACCCAACCAAGAAAGAGAATTACAGGCCAATCTCACTCATGAACATCGACGCAAAATCCTCAACAAAATTCTGGCAAACCGAATCCAAGAACACATTAGAAAAATTATCCATTATGATCAAGTAGGCTTCATACCAGAGATGCAGGGCTGGTTTAACATACGCAAATCTATCAATGTAATACATCATATAAATAAACTGAAAGAAAAAAACCATATGATCGTTTCTTTAGATGCTGAAAAAGCATTTGACAAAATTCAACATCCCTTTATGATAAAAGTCTTGGAGAGATTAGGGATACAAGGGTCATACCTAAATATAATTAAAGCTATATACAGCAAGCCGACAGCTAATATCAAACTAAATGGAGAGAAACTTAAAGCCATCCCACTAAAATCAGGAACACGCCAAGGCTGTCCACTCTCTCCATACCTCTTCAATATAGTTCTCGAAGTTTTAGCAATAGCAATAAGACAACATAAGGGGATAAAGGGGATTCAAATTGGAAAGGAAGAAGTTAAACTTGCATTATTTGCAGATGATATGATAGTGTACATGAGCGACCCCAAAAACTCCTCCAAAGAACTCCTACAGCTGATAAACGCCTTTAGTAACGTGGCAGGATACAAGATCAACTCCAAAAAATCAGTCGCCCTCTTATACACAAAGGATATGGAAGCAGAGAGAGAAATAAGAGAATCATCACCTTTCATGATAGCCACAAACAGAATAAAATATCTTGGGGTAACTCTAACCAAGGAAGTGAAAGATCTATTTGACAAAAACTTTAAGGCATTGAAGAAAGAAATTGAAGAGGATACCAGAAAATGGAAGGATCTCCCTTGCTCTTGGATTGGGAGAATCAACATAGTAAAAATGGCAATTCTACCAAGGGCAATTTATAGATTCAATGCAATCCCCATTAAAATCCCATCAAAATTCTTCACAGATCTTGAAAGGACAACAATCAACTTTATATGGAGAAACAAAAAACCCAGGATAGCCAAAACAATCTTATACAATAAAGGAACTTCTGGAGGCATTACCATCCCTGACTTCAAACTCTATTACAGAGCTACAGTAATGAAAACAGCGTGGTACTGGCATAAAAACAGAGAAGTCGACCAATGGAATCGTATAGAAGACCCGGATTTTAACCCACAAACCTATGAACAACTGATTTTCGATAAAGGAGCTAAAAGTATACAATGGAAGAAAGAAAGCATCTTCAACAAATGGTGCTGGCACAATTGGATGTCAACCTGTAGAAGAATGAAAATAGACCCATATCTATCACCATGCACAAAACTCAAGTCCAAATGGATCAAAGACCTCAATATCAATCTGAACACACTGAACCTGATAGAAGAGAAAATGGGAAGTACCCTACAACATATGGGCACTGGAGATCGCTTCCTATGTATAACCCCAGCAGCACAGACATTAAGGGCAACATTGAATAAATGGGACCTCCTGAAACTGAGAAGCTTCTGTAAAGCAAAGGACACTGTCATTAAGACAAAAAGGCAGCCTACTGACTGGGAGAAGATCTTCACCAACTCCGCAACAGACAAAGGTCTGATCTCCAAAATATATAAAGAACTCAAGAAACTAGACCTTAAAAGGATAATTAACCCAATTAAAAAATGGGGCTCTGAACTGAACAGAGAATTCTCAACAGAAGAAGTTAAAATGGCCAAAAGATACTTAAGGTCATGCTCAACCTCCTTAGCGATCAGAGAAATGCAAATCAAAACAACTTTGAGATATCATCTTACACCTGTCAGAATGGCTAAAATCAAAAACACCAAGGATAGCCTTTGCTGGAGAGGTTGTGGAGAAAGGGGTACCCTCATCCATTGCTGGTGGGACTGCAAACTTGTGCAACCACTTTGGAAATCAGTGTGGCGGTTTCTCAGAAAAATTGGGATCAACCTACCCCTGGACCCAGCAATACCACTCTTGGGAATATACCCAAGATTTGCCCTATCATATGACAAAAGCATTTGTCCAACTATGTTCATAGCAGCATTATTTGTAATAGCCAGAACCTGGAAGCAACCTAGATGCCTACTCTGCGGTAAAAAAACAATGACTTCTCGAATTTTGCATGCAAATGGATGGAAATAGAAAATACGATCCTTAGTGAGGTAACCCAGACCCAAAAATAAGAACATGGGATGTACTCACTCATAATTGGTTTCTAGCCATGGATAGGGGCCACTGAGTCTATAATTTGTGATCCTAAAGAAGCTAAACAAGAGGGTAAACCCAAGGAAAAACATATAGATATCCTCCCAGCTATGGGAAATAGACATGACTGATGGGCAAAAAATTGGAATCTTGGGGGTGGGGTGGGATGGGGATGAGGGGTGATGGGGAGAGAAAAGTGTGAAGGAGAGGATGAGGGGAACTGGGGGAATCGGGGTGATTGGGGATAAAGGAAGGTTGGATAGGGGAGCAGGGAAACTCATACCTTAGGTAAGGGAGCCACCTAAGGGGTGGCAAGAGACTTGAACTTGGAATGGCTACCAGATGCCCAGGGCAATGTCCCCAGTTAGTTCATTGGGGCACCTGAGGATAGGGAACCTGAAATGAACCTATCCTATAATCATACTGATGAATATCTTGCATATCGCCATAGAACCTTCATCTAGCGATGGATGGAGATAGAGCCAGAGACCCACACTGGAGCACCGGACTGAGCTCCCAAGGTTATAATGAGGAGCAGAAGGAGAGAGAACATGAACAAGGAAGTCAGGACCATGAGGGGTGCACCCAACCACTGAGACAGTGGGGCCGATCTATTGGGAGCTCACCAAGGTCAGCTGGACTGCTACTGAAAAAACATGGGATAAAACCAGACTCTCGGAATGTGGCAGACAATGAGAGCTGACGAGAGGCCAAGGAGAATGACACAGGAACTTTCAACTGGCGATAGATCGAGAGAGAGACAGAGACCCAAATTGGAGCAACGGTCTGAGCTCTTAAGGTCCAAATGAGGAGCAGAAGGAGGGAGAACATGAGCAAGGAAATCAGGACCACGAGGCGTCCACCCACCCACTGTGACAGTGGAACTGATCTATTGGGAGCTCTTCAAGGCCAGCTGGACTGGGACTGAATAAGCATGGGTTGAAACTGGACTCTCTGAACATGGCGGACAATGAAGGCTGATGAGAAGCCAAGGACAATGGCACTAGGTTTCGATCCTAATACATGAACTGGCTTTGTGGGAGCTTAGCCTGTTTGGATGTTCACCTTCCTGGGCCTGGATGGAAGTGGGAGGACCTTGGTCTTCCTGTAGGGCAGGGAATTTGGACTGCTCTTCAGTATCGAGAGGGAGGGGGAATGGACTGGGGGGAGGAGAAGAGGAGTGGGGATGGGGGAGGGGAGTGGGGGGAGGGGGCAATGTGTGGGAGGAGGGGAGGGAAATGGGAAACGGAGAGCAGTTGGAAATTTTAATTAAAAAAGAATTAAAAAAAAAGAAAAAAGAAGAAAAAAAATGCCATTATGAAATCTACTACTTTGTAGCTAACTTAATAATCTTGTAATGGGAAATACTTTTTCCTGTAGCCATCGTCCCACTTGAAATGGAGTCCATGGGGCAGGTGTTGTGCTATATTAGTTCAGACATCTATTACAGTACCAGGCATATGGTCATGCGTAAAGCATTTGCTGAGCCAGTTGTGGCCATGCATGCATCTAATTCCAGCATTTAGAGGACTAAGGAAGGCCCAAAGATTCTGGCTAGAGACTCACCTAATCTGAGCAAGACCTTATCTTAAATAATAATTGCCTATTTGCCAAATACATTTTGATAGCAATTATTGAGCTTTGTATATTATGTCTGTCGGTGATTGGTTTGATTTTATTATGATGCCTATAAGTTGTTGTACACGCATATAGTAGCCTCTTGATAATTGTGTTTATGTTCTATGACAACTCTCATGTTTAAAAACCATCTGACCTTTAATTATTTGAAAGCATTCATCTGTAAAATAATTTGTTAATAAATCATTTAGTGAGAGTTAATATTTGATTTTTTTCTGGTTATTTTGACTTTTCCATTTTGATATTTTATTGTTTATGCTGTAATCCATCTTAATATCTATTTTCTAAAATTTAGAAAGGTTTTTGCTATACATACCAGGGTAACCTTGGACTTGTTATGTAGCTCAGGCTAACCTTGAACTCAAGATTCTCCTCTCAGCTTCCAGAGTGCTGGGATTACTGGCATGCACCACCATGTCTTGCTCAATTATTTTTAAAATAAATTATGTGTCTAGGTGTTTTGTAAACTTTGTACATCATGTGCACACAATGTTCAAGTAGGCCAGAAGAGGGCATCAGATCCAGGGGACTGGAGTTACTGAGGGTTGTGATTGACCAAGCAGGTGCTGGCAATGAACACAGGCCCTTTGGAAGAACAAGTGCTCTTAACTGCTGAGCTACCTCTTCAGCCTCTCGTCAATTATTATGTACATGTATATTTATGCATATAAACATCTTCACTGCATGTAAGCATGTGTGTTGTGTGCTCCTAGATGAGAAGAACTGCAGTTACAGATGGTTTGAGTTTCTGTGTGAGTGCCAGAAATTGAATTCAGGTCCTCTGCAAGAGCAAACAGTTTTCTTAATCACAGAAAAAACCCTCCAGTCCTACATACATATAGTTTTTCTTTTCTTTTATTATTCTTTTTTTTTTTTTGAGTCATGAGTTTACATAGCCCAGAACAATGGATTCTCCTGCTTTCCAAATCTGGGATTATAGGTATGTCCTACTGCACAAATATTTAGATCATCAACTCTTTTGGTTTTATGGGACAGGGTTTCTTTGTGTAGGCTTGGCTGTCTTGGAGCTCACTCTGTAGCCCAGGCTGGCCTCTAACGCATAGAGCTCTTCCTGCCTCTGGCTCCTGAGTGCTGGGATTAAAGGCATGTGCTCCCACCACTACCACCACCGGGCTTCATCAACTTTTTCTTCCTTCATTTCTTTTCCTTCCTTCCTTCCTTCCTTCCTTCCTTCCTTCCTTCCTTCCTTCCTTCCTTCCTTCCTTCATTCCTTCCTTCCTTCCTTCCTTCCTTTTTTTCTTTAAAAACTTATTTTTATTTATATGAGTACTCTACCTGCACGTCCAACTTTGTCAGACGAGGACATGGGATCACACTATAGACAGTTGTGAGCCAGTATGTGGTTACTGGGAACTGAACTCAGCACCTCTGGAAGAGTAAGCAGTGTTCTTAGATGCTGAGCCACCTCATCAGACCCTCATCAACATTTTCTTATAGACTGATTTTTGTTTAAATTTTTCATGACTCAAACTAACTTGCACTATTACTAAACATAGACCATTTTTCATTTTAAGATTTACTGGCTGTTATGTATTTTAGATAGGGTCTTACTATGTGACCTTGCCTGACCTGGAACTTGCAATCCCCCCAGTGTCTGATAACAAAGTGCTGGAATTGCTGATACAAGGCACACTCCTGACCTCTCTTTTATTGAGGAAGGGAAAAGGGTCTTCCTAGTAAAAAGTAGTTGTTTTGTTTTGTTTTGTTTTGTTTTGTTCTTTTTGGTGGTACTGGGAATTGAGCCCAGGTCTGAAGCCACATGCTAAGAAAGTACTTTACCACAGGGCCATGTTTGTAGCCCATGTCAAATGCCATAGAAATTGTTAACGGTGAAAACAACTTTGTGTGGATTACTTGAATAGCTATTTTTGTAAAACTGTGGGTTTTACTTATACATTGCTTTTAAAAAAACAATAAAACTGGGTGCTAGTGGCTCACACCTTTAATCCCAGCAAATCCCAGCACTCCTGAGCCAGAGGCAGGCAGATGTCTGTGAGTTCAGGGCCAGCCTGGTCTACAGAATGAGTTCCACTGACAGCCAGAGCTAGACAGAGAAACCCTGTCTCAGACAAACCAGAATTTAAACCACACTGCAAAATCACTCAAATCAGACAATTTAATACCTTATATAGATGTTGGATATTTTTCTGAATAAATACTTTATCATGGATAGGTCTTGTATCCTTTATTTTTTTAGAACTTGAAAACATACCAAGTTGCATATTAAGAAGGCAATCAAAAACATTTCCTCCTCTGTTCAAGTCTGCATTATTTCAAGGCTATCCATCACACACACAAACACACACACACACACACACATCGTAACAACAGCATCAAACATTAGTCTTTAAGCTTTAAATAACTAAAGACAATGCATTCCTTAAAGCAGGAGAGCATACCATGAAGTTACAGCAGTTTAGGTATAAAATATGGGGGGAATGAAATGTACTTCTGTGACAGGGATATATCTCATTGTTTTGTTCAGCTTGTGCTCAATCCTCAGCACCACAAATAACAAACCAAATTTCCTTGTGCATGACATTATCAACACATATATTATCCTTAAAGGTGTGTTTCAGGCCCATAGATCTTCTGTACCAAGTAGTCTAAAGGCCGGTTCAATAACCTAAACACTTTCGTCTCTATTTATGCCCCTATAACTGCTCCCTTTTTTGTACTCCCTTGTTTGCCATTGTGCCTTAAGGGAAAGTTGTCACCGAGTATCAAGAGTTAATATGCATGAAGAACTTAAGAGCAGTTGACCTATATAAACACTCAATAAATATTCAGAACAACTTGTAAAGGAGAGTCTGCCATTATCTCCATTAAAAAAGTGAAAAGTTCTATTTTATATTCTATGTATATTTTGTTTGTATAGGCATAACCACACATGCACGAGAGTGCCTATGGAGATCACAAAAGGGGCACCAGATCTCCTTGAGCTGGAGTCACAGGCGGTTGTGACCTGCCCAATGTGGGTACTGGGAACTGAATTTGGGTCCTGTGGTAGAATAGGAACGACTCTAAACCACTGAGCAATCTCCCAGTATCTCCACTCTTTTTCTTTCTTTTTTTGGAAGACAGGTTTTTCTGTGTAGCTCTGGTTGTCTTGGAATTTGTCTGTAGACCAGGCTGGCCTCAAACTCAGAGATTAGACTGCCTCCGTTTAATTAAATACGTGCACCACCGCTCAACCTATCCCCATTCTTATACACAAGGGATTCAAAGTACAAAAAGGTGAGGTCATACCCCAGGTCATACAAATAACAGACTGTTTCCTGTCAATCTGTATCAAACTTCCCCACCTCCAATCCAGACAACTGCTGATCTAGACTAGACATGTTCTCCAAGGTATGTATATCTAGGTATCACTACATCAAAACTAAGATGTTGTTTGTTCTTCTCATGCTCATCCTTTCATGCATACATTGCTACCTAGAGACTGGCTGCTAGGACAGTCTGAATGCAGCAGCAGAATAGATTCTAACTGTCTTTCATTAGTCAGATATTAAAGGGATCTGACGATAAAAGGGGAGACCATGTTTTGCTGCCCAATGAAATTGTTTTGCATTGGAAATATTTTAACTTTATTACATTTATTATTGTGTGTGTGTCTGTGTGTGTGTGTGTGTGTGAGAGAGAGAGAGAGAGAGAGAGAGAGAGAGAGAGAGAGAGAGGCAGAAAGAGAGCGAGCAGCTGGTGGTCAGTAGCTGCTGATGCAGCAGGTTCTCTTCTACCATGTGGGTCTGGGGATTGAAAGCAGGTGTTTGGGTTTGTTGATAAGTGCCTTTACCTGCTGAGTCATCTTGCTTACCCAGATTTTTTTTTAAATTAAAAGCATTGTAGGTGGTGGTGGCACGCACCTTTAATCTGAGCACTTTGGAAGCAGAGAAAGGTATATCCCAAAGTTCGATGCTAACCTGGTCTACAGAGTGAATGCCAGGAAAACTAGGGCTGCATCGAGAAATCTTGTCTCCAAAACAAACCAAAACAAACAAAGAAGCAAATAAATAAATAAAACCATTTTAGTTTTGAAACCTTATAATAAGATTGTTATTTTAAATTGAGTTTATATTGACATTTTCTTAGTTTAATTGCTAATATAATTAATACTGCCAGACTTAGACAGTAAAACCAAAGCTCTCTGAAGGAATTACTAACCTTTGGAGAGTGAGCGACTCAAGTGTGGAACTAGAGAAGACCCACTTTCACCATCTGATTCTACAGTTTCTGAGAACTAGGTACAGAACATGGCAGCATGCAGCTGAGATCCATAGTTGGAGGCACTTACGCTTGACGGGTATAAAGGTCTGGTTCGTCGAGGTCCTGAGATCTTAATTCCTGTGTGGAGAGGCAGCCAGCACCACCGGTGGAAATGGAACTGCGCTTCATGCTCAGAACCTAATTCATGATTTCAATATCAGAAAAATGTTCCAGATGCAAGTGGATCATTAAGCAATAATTGTCACTTTTATTCTGAAGTAGAAGAGTAACTAAGTTTATTCCTTTACGATAGTATTTTCCCTGTGTGCTGTATTTGTTTGTCATGTATACTTAAGTCCTCACTAAAGATAACACCTATGCAACTTCAAGTATTCAATACACTCGAGCAAGACAATGCAAAAATGAACATATATGATTCCTGCATCACATGGCAATCCATGATCGCAAAATTTCAATGTGTTATCCCGAATACATCACTGGTATCTCTTATGTCTATTTCAATGGTAACTCACAGACTGCTTGACAAGAAATCTCAGGCTCCTTAACTCTCCTCAAAATGTTTCCTTTGGCTTCAAAATCAGGATTCATTCTCTTTTCCTAATATCTACTTTTCTTGCTTTATGTTTAACCCCATAGTTTAATACCCACTATTGTCTTTCTGGTTCTAATCTCCCTTTCAGTAAAGACAAGCAATCCGTTCCATAACATAATGTAGAGGCTGCTTCCATTCTCAAAATATTTTAGTATCATAAGCATACCTATGTCAGACCCTGTCTTCGTCTCTGCAGCACTAGACGCTAGCCACTCAGCTTTTTCTGGTCCTGCCCTGGCTTCTTTCTAGGATAAGACAGAACTCACTGTTGATAAAATTATATATATATATATGTAGTGAAGAGAAGTCACGCTATGCGATAAGGCTTACACAGGAGGCTTATTGGAAGATGAGAGAGAAGGGACAGAGAAGGCAGAGAGGGGAGCAGACTAGTCCCATGGGTAAAGAGTGCGGGAGAGAGAGGGAGGTAGACACAGGAGAAGGGGGAGGTTAGGGGTAGGTCCACCTGTTACAAGGAACCATAGCAAATGTGCCCAGAAGTGGCTACAGGTGAAGTGCTCTTAGTGGCTACAGGTGAGGAGGTTTCCTGTCAGGACCCTAAGGACAGGCAGGCCAATGCAGATTCCCAAATACTAACACCAAATAATAACACCCACTTTATTGTTTGTTTGAGCTGGGGACTTTAGCACAATAGGCTGTGCACTGAGTCACATCACTCCTTGTTCGACTGCTTACATTCCACTTAGGTCTTATTCTCAAGCCTTCAGTTTCCCAGACTTTTTCTTCTTACATGGCTTTTCAGATGCTGCATTACCACAGGAACGCAGTGTTTTAACCTGTCCCTCCCAGGCAGTCCTCCCCTTCTCCCCCTCCCTGCGGAACACCTTGGTCAGCAATCAGCATCCTCTTTTCCCTCTCCAGGCGCTGCGCACACAAACTTACTGATCCCTGAACCCAGAACCTGGCAGATGCCGCCCCAGGTCTCTGATGCCACAGAGTTTCTTAGCAGGAACAGAGTTAACCCCATGCCAGCAGTTACCTTTCTCTCTGGTTCTTGACCCGCAGCGCCCACTTCCAGTAAAATGCACAACTGCTTAGGAAGACACCCACCAATGCCAACCAGGAGCCATTTGGATTTTAAAGTCTCCGCCTGCGTGACGTCAGAAAGCCTCTTGCGAGTACTCTTAAGCAAGAAGGCTATGCCAGTTCCCAGACAGTGGTGGGAAGTCCTAGGGCAAAAGCTTAGATTTCTAAATCTTGCAGCTGTTGTGCCTCTGGCTAGAATTGTAGTTTTGTCCCTAGCAACCCTTTTGAGTTTCAGCCTTTCCTAGCCATCAGTGTGTCTCCTCATCTGTATTTGAGACAATCAAGTACTTTTGCAGCAGTGCCCAGTTGTTTTCCATAGTATCTTTTATTGTTGTTTTGTTTTGTAAAATATCCCTGGGCCTGGTGAAATGGCTCCATGGGTAAGAGCACTGCCTGCTCTTCCAAAGAAATGGGTTAAATCCCCAGGACCCATAACTATAACTCTAATTTCAGGAGGTCCTATGCCCTCTTCTGGCCTTGGTGGGCACCAGACACACGTGTGGTATACAGACATACATGTAGGCAAAACACTTTATACATAAAATAAAAATAATAAAGATCTTTTTTAAAAAAATAAAGGCAAATAAAAAGTATTCTTGTACAGTTTTATCAGGACCTAAGTTCTCAAATTTCATTTCAACACTCATCTTAGTTTCAAGATGCCTTAAGAAGTACAAAATTTGCTGGTCAGTGGTGGTACATTCCTTTACTTCCAGTACTCAAGAGGCAGAGGCAGGGGGATCTCTGTGAGTTTGAGAAGAGTCTACAGAAGAAATACAAAATCACTTTAGCTAAGACATTTGAATTGGAAGTATTATCTCTGTTTGACCAAGATCTCCCATATTTTGTCATTACAAGGTCAATTAGCAAGACTATTGTAATAGCTATTGCTTATGCATTAACTACTCCTGGATTCTTTTTATAGAAGACTGAAGTGAGAAAGGATTAATGTTCTACGGGTGCTTAAATAAAGCAAGTTTTCACATACTAGTCCTTCTAAAATCATTCCTCATCAAAGAACTCATTGAAACATTTTTTTTTGTACAAATTTTAAAAAGTTGAAGTCTACAGTCATCAGGCTGGTAGTCATAGACACACAAAAACCTGACAAGCTTGCTTTCTATGTCTACTTCTGAATGCCACTCAGGATCAAGTGAGATAATTGTATCAGGATTTTAGCTTAGTGATACATGGCGTTAATAAATTAAAATTCATCCTAAGGAATGTAGTGGGAAGAAATGATAATGTAATCAAGTTGAATTTAATTTGCTAGATATTTTATAATGACATTTTAAGTCATAAGCAACTGTAATATACTTTACTATTAGAAACTCTTTTAATTAATGCAGGCCACCTTATTCCCATGTGGTTATGCCGTGGCAGTATCTGTGAAAAATTCTTCAGAGCAGGTAATAGGGATATGTTACATCTCTTTTTATCTTCTTTTTTTTTCTGAGACAAGCTTGTCTATTTAACAGTCTTGGCTGTGTCCCTTTTTTACCTTTTATGTTAATTCTTTAAAAACAACTACTTCTTTATTTTATTTATTGTATTATGTGTAGTTGGAATTTTCCTTTGGGCCACCAAGAAACTCCCAAATAATTTATTATGAATGCTTCTTATTAATTATAAGTGCTTAGTCTTAGCTTAGGCTCGTCCTGCTAGCTTTTTGAACTTAATTTAACCTGTTTCTATTCATCTACATTTTTCCTTGGGGCTTTTTACCTTTCTTTTATTCTGTATGTCTTGGTTTCCTGCTTCCTCCATGTGTGTCTGATTGGCCACTGGTTTCTCCCTGGTATCTCTTTTTCTTTCTTCCTTTCTAAGCCTCAATTCCTCCTGCTACTCAGTTTCCCTGCCTGCAAGTCCTGCCTATACCTCTTTCTTGCTATTGGCCATTTAGCTTTTTGTTAGACTAATCAGGTGCCTTAGGCAGACAAGGTAAAACAGCAACACATTTTTACATATAATTCAACAAATGCAACACGTCTTTACATAGTTATACAAATATTTTGTAACAATGAAACATCATTTCTCCTTTTACTTTTTTTCTTCAAACCCGCTCTTATATGCCTCCTTGTTCCCTTTCAAATTCATGGATTTTTCATTAATTTTGTTACATGCATATGTGTATGTAACCTGCCCGATCTGTATGTTACTTGTCTGTATGCTGTCAGGGTTATAATTAGGTTGAAGGGAGATAAATACACAGGGAGAAAGGAGAGCAAAATAATAGTATGGATATGTGAAAAAAATCACAAGGATTCATACTGTTAAGTACCTAAGAAACTATAACACACACATACTTTAATTTAGTATAATGTTATTTGTATGTATGATTCAGGGCTCACCATTTGGTATTGGATAAGCATTTCGTGTACTCTTCCCACAGTAGGACTAAAACTGTTTCTCCACTCCCGGCATTTGTGAGTTCCCTATAGTTCTTTGTGTAGGGCTGGTTGGCCCCTTGTCCCTTATAGATTGCCTCTTGTCCTTATTCAGCTCATACTTAAGCAGCCATGTTAATAAGATTTTATTGGTGTAGATTCTGACATTCCTAGGAGATACAATGTCACAGCAAACTCCATGATGCTCTGGCTCTTATAATCTATGTGTCCCCTCCTTTACAATGTTTCGTGATACTTACGTGTAGTGATATTTCATTTGTATTTTAATAAAGAAAGTTTAGCTGAAGATCAGAGAGTAAGTGGTAGCACACACCTTTAATCTCAGTAGCCACACTAGTTTGCCATAGAAACCTGGCGGTGCACGCCTTTAATCCCAGTGGTGCACATCTTTAATCCCAACCTAAAGAATGGAATGCAAGACAGAAGGAGAAAGCTCTCAGACACAGTCTCATCACCCTGTTATTTGATTTCTCTGTTAGATTGCCTTCACATATGCATTTATTTCAGGAAGCATCGACTGTATCAATACCCATGCCACTGCACACTACTTCCGTGGCCTTAGTTTTAGCTGTTTCTCCCTGTATACACTCCCTCGTCCCTCTATTTCTCTCCTTGCACCTCCCCTCACCAGCCTGTACCTTTCTATTCTATTTCTTCTTTCCTGATGAGATGCTTCTCTCCTCCTTAGTCTGTTACTCTATGCTTAATCTCTGTGATTCTGTATATCCACATGTAAGCTAATACATGCCACATTTGGCTTTCTGTGTCTGGGTACCTCACTCAGGGTGATTTCTCCCCCTAGTTCTACCCATTTACTGTGAATTTAATTCTTTATAATGGCTGAGTAATATTCATTTGTATAAAGGTTCCAATTTTTATTATCCATTCATATTCATGTCTTGAATATGTTATCCAATTTCTGGGCATTATTAATAGAGCAGCAATGGACATGGTTGAGTAAGCGTCTCTGTGGTAGGATGAAGTTTCCTTTGGGTAAATGCCCAAGAGTGATAGAGCTGGATCACGAGGTAGATCAGGTCCCATCTCTCTAAGGTAAATCCACACTCATTTCCATAGTGACTGTATGAGTCTGCACTCCTACCAGCAGTGGATGAGTGTACCCCTTATTCTATGTCCTTGCCAGCAGGAACTGTCACTCATATTATTGATCCTAGGGATTCTGACAGGTGTAAAGTGGACTCTCAAAGCAGACTTGGTTTGCATTTCACTGATGACTGAGAATGTTGAACATTTAAGTCTTTCTCAGCCACTTAAGATTCCCTATTGAGAATTCTCTGTTTAAAAATTCCCAGTTTTAATTGAGTCATTTGTTTTCTTGATATCTAGCCTTTTGAGTTCTTTATACATTTTGTTTGAGTTTTTTTGTATAATTTTGGATATTAGCCCTCTATTTGGTGTGTAGTTGATAAAAAAATATTTTACCATTCTGTAAGCTGCCACTTTGTCTGAATGATGGGATCTTTTGTCATGCAGAAGCTTTTCAGTTTCATGAGATCCCATTTATTAATTGTTGAAATTAGTGTCTGTGTTAATAGTGTTCTGCTCAGAAAGTCTTTTCCTATGTCATTGATTTCAGGGATCGTCCCTTCTTTTTCTTCTGTTAGGTTCAAGATATCTGGTTTTAGGTTGAGGTCTGTGTGGGAATTCCTTTCCATTAAATATTTTTTGGGATGTGGGGGTGTGTCAGCAATAGGGTGGCTTCTGTGTGCTGACATGATCTCTTATAAGGGAGAGAATGGTCTCCCATGTATTTCTGGTTTCTTCATCAAAGATCAGGAGTCCGTAGGCACTTGAATTACACCTGACTTCTCAGTGGAAACCATGAAAGCCAGAATGTCTTAGATAGATGTGCTGCCAACACTAAGAGACCATGAAGGCAATCACAGCAAAGCTTGCATTCACCATCAATGGAGAAAAAAGATATTCCAGGACAAAAACAGATTTAAATAATAGGTAGCCACAAACCCAGCCTTACAGAAACTACTAGAAGGCAAAGCACAAACCAAGGAAGCTAAGAACACCCATAATAACACAGACATCTGACAACTCTCCACCACCACAACTCAAAGAAGGGAAACACACACTCTAATAGTAGGTTTCAACACTCCTCTCTCACCAATGGACAGGCTAAACAGACAGAAACTTAATGGAGCAATAAGAGATATCACAGATGTAGTGAAACAAATGAAATTAATAGACATCTATAGAACATTCCACCCAACAGAAAAGAAAATACCTTCTTCTCAGCATCTCATGAACCTTCTCAAAAATTGATCACATAATCAGTAACAAAGCAAACATTCACAGATACAAAAGAAAATGTAGTAACCAGCTGTGTACTATTGGATTACCATGGAATAATGCTAGAATTCAACAACAATTCTACCCCCAGAATGCCTACAAACTCATGAAAACTGAACAGTCAACTACTCTCCAGAAGATGACATCAGATACCTTAGAATTAGAGATATAAGGGATTGTGAGCTGCCATATGGGTGCTGTTAACTGAACCTTTGTCCTCTGCAAGAGCGGCAAGTGCTCTTAATCATGGATTCATCAACCCAGCCCTAGAAGGTACTTCATTTTTTCCCTTAAACCCAGATGTCATTAGGAAAGATCCTTTTACAGATGGTGCTGAGAAAACTGGGTATGTACCTGTAGAAGAATGAAATCAGGTCGAGTCTCAAACTACATGAAACATTGAAAATAGATCACAGATTTCATGTGAAGACAGGACATGCTGAAACTGCAGGGAAGACACATCAACTATGTCCCGTGTCAACAATCATCCTATGCAGAGGTAGGAACTTCTGAATGGACTGTGACAGCAGAGAACACAACCCAAGGACTGACACATGGATTATAGCAAACTAAAAACCTGCCTAACAATGGAAGGAACCTCACAACTGAAGAGACAGCTTACAGATTTGAGAAATCATTGCCAACTCTGTATCGCATAGGGTTCTATTATGTAAAAACAGCCAAGATTAAACCAAATCCAATCCATACATGAGGTAATGAGGTGAGCAGACAGTCCTCAAAGGAAGAAATAGAAATGGCAAATAATATTTGATGATGGGTTCAACATCCTAAGCCATCAGGGAAAGGTGAAATTAAAATGATTTATACTGTCACCTTACTAGCTCAGAATGACTTTCATCAAGAAAACAGAACAACAGATGCTGGCAGGAATTTGAGGAAAGAGGAAACTTTACTCACTGCTAGTGAGCATAAATTGCAGCTACTGAGGAAATCAGTAAGTAGGTTTGTCAAAAATGAGAAAGTGGTGGGAGAGATGTCTCAGGGAAAAGCACTGGCTGCTCTTACAGAGGAACTGGGTTTGGTTCCCAGCACCCACTTGGTGGCTCAGAACCATCTATAACTCCAGTTCCAGGGAATCCCTTTCTGACCTCCACAGTCACCACGGATGTAGACATATATTGCAGGAAAAATATTCACACACATAAAAATAAAAGATAAACAAATCTTTGAGGACAACAACCAAAACTATCACATGATCTGCCTATATGCCTCAGTGATAAAGAGCACTTCTTGTTCTTCCAGAGGACCAGCATTTGATTCCCAACACTCAAACCAGGCAGTTCACAACCACCTGTAACACAAGCCCCAGGAGGGTCTGACATCTCTCATCTCTGTGGTCACACACACACACACACAGAGATTTAAAAGTAAAAAAATGACATTTGTAGGAAAATGGGTGAAATTTCAACTCAGAATGTTAGCTGAAATAAACTGCGTTCAGATAAACACTATGTTTTCTCTCATGTGTGTAGCCTTGATTGAAGTTTCTATGTGTGAGTGGGTCGGTGTCCATGTGTGGATGACTCATGAAACTAGAGAACTGTGAGAGGGAAAAAGAGACCTGAAGGATTAGGGTACAGGAACATTGACAGAAGATAATGCAATATTGTACTGGGAGAGCAGAAATTAGGTTGTTGTGGGCAATGGAAAAACAGCAAGAATGGGACAGAGGGGAGGGCAAGGCAAAGGCCAGAGGGCAGGGTGTGGAAGAAGAAAACATGTGTAAAAATGCCATTATGAGCTTGTCCCGTCCAGCTTGCATCCAGAACCCTTCTTCCTTCTGTCCCCTTTCCTCTTTGGGCACATAACGCCATCCAGCTCAGTCTGTCTGGCGCTGGGGCCAAATCCTCAGGGCAAGTAGGCAGGCGAGACCTCCTTTGTCTCACTGGCCTGCCTACACCAACCAAGGTAGGCGCTTTGTTTACGAACTACCCAACCTGCACGGAGATCTGATCTCGGCACCAGGAGAGACAGCAGTGCGGCGAGTTTGTGACCAGCGGCGGCGGAAGCAGCCCTGGACAGGGAACTCTGAAGTTCCTCATCCCCCTCCCTATACTCCCCGGGCTCCCTGCAGGGGCTCTACCCACCCCCCCCATACTGCCTCTCTCTTCTTGTCCCACCCAGCTTGCATCCAGAACCCTTCTTCCTTCTGTCCCCTTTCCTCTTTGGGCACATAACACCATCCAGCTCAGTCTGTCTGGCGCTGGGGGCAAATCTTCAGGGCAAGTAGGCAGGTGAGACCTCCTTTGTCTCACTGGCCCACCTGGACCAACCAAGGTAGGCGCTTTGTTTACGAACTACCCAACCTGCACGGAGATCTGATCTCGGCACCAGGAGAGACAGCAGTGCGGCGAGTTTGTGACCAGCGGCGGCGGAAGCAGCCCTGGACAGGGAACTCTGAAGTTCCTCATCCCCCTCCCTATACTCCCCGGGCTCCCTGCAGGGGCTCTACCCCCCATACTGCCTCTCTCTTCTTGCCCCACCCAGCTTGCATCCAGAACCCTTCTTCCCTCTGTCCCCTTTCCTCTTTGGGCACATATCACCATCCAGCTCAGTCTGTCTGGCGCTGGGGGCAAATCCTCAGGGCAAGTAGGCAGGCGAGACCTCCTTTGTTTCACTGGCCCGCCTGCACCAACCAAGGTAGGCGCTTTGTTTACGCACTACCCAACCTGCACGGAGATCTGATCTCGGCACCAGGAGAGACAGCAGTGGGGTGAGTTTGTGACCAGCGGTGGCTGAAGCAGCCATGGACAGGGAACTCTGAAGTTCCTCATCCCCCTCCCTATACTCCCCGGGCTCCCTGCAGGGGCTCTACCCCCCCATACTGCCTCTCTCTTCTTGTCCCACCCAGCTTGCATCCAGAACCCTTCTTCCTTCTGTCCCCTTTTCTCTTTGGGCACATAACACCATCCAGCTCAGTCTGTCTGGTGCTGGGGGCAAATCCTCAGGGCAAGTAGGCTGGCGAGACTTCCTTTATTTCACTGGCCTGCCTGCAACAAGCAAGGATAGACATCACTAGAACACCAGGAGAGCTAGCACTGCAGAGAGCCATCACTGGGAAGGTACATCAGTAGGCAAGGAGACCTGATCCAGTAAAAGAAGATCCAGAGGGGAGCATTCGGAGAAAGAGATGGGCAGGCGCCAATGCAAGAATTCACCTAACAATCTGAAAAACTATATGAAACCACCAGAACCCAGCGACATCCCAACAGGTGGACATGAACACCTTAATCATGAAGAAGTAGATAAAATTGACTTTATGAAAGTGATTGACGCCCTTAAACAGCATGTAAAAAATGCCCTTATAGAAATGGATGAGAAGTATAACAGAAAGTTTGAAGAATTGAGTAAATCAGTGAATGATACCCTAGGAAACCAAGGAAAAACAATCAAACAGATAATGGAAACAGTTCAAGGCTTAAAAACTGAAATGGAGGCAAAGAAGAAAACACAAACAGAAGGCCAGCTGGACAGGGAAAATCTAGGTAAACGAATAGAGACTACAGAAGCAAGCATCACCAACAGAATACAAGAGATAGAAGAAAGAATCTCAGATTCTGAAGATACCATAGAGAAAATAAACACGCTGATCAAAGAAAACAGCAAGGCCAACAAATTCTCATCACAAAACATTCAGGAAATATGGGACACAATAAAAAGACCAAACCTAAGAATAATAGGAATAGAAGAAGGAGAAGAAGCGCAGCTCAACGGTCCAGAAAATATATTTAATAAAATTATAGAAGAAAACTTTCCCAACCTAAAGAAAGATATACCTATGAAGGTTCAAGAAGCATACAGAACACCGAATAGGCTGGATCAAAAAAAACATCCTCTCGCCATATAATAATCAAAACACAAAGCATACAGAATAAAGAAAGAATACTAAGAGCAGCAAAGGAAAAAGGCCAAGTTACTTATAAATGTAAACCTATCAGACATACACCTGACTTCTCTATGGAAACCATGAAAGCCAGAAGGTCCTGGATAGATGTACTGCAGAAACTAAGAGACCATGGATGCAAGCCCAGACTACTATACCCAGCCAAGCTTTCGTTCACTATAAATGGAGAAAACAAAATTTTCCAGGATAAAAACAAATTTAAACAATACGTAGCCACAAATCCAGCCTTACAGAAATAATAGAAGGAAAATCACTAACCAAGGAGTCCAACAATGACCACAATATCTCAGACAACTAGAGACCCTTCACCAGCGCAACACAAAGAAGGGGAACACACAAAATTTACAACTTAAAAAATGACCGGAGTTAACAACCACTGGTCATTAATATCACTTAATGTCAATGGACTCAACTCTCCTATAAAAAGGCACAGACTAAGAGATTGGATACGAAAACA
The DNA here is from genome assembly GCF_950005125.1 of Chionomys nivalis. Classification (NCBI taxonomy): domain Eukaryota; kingdom Metazoa; phylum Chordata; class Mammalia; order Rodentia; family Cricetidae; genus Chionomys; species Chionomys nivalis. Next base: position 201,061,023 of record NC_080086.1, read on the forward strand.
GGATCCAACATTCTGCTGTTTACAAGAAACACACCTCAACCACAAAGACAGGCACCTACTCAGAGTAAAGGGTTGGGATAAGGCTTATCAAGTAAATGGACCTAAGAAACAAGCAGGGGTGGCCATACTAATTTCTAACAAAGTTGACTTCAAACTTAAATCATTCAGGAGAGATGGAGAGGGACATTTTCTACTCATAACAGGAACAATTCATCAGGATGAAGTCTCAATCCTGAATATCTATGCCCCTAATATAAAAGCACCCACGTACGTAAAAGAAACATTGTTAAAACTCAAGGCAGCCATCAAACCGCACACATTAATAGTAGGAGACTTTAATACTCCTCTCTCACCAATGGACAGGTCAAGTAGACAGAAACCTAACAGAGAAATAAGAGAATTAATGGAGGTAATGAATCAAATGGACTTAACAGACATCTATAGAATATTCCACCCAAATAGGAAAGAATATACCTTATTCTCTGCAGCTCATGGAACCTTCTCAAAAATCGACCACATACTCGGTAACAAAGCAAACATCCACAGTTACAAAAAAATATTAATAACCACCTGTATCTTATCAGATCACCATGGATTAAAGCTAGAATTCAGCAACAATGCTACCCCCAGAAAGCCTACAAACTCATGGAAACTGAATAGTCAACTACTGAACCATACCTGGATTAAGGAAGAAATAAAGAAAGAAATTAAACTCTTCCTTGAAGACAATGAAAATAAAGAAACAACATACTCAAACCTATGGGACACTATGAAAGCAGTTCTGAGAGGAAAGTTCATAGCACTAACTGCCCACTTAAAGAAAACAGAGAAAGCACACATTGGAGACTTAACAGCCCACCTGAAAGCTCTAGAAAAAAAAGAAGCAGACTCACCTAGAAGGGGTAGAAGACTGGAAATAATCAAACTGAGGGCTGAAATCAACAAAATAGAAACACAGAAAACAATTGAAAGAATCAATGAATCAAAAAGCTGGTTCCTGGAGAAAATCAACAAGATTGATAAACCCCTATCCAAACTAATCAAACGGCAGAGAGAGAATTTGCAAATTAATAAGATCAGAAATGAAAAGGGAGACATAACCACAGACACAGAGGAAATTCAGAGAATCATTAGATCTTACTACAAAAGCCTGTATGCCACAAAACTGGAAAATGTAAAAGAAATGGACGCTTTTTTAGATAAATACCATTTACCAAAGTTAAACCAGGACCAGGTGAACAACCTAAATAGACCTGTTAATCGTGAAGAATTAGAAGCGGTTATCAAAAACCTCCCTTCCAAAAAAAGTCCAGGACCAGATGGTTTCAACGCGGAATTCTACCAGAACTTCCAAGAAGACCTAGTACCTATTCTCCTTAATGTATTTCACAATATAGAAACAGAAGAGTCATTGCCAAATTCCTTTTATGAAGCTACAGTAACTCTGATACCAAAACCACACAAAGACCCAACCAAGAAAGAGAATTACAGGCCAATCTCACTCATGAACATCGACGCAAAATCCTCAACAAAATTCTGGCAAACCGAATCCAAGAACACATTAGAAAAATTATCCATTATGATCAAGTAGGCTTCATACCAGAGATGCAGGGCTGGTTTAACATACGCAAATCTATCAATGTAATACATCATATAAATAAACTGAAAGAAAAAAACCATATGATCGTTTCTTTAGATGCTGAAAAAGCATTTGACAAAATTCAACATCCCTTTATGATAAAAGTCTTGGAGAGATTAGGGATACAAGGGTCATACCTAAATATAATTAAAGCTATATACAGCAAGCCGACAGCTAATATCAAACTAAATGGAGAGAAACTTAAAGCCATCCCACTAAAATCAGGAACACGCCAAGGCTGTCCACTCTCTCCATACCTCTTCAATATAGTTCTCGAAGTTTTAGCAATAGCAATAAGACAACATAAGGGGATAAAGGGGATTCAAATTGGAAAGGAAGAAGTTAAACTTGCATTATTTGCAGATGATATGATAGTGTACATGAGCAACCCCAAAAACTCCTCCAAAGAACTCCTACAGCTGATAAACGCCTTTAGTAACGTGGCAGGATACAAGATCAACTCCAAAAAATCAGTCGCCCTCTTATACACAAAGGATATGGAAGCAGAGAGAGAAATAAGAGAATCATCACCTTTCATGATAGCCACAAACAGAATAAAATATCTTGGGGTAACTCTAACCAAGGAAGTGAAAGATCTATTTGACAAAAACTTTAAGGCATTGAAGAAAGAAATTGAAGAGGATACCAGAAAATGGAAGGATCTCCCTTGCTCTTGGATTGGGAGAATCAACATAGTAAAAATGGCAATTCTACCAAGGGCAATTTATAGATTCAATGCAATCCCCATTAAAATCCCATCAAAATTCTTCACAGATCTTGAAAGGACAACAATCAACTTTATATGGAGAAACAAAAAACCCAGGATAGCCAAAACAATCTTATACAATAAAGGAACTTCTGGAGGCATTACCATCCCTGACTTCAAACTCTATTACAGAGCTACAGTAATGAAAACAGCGTGGTACTGGCATAAAAACAGAGAAGTCGACCAATGGAATCGTATAGAAGACCCGGATTTTAACCCACAAACCTATGAACAACTGATTTTCGATAAAGGAGCTAAAAGTATACAATGGAAGAAAGAAAGCATCTTCAACTAATGGTGCTGGCACAATTGGATGTCAACCTGTAGAAGAATGAAAATAGACCCATATCTATCACCATGCACAAAACTCAAGTCCAAATGGATCAAAGACCTCAATATCAATCTGAACACACTGAACCTGATAGAAGAGAAAATGGGAAGTACCCTACAACATATGGGCACTGGAGATCGCTTCCTATGTATAACCCCAGCAGCACAGACATTAAGGGCAACATTGAATAAATGGGACCTCCTGAAACTGAGAAGCTTCTGTAAAGCAAAGGACACTGTCATTAAGACAAAAAGGCAGCCTACTGACTGGGAGAAGATCTTCACCAACTCCGCAACAGACAAAGGTCTGATCTCCAAAATATATAAAGAACTCAAGAAACTAGACCTTAAAAGGATAATTAACCCAATTAAAAAATGGGGCTCTGAACTGAACAGAGAATTCTCAACAGAAGAAGTTAAAATGGCCAAAAGATACTTAAGGTCATGCTCAACCTCCTTAGCGATCAGAGAAATGCAAATCAAAACAACTTTGAGATATCATCTTACACCTGTCAGAATGGCTAAAATCAAAAACACCAAGGATAGCCTTTGCTGGAGAGGTTGTGGAGAAAGGGGTACCCTCATCCATTGCCTGTGGGACTGCAAACTTGTGCAACCACTTTGGAAATCAGTGTGGCGGTTTCTCAGAAAAATTGGGATCAACCTACCCCTGGACCCAGCAATACCACTCTTGGGAATATACCCAAGATTTGCCCTATCATATGACAAAAGCATTTGTCCAACTATGTTCATAGCAGCATTATTTGTAATAGCCAGAACCTGGAAGCAACCTAGATGCCTACTCTGCGGTAAAAAAACAATGACTTCTCGAATTTTGCATGCAAATGGATGGAAATAGAAAATACGATCCTTAGTGAGGTAACCCAGACCCAAAAATAAGAACATGGGATGTACTCACTCATAATTGGTTTCTAGCCATGGATAGGGGCCACTGAGTCTATAATTTGTGATCCTAAAGAAGCTAAACAAGAGGGTAAACCCAAGGAAAAACATATAGATATCCTCCCAGCTATGGGAAATAGACATGACTGATGGGCAAAAAATTGGAATCTTGGGGGTGGGGTGGGATGGGGATGAGGGGTGATGGGGAGAGAAAAGTGTGAAGGAGAGGATGAGGGGAACTGGGGGAATCGGGGTGATTGTGGATAAAGGAAGGTTGGATAGGGGAGCAGGGAAACTCATACCTTAGGTAAGGGAGCCACCTAAGGGGTGGCAAGAGACTTGAACTTGGAATGGCTACCAGATGCCCAGGGCAATGTCCCCAGTTAGTTCATTGGGGCACCTGAGGATAGGGAACCTGAAATGAACCTATCCTATAATCATACTGATGAATATCTTGCATATCGCCATATAACCTTTATCTAGCGATGGATGGAGATAGAGCCAGAGACCCACACTGGAGCACCGGACTGAGCTCCCAAGGTTATAATGAGGAGCAGAAGGAGAGAGAACATGAACAAGGAAGTCAGGACCATGAGGGGTGCACCCAACCACTGAGACAGTGGGGCCGATCTATTGGGAGCTCACCAAGGTCAGCTGGACTGCTACTGAAAAAACATGGGATAAAACCAGACTCTCGGAATGTGGCAGACAATGAGAGCTGACGAGAGGCCAAGGAGAATGACACAGGAACTTTCAACTGGCGATAGATCGAGAGAGAGACAGAGACCCAAATTGGAGCAACGGTCTGAGCTCTTAAGGTCCAAATGAGGAGCAGAAGGAGGGAGAACATGAGCAAGGAAATCAGGACCACGAGGCGTCCACCCACCCACTGTGACAGTGGAACTGATCTATTGGGAGCTCTTCAAGGCCAGCTGGACTGGGACTGAATAAGCATGGGTTGAAACTGGACTCTCTGAACATGGCGGACAATGAAGGCTGATGAGAAGCCAAGGACAATGGCACTAGGTTTCGATCCTAATACATGAACTGGCTTTGTGGGAGCTTAGCCTGTTTGGATGTTCACCTTCCTGGGCCTGGATGGAAGTGGGAGGACCTTGGTCTTCCTGTAGGGCAGGGAATTTGGACTGCTCTTCAGTATCGAGAGGGAGGGGGAATGGACTGGGGGGAGGAGAAGAGGAGTGGGGATGGGGGAGGGGAGTGGGGGGAGGGGGCAATGTGTGGGAGGAGGGGAGGGAAATGGGAAACGGAGAGCAGTTGGAAATTTTAATTAAAAAAGAATTAAAAAAAAAGAAAAAAGAAGAAAAAAATGCCATTATGAAATCTACTACTTTGTAGCTAACTTAATAATCTTGTAATGGGAAATACTTTTTCCTGTAGCCATCGTCCCACTTGAAATGGAGTCCATGGGGCAGGTGTTGTGCTATATTAGTTCAGACATCTATTACAGTACCAGGCATATGGTCATGCGTAAAGCATTTGCTGAGCCAGTTGTGGCCATGCATGCATCTAATTCCAGCATTTAGAGGACTAAGGAAGGCCCAAAGATTCTGGCTAGAGACTCACCTAATCTGAGCAAGACCTTATCTTAAATAATAATTGCCTATTTGCCAAATACATTTTGATAGCAATTATTGAGCTTTGTATATTATGTCTGTCGGTGATTGGTTTGATTTTATTATGATGCCTATAAGTTGTTGTACACGCATATAGTAGCCTCTTGATAATTGTGTTTATGTTCTATGACAACTCTCATGTTTAAAAACCATCTGACCTTTAATTATTTGAAAGCATTCATCTGTAAAATAATTTGTTAATAAATCATTTAGTGAGAGTTAATATTTGATTTTTTTCTGGTTATTTTGACTTTTCCATTTTGATATTTTATTGTTTATGCTGTAATCCATCTTAATATCTATTTTCTAAAATTTAGAAAGGTTTTTGCTATACATACCAGGGTAACCTTGGACTTGTTATGTAGCTCAGGCTAACCTTGAACTCAAGATTCTCCTCTCAGCTTCCAGAGTGCTGGGATTACTGGCATGCACCACCATGTCTTGCTCAATTATTTTTAAAATAAATTATGTGTCTAGGTGTTTTGTAAACTTTGTACATCATGTGCACACAATGTTCAAGTAGGCCAGAAGAGGGCATCAGATCCAGGGGACTGGAGTTACTGAGGGTTGTGATTGACCAAGCAGGTGCTGGCAATGAACACAGGCCCTTTGGAAGAACAAGTGCTCTTAACTGCTGAGCTACCTCTTCAGCCTCTCGTCAATTATTATGTACATGTATATTTATGCATATAAACATCTTCACTGCATGTAAGCATGTGTGTTGTGTGCTCCTAGATGAGAAGAACTGCAGTTACAGATGGTTTGAGTTTCTGTGTGAGTGCCAGAAATTGAATTCAGGTCCTCTGCAAGAGCAAACAGTTTTCTTAATCACAGAAAAAACCCTCCAGTCCTACATACATATAGTTTTTCTTTTCTTTTATTCTTCTTTTTTTTTTTTGAGTCATGAGTTTACATAGCCCAGAACAATGGATTCTCCTGCTTTCCAAATCTGGGATTATAGGTATGTCCTACTGCACAAATATTTAGATCATCAACTCTTTTGGTTTTATGGGACAGGGTTTCTTTGTGTAGGCTTGGCTGTCTTGGAGCTCACTCTGTAGCCCAGGCTGGCCTCTAACGCATAGAGCTCTTCCTGCCTCTGGCTCCTGAGTGCTGGGATTAAAGGCATGTGCTCCCACCACTACCACCACCGGGCTTCATCAACTTTTTCTTCCTTCATTTCTTTTCCTTCCTTCCTTCCTTCCTTCTTTCCTTCCTTCCTTCCTTCCTTCCTTCCTTCATTCCTTCCTTCCTTCCTTCCTTTTTTTCTTTAAAAACTTATTTTTATTTATATGAGTACTCTACCTGCACGTCCAACTTTGTCAGACGAGGACATGGGATCACACTATAGACAGTTGTGAGCCAGTATGTGGTTACTGGGAACTGAACTCAGCACCTCTGGAAGAGTAAGCAGTGTTCTTAGATGCTGAGCCACCTCATCAGACCCTCATCAACATTTTCTTATAGACTGATTTTTGTTTAAATTTTTCATGACTCAAACTAACTTGCACTATTACTAAACATAGACTATTTTTCATTTTAAGATTTCCTGGCTGTTATGTATTTTAGATAGGGTCTTACTATGTGACCTTGCCTGACCTGGAACTTGCAATCCCCCCAGTGTCTGATAACAAAGTGCTGGAATTGCTGATACAAGGCACACTCCTGACCTCTCTTTTATTGAGGAAGGGAAAAGGGTCTTCCTAGTAAAAAGTAGTTGTTTTGTTTTGTTTTGTTTTGTTCTTTTTGGTGGTACTGGGAATTGAGCCCAGGTCTGAAGCCACATGCTAAGAAAGTACTTTACCACAGGGCCATGTTTGTAGCCCATGTCAAATGCCATAGAAATTGTTAACGGTGAAAACAACTTTGTGTGGATTACTTGAATAGCTATTTTTGTAAAACTGTGGGTTTTACTTATACATTGCTTTTAAAAAAACAATAAAACTGGGTGCTAGTGGCTCACACCTTTAATCCCAGCAAATCCCAGCACTCCTGAGCCAGAGGCAGGCAGATGTCTGTGAGTTCAGGGCCAGCCTGGTCTACAGAATGAGTTCCACTGACAGCCAGAGCTAGACAGAGAAACCCTGTCTCAGACAAACCAGAATTTAAACCACACTGCAAAATCACTCAAATCAGACAATTTAATACCTTATATAGATGTTGGATATTTTTCTGAATAAATACTTTATCATGGATAGGTCTTGTATCCTTTATTTTTTTAGAACTTGAAAACATACCAAGTTGCATATTAAGAAGGCAATCAAAAACATTTCCTCCTCTGTTCAAGTCTGCATTATTTCAAGGCTATCCATCACACACACAAACACACACACACACACATCGTAACAACAGCATCAAACATTAGTCTTTAAGCTTTAAATAACTAAAGACAATGCATTCCTTAAAGCAGGAGAGCATACCATGAAGTTACAGCAGTTTAGGTATAAAATATGGGGGGAATGAAATGTACTTCTGTGACAGGGATATATCTCATTGTTTTGTTCAGCTTGTGCTCAATCCTCAGCACCACAAATAACAAACCAAATTTCCTTGTGCATGACATTATCAACACATATATTATCCTTAAAGGTGTGTTTCAGGCCCATAGATCTTCTGTACCAAGTAGTCTAAAGGCCGGTTCAATAACCTAAACACTTTCGTCTCTATTTATGCCCCTATAACTGCTCCCTTTTTTGTACTCCCTTGTTTGCCATTGTGCCTTAAGGGAAAGTTGTCACCGAGTATCAAGAGTTAATATGCATGAAGAACTTAAGAGCAGTTGACCTATATAAACACTCAATAAATATTCAGAACAACTTGTAAAGGAGAGTCTGCCATTATCTCCATTAAAAAAGTGAAAAGTTCTATTTTATATTCTATGTATATTTTGTTTGTATAGGCATAACCACACATGCACGAGAGTGCCTATGGAGATCACAAAAGGGGCACCAGATCTCCTTGAGCTGGAGTCACAGGCGGTTGTGACCTGCCCAATGTGGGTACTGGGAACTGAATTTGGGTCCTGTGGTAGAATAGGAACGACTCTAAACCACTGAGCAATCTCCCAGTATCTCCACTCTTTTTCTTTCTTTTTTTGGAAGACAGGTTTTTCTGTGTAGCTCTGGTTGTCTTGGAATTTGTCTGTACACCAGGCTGGCCTCAAACTCAGAGATTAGACTGCCTCCGTTTAATTAAATACGTGCACCACCGCTCAACCTATCCCCATTCTTATACACAAGGGATTCAAAGTACAAAAAGGTGAGGTCATACCCCAGGTCATACAAATAACAGACTGTTTCCTGTCAATCTGTATCAAACTTCCCCACCTCCAATCCAGACAACTGCTGATCTAGACTAGACATGTTCTCCAAGGTATGTATATCTAGGTATCACTACATCAAAACTAAGATGTTGTTTGTTCTTCTCATGCTCATCCTTTCATGCATACATTGCTACCTAGAGACTGGCTGCTAGGACAGTCTGAATGCAGCAGCAGAATAGATTCTAACTGTCTTTCATTAGTCAGATATTAAAGGGATCTGACGATAAAAGGGGAGACCATGTTTTGCTGCCCAATGAAATTGTTTTGCATTGGAAATATTTTAACTTTATTACATTTATTATTGTGTGTGTGTCTGTGTGTGTGTGTGTGTGTGTGAGAGAGAGAGAGAGAGAGAGAGAGAGAGAGAGAGAGAGAGAGAGAGAGAGAGAGGCAGAAAGAGAGCGAGCAGCTGGTGGTCAGTAGCTGCTGATGCAGCAGGTTCTCTTCTACCATGTGGGTCTGGGGATTGAAAGCAGGTGTTTGGGTTTGTTGATAAGTGCCTTTACCTGCTGAGTCATCTTGCTTACCCAGATTTTTTTTTAAATTAAAAGCATTGTAGGTGGTGGTGGCACGCACCTTTAATCTGAGCACTTTGGAAGCAGAGAAAGGTATATATATATATATAACATGGGATAAAACCGGACTCTCGGAATGTGGCGGACAATGAGAGCTGACGAGAGGCCAAGGAGAATGGCACAGGAACTTTCAACTGGCGATAGATCGAGAGAGAGACAGAGACCCAAATTGTAGCAACGGTCTGAGCTCTTAAGGTCCAAATGAGGAGCAGAAGGAGGGAGAACATGAGCAAGGAAATCAGGACCACGAGGCGTGCACCCACCCACTGTGACAGTGGAACTGATCTATTGGGAGCTCTTCAAGGCCAGCTGGACTGGGACTGAATAAGCATGGGTTGAAACTGGACTCTCTGAACATGGCGGACAATGAAGTCTGATGAGAAGCCAAGGACAATGGCACTAGGTTTCAATCCTAATACGTGAACTGGCTTTGTGGGAGCTTAGCCTGTTTGGATGCTCACCTTCCTGGGCCTGGATGGAAGTGGGAGGACCTTGGTCTTCCTGTAGGGCAGGGAATTTGGACTGCTCTTCCGTATCGAGAGGAAGGGGGAATGGACTGGGCGGAGGAGAAGAGGAGTGGTGATGGGGGAGGGGAGTGGGGGGAGGGGGCAATGTGTGGGAGGAGGGGAGGGAAATGGGAAACGGGGAGCAGTTGGAAATTTTAATTAAAAAAGAATAAAAAAAAAGAAAAAAAATATGTATGACTTATAAATAAATACAAGATTTCTGCTTTTCTTCTGTATTTAAAAAAAAAAAAAGACCAAACCTAAGAATAATAGGAATAGAAGAAGGAGAAGAAGCGCAGCTCAAAGGTCCAGAAAATATATTTAATAAAATTATAGAAGATAACTTTCCCAACCTAAAGAAAGATATACCTATGAAGGTTCAAGAAGCATACAGAACACCGAATAGGCTGGATCAAAAAAAAACATCCTCTCGCCATATAATAATCAAAACACAAAGCATACAGAATAAAGAAAGAATACTAAGAGCAGCAAAGGAAAAAGGCCAAGTTACTTATAAAGGTAAACCTATCAGACTTACACATGACTTCTCTATGGAAACCATGAAAGCCAGAAGGTCCTGGATAGATGTACTGCAGAAACTAAGAGACCATGGATGCAAGCCCAGACTACTATACCCAGCCAAGCTTTCGTTCACTATAAATGGAGAAAACAAAATTTTCCTGGATAAAAACAAATTTAAACAATACGTAGCCACAAATCCATCCTTACAGAAAGTAATAGAAGGAAAATCACTAACCAAGGAGTCCAACAATGATCACAATATCTCAGACAACTAGAGACCCTTCACCAGCGCAACACAAAGAAGGGAAACACACAAAATTTACAACTAAAAAAATGACCGGAGTTAACAACCACTGGTTGTAGGGACATAGCCCCACCCATTGGGGGCGTGTTCGCCTCGGGCTAATTTTTACGGATAAAGCTGCCGGGCGTGAGCCCAGCAGCCCTTTTCTTTCGCTCGCTTTTCCAGTACTCCGCGGGAACCTGTGGTCCTGTAAGTCTATTTCCTTATTAAAGCTGTATATATCTATATAATCTGTCTACATTCATTTGCGCCACCACATTTGGCGTCCCAACGTCAGGCTATTTTGCCCCCGACCCGGCACAGGGGGGGCGCAAGCTCCACCTTTCCCAGCTAGTTGCCTGAGCTCAGGAAGGCGATTTACAGCGCGCTCCCTGCTCGCTTTCCCTTCCCCCACTCCAGGCCACTACAGTCGCAGAGCAGCGACCCCCCACAGAGCAGTTAATAGCTCCCTGCTTCTTCCAAACCCTCACTGCCTGATTTAAGGGAAGCACCTGCGGTTTTGAAGAAAAAGCCGCCAACCCCTTCCCTTAACAGGCAGTACAATAATTTTTGTTTTGAGTTAATTGTTTCAGACCGGCTCTGGCTTAGACCACGTGGACTCAGGTGCATTTCTTTAGCCACCACTGGCAGGAAAACTTCATTACAGGTACATAATTTTCTTTTTTAAATAAGAAAAATGTCTGAAAACATTACCATTCAAGACTTTAACAGCCTTTTCAGTCGTACCATGTGGGAGATTTTACAAGAAGTGTCTGTCAGCCCACAGATATGGATCTTTCTGGGATTCGTAGTTTTCCTTGGTACTGTATGGTTTGATAATAGAAATATGATAAAGTCTTTACGAGACGAGGTTGAACGCTTAAAAACAATTGAGAATGACAACAATCTTCTCAAAAATCAGTTTGAAGTTCTCCAGGCAGAGAACATATCTTTGTTTAACACAACTCGACAAACTGAAAAAAAATTTAGAAGAGGTACAGGCTGATGTTAAGGAGAAATTCATTACTATGGAAGAGGGAACAGCTGATTTGGATCGTAAGCTTCAGTCCCTTTCAGTAGGAACTGAAATATTAACGGCTGATATTAAGGAGAAATTTATTACTATGGAAGAAGGAACAGCTGATTTGGATCGTAAGCTTCAGTCCCTTTCAGTAGGAACAGAAACATTAACTGAGAGAATCAAAACTGCTGAATGTGACAATCGGATTTTGTCTAAAGCTTATGACAGATTGACAGAAAGATTATCTATACAAGAAGGCACGGTATATGCTATAAAACTTATGTCCAAAGATGAGACGTTATCTCTAATGGACAAACTTCATACTTTAGAATCCTCAATGAAGGCTTTAGAACATAATTCTGGACAGGAGATTCAGACATTAAAGAAGGCAATGGTGAATAGAATTGAAAAGATTGAGGAATTTCTAAATTCTGAGGAAGAAGAGCAAGAGGTAGAAAGGCATATTTTAACTAAATCTGTGGGTAAATCCCTCCGGGACAATTCCCACAAAGCTCTACCTACAGTTCTACCTGCCTTTCCTGTTGTAACAACCGAGAAAGTAGTTGGTTCCAGAAACCCTAGGGTCATCAAGGAAGATACATGGGAACCTGTCCGTATGAATGATCTCAAAGAAATTAAACAGGCTGTAATGACTTTTGGAATGAATGCCTCTTTTGTTAAAGAGATGCTAAGATCTTGGGCCACGACGAATAAGGTCACGCCCTCTGACTGGTTTCAACTGAGCTCTGCTGTCCTTGAGAGTGGAACGCAATTGAAATGGAAATGCTTATTCAGGCAAGAGGCTAGACTTTTAGAACAGCAAGAAAGAGCAAAGGGAATTGAGATTTCCATAGATCAAATTTTGGGAGAGGGGCTATTTTCTGAGCCTCAGGAACAAGCTAATTTGGATGAAAACATACTCTCTGTGTGTACTACAGCAGCCTTAAGGGCTTGGGACAGGGTGCAAGTCCCAGGACAGAGGATGGAATCATTTGTCAGAGTTAAACAGGGTCAGAGAGAACCCTTTAGTGACTTTTTACAAAGAATAACTAAAGCTGTACAAATAGGGATATCTGGCCCAGAAGCAAGACGTATAATGATCGAGACTTTGGCTATGAAAATGCAAATGTGGAATGCAAAAGGATTTTGGGACCTTTAAAGCTCAGATCAGCGCCATTAGAAGAATGGGTCTTGCATACACTAGATGTTGATACATTTGACTATGGCACTGAAGCATGGGTAGAAGAAGCAATTTCCAATGGTAAAAGGAGACATCAGAATACCAAATGTTTTAATTGTGGCAAAATGGGTCATATGAAAAGGAATTGTAGACAACGGATTTTCAGAAATAATAATAATGCATCTTCTAGAAATAACAGAAATAGGAGGACTCAGCCTTCGGGTTTATGTAGAAGATGTGGAAAGGGCAGACACTGGACGAATGAGTGCAGGTCTACAAGAGATAGACAAGGCAACCTGATACAGACGGGAAACGTGAGAGGGGGGGCCTCACAGGCCCCCATGGCAAACATGGTTCAGTCATTTCCAGTTACTACAGAGAACGTGACTCGTCAGGACAATTAGAAAGCCCCATGCCTACTGTTACAAGCAATAATGATCAGAAAGATGAGTTCCGTGTGTTTTGGCAAACTTCTATAAATGACCAAAGACCAAAGCTGAGAGTGTGTGTAAATGGCATTTTTATTACTGGCCTGCTGGACACAGGTGCGGATGTAAGTATCATTACCCCAGAATCTTGGCATCCATATTGGCCTCTTCAGAATGTAAATGTTCAGCTCCTGGGAATTGGAACCCTATCTCGAGTAAGGCAGAGCACGAGATGGGTTGAATGTATAGGACCAGAGGGACAAATAGGAAAATTAAGGCTATATGTAGCCAATATTGCAATGAATTTATGGGGTCGTGACCTATTACAACAATGGAATACCCAAATTAACATTCCTGCTACTTCTAGAGCCTATATTTCTGGGGATAATATTAAAAGATATTACAAACGGAGAAAACCGGCCATTCGGGCTGTACAAGAACAAGCAATTGATGTCCCTTCAGAGATACCAACAGCCTTGCCTTTAAAATGGTTGACTGAGAAACCAATATGGACAAAGCAATGGCCTTTAGCTGAGGAAAAGTTACAGGCTTTAGAACAGTTGGTACAAGAGCAATTAGATGCTGGACATATAGAAGAATCTACCAGCCCTTGGAATTCTCCTGTATTTGTGGTTAAGAAAAAATCAGGTAAATGGAGAATGGTGACAGATCTCAGGGCTATCAACAAGGTTATTCAACCTATGGGCCCTCTGCAATCTGGAATTCCTTTGCCCTCTTTATTGCCAAAAGGATGGCCTCTCATAGTTATTGATTTAAAGGATTGTTTTTTTACTATACCTTTACAAAAAGAAGATAGAGAAAAATTTGCCTTCACAGTGCCTACTTATAATAATTCTCAACCTTCGAGGAGGTACCACTGGGCCGCCCTCCCCCAGGGTATGTTAAATAGCCCCTCCCTGTGCCAATATTTTGTGAATCAACCATTGCAAATAATACGCAAGAAATTTCCCAAATCGATAGTATATCATTACATGGACGACATTTTGTTATCCGATTCAAACATGGATACCTTGAACAGACTGTTTGAAGAAATAAAAATACTTTTACCAAAATGGGGATTGCAAATTGCTCCTGAAAAGATTCAGAAGGGAGATTCTGTTAATTATTTAGGTTATAAAATAGGTTTACAAAAAATTAAGACACAAAAGGCACAAATTCGGAGAGATCGCCTACGGACTCTTAATGACTTTCAAAGACTATTAGGGGACATTTCCAGTCTACGGCCAACTATTGGGATAACACCTGATCTAATAATTCATTTGAACAAAACCTTGGATGGTGACAAAGATTTAAACAGTCCCAGAGAATTAACAGCTGAAGCAGAAAAGGAACTGACGATGATTGAGGAAAAATTACAACAGGCACATGTGGAAAGGGTAAATCCAGAGCTCGACTGTATTCTCGTCATACTACCATCAAAAATTTCCCCTACAGGAATTTTAATGCAGAGAGATGATATTATCTTGGAATGGATCTCTTTACCACATAAACCAAGTAAGAAACTGAAAACTTATGTAGAAAAAGTCTCTGAGTTAATTATAAAAGGCAAGTTGAGACTTCGTCAACTAGCAGGCATAGACCCAGCAGAAATTATAGTGCCTTTCACTGCTGATGAACTAAAGAAGTTATGGGAAGATAATGAACCATGGCAAAGAGCTTGTGCTAATTTCTTGGGAGACATTAATAACAACTATCCAAAAACAAGAGGCTTAACTTCATAAAGAGAACTTCTTGGATCCTTCCTCGTATCGTCCGTGATACTCCAATAACTGGAGCCCGTACGTTCTATACTGATGCCAATAAATCAGGGAAGGCAGGTTACAAATCAGAAGACTTGGATAAGGTGGAACAAAGTCCTTATGATTCTGTCCAGAAGGCAGAATTATATGCCATTCTTATGGTGCTAAGGGATTTTAAAGAACCTATTAATATAGTTACTGATTCACAATATGCAGAAAGAGTTATTTTACATATTGAAACTGCTGAATTTATACCTGATGATACAGAACTAACCTCTTTGTTTATCCAGGTGCAAGATTTGATTAGGAACAGGCTTTGCCCTATGTACATAACACACATCCGATCCCATACGGGTCTGCCAGGTCCTCTAGCACAAGGTAATGCAGAAATTGATCAATTATTGATTGGTAGTGTGCTACAAGCCTCTGGATTTCATAAAAAACATCATGTTAATAGCAAAGGTTTGAAAAAAAGAGTTTTCTATTACATGGCAGCAAGCTAGGGAGATTGTAAAGAAATGCCCTACTTGCTCTTTCTATAACCAAACGCCATTGCCTACAGGGGCTAATCCAAAGGGCACCCAAAGGAATGAAATCTGGCAGATGGATGTGTTCCACTTTGCAGAATTTGGCAAATTAAAATATGTTCATCACACCATTGACACGTATTCAGGCTTTCAGTGGGCAACGGCTTTAAGTTCAGAAAAAGCTGATTCAGTTATCACTCATTTATTAGAAGTCATGGCTATCATGGGTATACCTACACAAATAAAGACAGATAATGGTCCTGCTTATGTCTCTAGGAAAATGAAACGGTTTTTTGATTATTACAATATCAAGCATGTTACAGGTATACCATACAATCCTACAGGTCAAGCAGTCATAGAAAGATCAAATCGAACTATAAAGGATATGTTGAACAAACAGAAAGGGGTGGAAAACACCCCCAGAAATAGGTTACATAATGCTTTGTTAACCTTGAATTTCCTCAACGCTAATGAGAAGGGAACATCGGCTGCAGAAAGACATTGGATAATGGAAAAGTCTACTGAACTAAATCAACCAGTTTATTTCAAGGATGTGCTGACCTCACAATGGAAGCCAGGAGATGTGCTGCGTTGGGGAAGGGGATTTGCTCTTGTCTCCACAGGTGAGGAAAAATTGTGGATTCCATCAAAATTGATAAAGGTTCGTTTTGATGAAGAGAAGCCAGTTGGGAAAGATAAATAACAATTCAATCGCGTGGATGGCAATCATACTGATGGTAAGTAATACAGATAGGTTGGGGACAGGGTTCTCTTCTTATCTCCACAGGAAAATACCCATCTTCAAAGAATTTAAGGGACCCCTAATATTTAATTACTGATGGAGGGACTGGTTCTGTAAGTATTAATTTATAAATATATATATATATATATATATATATATATATATATATCTTAAACTTTCTTTGCTTTTCCTCATATCTGTGTCTTTCTTTATATGTCAGTATATGTCCTTGTTGTTAATGTTTAAATTTCCCATAACAAGCAACAAATTTTTCTACAGTAATCTTTGAAGTTTCCAGGATGAAGATGGGGCCCCACAACATCAACTCCATCTGGTTTTTATGACGTCATGAATTTTTTTTTTTAAAGCGCTAATATTAGACCTGTTTTTTGGTACCAACTACAAGAGACAATTTCGATGGTGCACATTTTTGACAACACTCTGGTCGGACCTTCTCAAAACGCTCCGAGACTAGTTACAATTTTCTTAGGTCAAAGGTTAATTTGGGAATTTTACCATCATTTGCTTTCACAGGACCCCCTAAGAAGAACGTCGCCCCCATGTCAGCTAGAAGCAATCTTAGAGGACGACATCCCCTCTCCCAACAGAGTTTGCCCTCAGGGTTGGGGACATCTTTTAGTGGTTGGTTTAGGGTTGAGGGGATGGGGTGATATTTTTTTAAAAAAAAAAAAGAAGAAGAAGAGGAAAAAGAAGGGGGTAACTGTTTTTTTGGGATGATTGGTATTTGTGAATTACTGTTTATAGAAAATTGTACTGGTACTGTTTCTTGTATATTGATATGTTGAATACTGAATGTGAGTGTTCCTACCTCTATTTTTGTATGAGTATGCTTATAACTTTGTCTATATTGTATTGATACATCTACCATATTACATTGTACATTTCTACCTCTGATACTATGACATTGTTTACAGTTGAAGATCATTGTCTTCATATATTGCACAGTTGTTTATTCTTTTAGTCTTCAAAGTTAGATAGGTATTGAGAATTATATGTTTGTCATATTTATTTTTAAGTTAATCAGGTCTTTTAGTTACATAGAGATTATATTTAGTATAGATAGTATGATCTTCAGCCTCTTCGGAGAGCTGTAGAAAATGGCCTTTAATCTAACCTAAAATTTCTGTGCCAAAGAGACACAATTACTCCTGGCAACACCACTCTACTCCCGAGAGAACGTTGAGCACCAAAGACACTCCACTGGGAGCTTGTCTTCTTGGCAGAACTGGCCTTTGGGTTAAGAAAAGCCCATACCTCAACTTCTGACAAAGATACAGAATATCCCTAAGTGGATGAAACAGGATTGTCTTATCTTGCCAAGGCAGGGTAGGATAGTCCTAAGAAAGTTCCTTGCCTTTAATAATGGTATGCCAGTTATGTTAGGCCTTAGCCAAAGTTGGTTGACTCAACATTGCAAACAAGACTTTGGGTGATTGCCCAGGTAGTCAGTTGTCTCTGTCAATTGTTGCACATTTTGGATATCTCTCGATTGTTAAGTAATATTTATTCCCTTCTCAGATCTTTGACGGAGTTGAAGATTATATAATTGTAGTTACTCTCTATGTTATTTAGACTCCTTGAGATAGAATGTTTAGCAAAAGTTTTGTTCTCAATATTGTTTGTTATATTTATTATTTGTTATTATTGTATATAGTTGTATTTGGTTTGGTTCTATCTTATTTAGACAAAAGGGGGAGATGTAGGGACATAGCCCCACCCATTGGGGGCGTGTTCGCCTCGGGCTAATGTTTACGGATAAAGCTGCCGGGCGTGAGCCCACCAGCCCTTTTCTTTTGCTCCGCTTTTCCAGTACTCCATGGGAACCTGTGGTCCTGTAAGTCTATTTCCTTATTAAAGCTGTATATATATATATATATATATAATCTGTCTACATTCATTTGCGCCACCACAACTGGTCATTAATATCACTTAATGTCAATGGACTCAACTCTCCTATAAAAAGGCACAGACTAAGAGATTGGATATGAAAACAGGATCCAACATTCTGCTGTTTACAAGAAACACACCTCAACCACAAAGACAGGCACCTACTCAGAGTAAAGGGTTGAGATAAGGCTTATCAAGTAAATGGACCTAAGAAACAAGCAGGGGTGGCCATACTAATTTCTAACAAAGTTGACTTCAAACTTAAATCAATCAGGAGAGATGGAAAGGGACATTTTCTACTCATAACAGGAACAATTCATCAGGATGAAATCTCAATCCTGAATATCTATGCCCCTAATATAAAAGCACCCATGTACGTAAAAGAAACATTGTTAAAACTCAAGGCAGCCATCAAACCGCACACATTAATAGTAGGAGACTTTAATACTCCTCTCTCACCAATGGACAGGTCAAGTAGACAGAAACCTAACAGAGAAATAAGAGAATTAATGGAGGTAATGAATCAAATGGACTTAACAGACATCTATAGAACATTCCACCCAAATAGGAAAGAATATACCTTCTTCTCTGCAGCTCATGGAACCTTCTCAAAAATCGACCACATACTCGGTAACAAAGCAAACATTCACAGTTACAAAAAAATATTAATAACCACCTGTATCTTATCAGATCACCATGGATTAAAGCTAGAAATCAGCAACAATGCTAGCCCCAGAAAGCCTACAAACTCATGGAAACTGAATAGTCAACTACTGAACCATACCTGGATTAAGGAAGAAATAAAGAAAGAAATTAAACTCTTCCTTGAAGACAATGAAAATAAAGAAACAACTTATTCAAACCTATGGGACACTATGAAAGCAGTCCTGAGAGGAAAGTTCATAGCACTAGCTGCCCACTTAAAGAAAACAGAGAAAGCACACATTGGAGACTTAACAGCCCACCTGAAAGCTCTAGAAAAAAAAGAAGCAGACTCACCTAGAAGGGGTAGAAGACTGGAAATAATCAAACTGAGGGCTGAAATCAACAAAATAGAAACACAGAAAACAATTGAAAGAATCAATGAATCAAAAAGCTGGTTCCTGGAGAAAATCAACAAGATTGATAAACCCCTATCCAAACTAATCAAACGGCAGAGAGAGAATCTGCAAATTAATAAGATCAGAAATGAAAAGGGAGACATAACCAAAGACACAGAGGAAATTCAGAGAATCATTAGATCTTACTACAAAAGCCTATATGCCACAAAACTGGAAAATGTAAAAGAAATGGACATTTTATTATATAAGTACCATATACCAAAGTTAAACCAGGACCAGGTGAACAACCTAAATAGACCTGTTAGTCGTGAAGAATTAGAAGCGGTTATCAAAAACCTCCCTTCCAAAAAAAGTCCAGGACCAGATGGTTTCAATGCGGAATTCTACCAGAACTTCCAAGAAGACCTAATACCTATAATCCTTAAGGTATTTCACAATATAGAAACAGAAGAGTCATTGCCAAATTCCTTTTATGAAGCTACAGTAACTCTGATACCAAAACCACACAAAGACCCAACCAAGAAAGAGAATTACAGGTCAATCTCACTCATGAACATCGACGCAAAAATCCTCAACAAAATTCTGGCAAACCGAATCCAAGAACACATTAGAAAAATTATCCATTATGATCAAGTAGGCTTCATACCAGAGATGCAGGGCTGGTTTAACATACGCAAATCTATCAATGTAATCCATCATATAAATAAACTGAAAGAAAAATACCATATGATCGTTTCATTAGACGCTGAAAGAGCATTTGACAAAATTCAACATCCCTTTATGATAAAAGTCTTGGAGAGATTAGGGATACAAGGGTCATACCTAAATTTAATTAAAGCTATATACAGCAAGCCGACGGCTAATATCAAATTAAATGGAGAGAAACTTAAAGCCATCCCACTAAAATCAGGAACACGCCAAGGCTGTCCACTCTCTCCATACCTCTTCAATATAGTTCTCGAAGTTTTAGCAATAGCAATAAGACAACATAAGGGGATAAAGGGGATTCAAATTGGAAAGGAAGAAGTTAAACTTGCATTATTTGCAGATGATATGATAGTGTACATGAGCGACCCCAAAAACTCCACCAAGGAACTCCTACAGCTGATAAACGCCTTTAGTAATGTGGCAGGATACAAGATCAACTCCAAAAAATCAGTCGCCCTCTTATACACAAAGGATATGGAAGCAGAGGGGGAAATAAGAGAATCATCACCTTTCACGATAGCCACAAAAAGCATAAAATATCTTGGGGTAATGCTAACCAAGGAATGAAAGATCTATTTGACAAGAAATTTAAGGCATTGAAGAAAGAAATTGAAGAGGATACCAGAAAATGGAAGGATCTCCCTTGCTCCTGGATTGGGAGAATCAACATAGTAAAAATGGCAATTCTACCAAGGGCAATTTATAGATTCAATGCAATCCCCATTAAAATCCCATCAAAATTTTTCACAGATCTTGAAAGGACAATAATCAACTTTATATGGAGAAACAAAAAACCCAGGATAGCCAAAACAATCTTATATAATAAAGGAACTTCTGGAGGCATTACCATCCCTGACTTCAAACTCTATTACAGAGCTACAGTAATGAAAACAGCGTGGTACTGGCATAAAAACAGAGCAGTCGACCAATGGAATCATATACAAGACCCGGATTTTAACCCACAAACCTATGAACAACTAATTTTCGATAAAGGAGCTAAAAGTATACAATGGAAGAAAGAAAGCATCTTCAACAAATGGTGCTGGCACAATTGGATGTCAACCTGTAGAAGAATGAAAATAGACCCATATCTATCACCATGCACAAAACTCAAGTCCAAATGGATCAAAGACCTCAATATCAATCTGAACACACTGAACCTGATAGAAGAGAAAATGGGAAGTACCCTACAACATATGGGCACAGGAGATCGCTTCCTATGTATAACCCCAGCAGCACAGACATTAAGGGCAACATTGAATAAATGGGACCTCCTGAAACTGAGAAGCTTCTGTAAAGCAAAGGACACTGTCATTAAGACAAAAAGGCAGCCTACTGACTGGGAGAAGATCTTCACCAACCCCGCTACAGACAAAGGTCTGATCTCCAAAATTTATGAAGAACTCAAGAAACTAGACTTTAAAAGGATAATTAACGCAATTAAAAAATGGGGCACTGAACTGAACAGAGAATTCTCAACAGAAGAAGTTAAAATGGCCAAAAGATACTTAAGGTCATGCTCAACCTCCTTAGCGATCAGAGAAATGCAAATCAAAACAACTTTGAGATATCATCTTACACCTGTCAGAATGGCTAAAATCAAAAACACCAAGGATAGCCTTTGCTGGAGAGGTTGTGGAGAAAGGGGTACCCTCATCCATTGCTGGTGGGACTGCAAACTTGTGCAACCACTTTGGAAATCAGTGTGGCGGTTTCTCAGAAAAATTGGGATCAACCTACCCCTGGACCCAGCAATAGCACTCTTGGGAATATACCCAAGAGATGCCCTATCATATGACAAAGGCATTTGTCCAACTATATCATAGCAGCATTATTTGTAATAGCCAGAACCTGGAAGCAACCTAGATGCCCTTCAATAGAAGAATGGATGAAGAAAGTGTGGAATATATATACATTAGAGTACTACTCTGCGGTAAAAAACAATGACTTCTCGAATTTTGCATGCAAATGGATGGAAATAGAAAATACGATCCTGAGTGAGGTAACCCAGACCCAAAAAGAAGATCATGGGATGTACTCACTCATAATTGGTTTCTAGCCATGGATAGGGGCCACTGAGTCTATAATTTGTGATCCTAAAGAAGCTAAACAAGAGGGTAAACCCAAGGAAAAACATATAGATATCCTCCCAGCTATGGGAAATAGTCAAGATTGATGGGCAAAAAATTGGAATCTTGGGGGTGGGGTGGGATGGGGATGAGGGGGGATGGGGAGAGAAAAGTGTGAAGGAGAGGATGAGGGGAACTGGGGGAATCGGGGTGATTGGGGTTAAAGGAAGTTTGGATTGGGGAGCAGGGAAACTCATACCTTAGTTAAGGGAGCCACCTAAGGGTTGGCAAGAGACTTGAACCTGGAATGGCTACGAGATGCCCAGGGCAACGTCCCCAGTTAGTTCAGTGGGGCACCTGAGGATAGGGAACGTGAAATGAACCTATCCTATAATCGTACTGATGAATATCTTGCATATCGCCATAGAACCTTCATCTAGCGATGGATGGAGATAGAGCCAGAGACCCACACTGGAGCACCGGACTGAGCTCCTAAGGTTATAATGAGGAGCAGAAGGAGAGAGAACATGAACAAGGAAGTCAGGACCATGAGGGGTGCACCCAACCACTGAGACAGGGGGACCGATCTATTGGGAGCTCACCAAGGCCAGCTGGACTGCTACTGAAAAAAACATGGGACAAAACCGGACTCTCTGAATGTGGTGGACAATGAGAGCTGACGAGAGGCCAAGGAGAATGGCACAGGAACTTTCATCTGGCGATGGATCGAGAGAGAGACAGAGACCCAATTTGGATCAACCGTCTGAGCTCTTAAGGTCCAAATGAGGAGCAGAAGGAGGGAGAACATGAGCAAGGAAATCAGGACCACGAGGGGTGCACCCACCCACTGTGACAGTGGAACTGATCTATTGGGAGCTCTCCAAGGCCAGCTTGACTGGGACTGAATAAGCATGGGTTGAAACTGGACTCTCTGAACAAGGCTGACAATGAAGGCTGATGAGAAGCCAAGGACAATGGCACTAGGTTTCAATCCTAATACATGAACTGGCTTTGTGGGAGCTTAGCCTGTTTGGATGCTCACCTTCCTGGACCTAGATAGAAGTGGGAGGACTTTGGTCTTCCTGTAGAGCAGGGAATTTGGACTGCTCTTCAGTATCGAGAGGGAGGGGGAGTGGACTAGGGGGAGGAGAAGTGGAGTGGGGATAAGGGAAGGGGAGCGGGGGGAGGGGGCAATATGTGGGAGGAGGGGAGGGAAATGGGAAACGGGGAGCAGTTGGAAATTTTAATTAAAAAAGAATAAAAAAAGAAAAAAAAAGAACAAAGAATAAATAAAAAAAAAAACCTCCCTTCCAAAAAAAGTCCAGGACCAGATGGTTTCAATGTGGAATTCTACCAGAACTTCCAAAAAGACCTAATACCTATTCTCCTTAATGTATTTCACAATATAGAAACAGAAGAGTCATTGCCAAATTCCTTTTATGAAGCTACAGTAACTCTGATACCAAAACCACACAAAGACCCAACCAAGAAAGAGAATTACAGGCCAATCTCACTCATGAACATCTACGCAAAAATCCTCAACAAAATTCTGGCAAACCGAATCCAAGAACACATTAGAAAAACTATCCATTATGATCAAGTAGGCTTCATACCAGAGATGCAGGGCTGGTTTAACATACGCAAATCTATCAATGTAATACATCATATAAATAAACTGAAAGAAAAAAACCATATGATCATTTCATTAGATGCTGAAAAAGCATTTGACAAAATTCAACATCCCTTTATGATAAAAGTCTTGGAGAGATTAGGGATACAAGAGACATACCTAAATATAATTAAAGCTATATACAGCAAGCCGACAGCTAATATCAAACTAAATGGAGAGAAACTTAAAGCCATCCCACTAAAATCAGGAACACGCCAAGGCTGTCCACTCTCTCCATACCTCTTCAATATAGTTCTCGAAGTTTTAGCAATAGCAATAAGACAACATAAGGAGATCAAGGGGATTCAAATTGGAAAGGAAGAAGTTAAACTTGCATTATTTGCAGATGATATGATAGTGTACATGAGCGACCCCAAAAACTCCTCCAAAGAACTCCTACAGCTGATAAACGCCTTTAGTAACGTGGCAGGATACAAGATCAACTCCAAAAAATCAGTCGCCCTCTTATACACAAAGGATATGGAAGCAGAGAGGGAAATAAGAGAATCATCACCTTCACGATAGCCACAAAAAGCATAAACTATCTTGGGGTAACACTAACCAAGGAATGAAAGATCTATTTGACAAGAACTTTAAGGCATTGAAGAAAGAAATTGAAGACGATACCAGAAAATGGAAGGATCTCCCTTGCTCCTGGATTGGGAGGATCAACATAGTAAAAATGGCAATTCTACCAAGGGCAATTTATAGATTCAATGCAATCCCCATTAAAATCCCATCAAAATTCTTCACAGATCTTGAAAGGACAATAATCAACTTTATATGGAGAAACAAAAAACCCAGGATAGCCAAAACAATCTTATATAATAAAGGAACTTCTGGAGGCATTACCATCCCTGACTTCAAACTCTATTACAGAGCTACAGTAATGAAAACAGCGTGGTACTGGCATAAAAACAGAGCAGTCGACCAATGGAATCGTATAGAAGACCCGGATTTTAACCCACAAACCTATGAACAACTAATTTTCGATAAAGGAGCTAAAAGTATACAATGGAAGAAAGAAAGCATCTTCAACAAATGGTGCTGGCACAATTGGATGTCAACCTGTAGAAGAATGAAAATAGACCCATATCTATCACCATGCACAAAACTCAAGTCCAAATGGATCAAAGACCTCAATATCAATCTGAACACACTGAACCTGATAGAAGAGAAAATGGGAAGTACCCTACAACATATGGGCACAGGAGACGCTTCCTATGTATAACCCCAGCAGCACAGACATTAAGGGCAACATTGAATAAATGGGACCTCCTGAAACTGAGAAGCTTCTGTAAAGCAAAGGACACTGTCATTAAGACAAAAAGGCAGCCTACTGACTGGGAGAAGATCTTCACCAACCCCGCTACAGACAAAGGTCTGATCTCCAAAATATATAAAGAACTCAAGAAACTAGACTTTAAAAGGATAATTAACCCAATTAAAAAATGGGGCACTGAACTGAACAGAGAATTCTCATCAGAAGAAGTTAAAATGGCCAAAAGATACTTAAGGTCATGCTCAACCTCCTTAGCGATCAGAGAAATGCAAATCAAAACAACTTTGAGATATCATCTTACACCTGTCAGAATGGCTAAAATCAAAAACACCAAGGATAGCCTTTGCTGGAGAGGTTGTGGAGAAAGGGGTACCCTCATCCATTGCTGGTGGGACTGCAAACTTGTGCAACCACTTTGGAAATCAGTGTGGCGGTTTCTCAGAAAAATTGGGATCAACCTACCCCTGGACCCAGCAATACCACTCTTGGGAATATACCCAAGAGATGCCCTAGCATATGATAAAAGCATTTGTCCAACTATGTTCATAGCAGCATTATTTGTAATAGCCAGAACCTGGAAGCAACCTAGATGCCCTTCAATAGAAGAATGGATGAAGAAAGTGTGGAATATATATACATTAGAGTACTACTCTGTGGTAAAAAACAATGACTTCTCGAATTTTGCATGCAAATGGATGGAAATAGAAAATACGATCCTGAGTGAGGTAACCCAGACCCAAAAAGAAGATCATGGGATGTACTCACTCATAATTGGTTCCTAGCCATGGATAGAGGCCACTGAGTCTATAATTTGTGATCCTAAAGAAGCTAAACAAGAGGGTAAACCCAAGGAAAAATATATAGATATCCTCCCAGCTATGGGAAATAGTCAAGATTGATGGGCAAAAAATGGGAATCTTGGGGGGAGGGGTGGGATGGGGATGAGGGAAGATTGGGAGAGAAAAGTGTGAAGGAGTGGATGAGGGGAACTGGGGGAATCGGGGTGATTGGGGGTAAAGGAAGGTTGGATGGGGGAGCAGGGAAACTCATACCTTAGTTAAGGGAGCCACCTAAGGGTTGGCAAGAGACTTGAACCTAGAATGGCTACCAGAAGCCCAGGGCAATGTCCCCAGTTAGTTCATTGGGTCACCTGAGGATAGGGAACCTGAAATGAACCTATCCTATAATCATACTGATGAATATCTTGCATATCGCCATAGAACCTTCATCTAGCGATGGATGGAGATAGAGCCAGAGACCCACACTGGAGCACCGGACTGAGCTCCCAAGGTTATAATGAGGAGCAGAAGGAGAGAGAACATGAACAAGGAAGTCAGGACCATGAGGGGTGCACCCAACCACTGAGACAGGGGGGCCGATCTATTGGGAGCTCACCAAGGCCAGCTGGACTGCTACAGAAAAAAACATGGGATAAAACCGGACTCTCTTAATGTGGTGGACAATGAGAGCTGACGAGAGGCCAAGGAGAATGGCACAGGAACTTTCATCTGGCGATGGATCGAGAGAGAGACAGAGACCCAATTTGGATCAACCGTCTGAGCTCTTAAGGTCCAAATGAAGAGCAGAAGGAGGGAGAACATGAGCAAGGAAATCAGGACCACGAGGGGTGCACCCACCCACTGTGACAGTGGAACTGATCTATTGGGAGCTCTCCAAGGCCAGCTGGACTGGGACTGAATAAGCATGGGTTGAAACTGGACTCTCTGAACAAGGCTGACAATGAAGGCTGATGAGAAGCCAAGGACAATGGCACTAGGTTTCAATCCTAATACATGAACTGGCTTTGTGGGAGCGTAGCCTGTTTGGATGCTCACCTTCCTGGACCTAGATAGAAGTGGGAGGACCTTGGTCTTCCTGTAGAGCAGGGAATTTGGACTGCTCTTCAGTATCGAGAGGGAGGGGGAGTGGACTAGGGGGAGGAGAAGTGAAGTGGGGATAGGGAGGGGAGCGGGGGGAGGGGGCAATATGTGGGAGGAGGGGGAGGGAAATGGGAAACGGGGAGCAGTTGGAAATTTTAAGTAAAAAAGAATAAAAAAAAAGAAAAAAAATAAAATAGGAGGTTAAAATTCAAAAAAAAAAATGGCCAAAAGATACTTAAGGTCATGCTCAACCTCCTTAGCGATCAGAGAAATGCAAATCAAAACAACTTTGAGATATCATCTTACACCTGTCAGAATGGCTAAAATCAAAAACACCAAGGATAGCCTTTGCTGGAGAGGTTGTGGAGAAAGGGGTACCCTCATCCATTGCTGGTGGGACTGCAAACTTGTGCAACCACTTTGGAAATCAGTGTGGCGGTTTCTCAGAAAAATTGGGATCAACCTACCCCTGGACCCAGCAATACCACTCTTGGGAATATACCCAAGAGATGCCCTAGCATATGATAAAAGCATTTGTCCAACTATGTTCATAGCAGCATTATTTGTAATAGCCAGAACCTGGAAGCAACCTAGATGCCCTTCAATAGAAGAATGGATGAAGAAAGTGTGGAATATATATACATTAGAGTACTACTCTGTGGTAAAAAACAATGACTTCTTGAATTTTGCATGCAAATGGATGGAAATAGAAAATACGATCCTGAGTGAGGTAACCCAGACCCAAAAAGAAGATCATGGGATGTACTCACTCATAATTGGTTCCTAGCCATGGATAGAGGCCACTGAGTCTATAATTTGTGATCCTAAAGAAGCTAAACAAGAGGGTAAACCCAAGGAAAAATATATAGATATCCTCCCAGCTATGGGAAATAGTCAAGATTGATGGGCAAAAAATGGGAATCTTGGGGGGAGGGGTGGGATGGGGATGAGGGAAGATTGGGAGAGAAAAGTGTGAAGGAGTGGATGAGGGGAACTGGGGGAATCGGGGTGATTGGGGGTAAAGGAAGGTTGGATGGGGGAGCAGGGAAACTCATACCTTAGTTAAGGGAGCCACCTAAGGGTTGGCAAGAGACTTGAACCTAGAATGGCTACCAGAAGCCCAGGGCAATGTCCCCAGTTAGTTCATTGGGTCACCTGAGGATAGGGAACCTGAAATGAACCTATCCTATAATCATACTGATGAATATCTTGCATATCGCCATAGAACCTTCATCTAGCGATGGATGGAGATAGAGCCAGAGACCCACACTGGAGCACCGGACTGAGCTCCCAAGGTTATAATGAGGAGCAGAAGGAGAGAGAACATGAACAAGGAAGTCAGGACCATGAGGGGTGCACCCAACCACTGAGACAGGGGGGCCGATCTATTGGGAGCTCACCAAGGCCAGCTGGACTGCTACTGAAAAAAACATGGGATAAAACCGGACTCTCTTAATGTGGTGGACAATGAGAGCTGACGAGAGGCCAAGGAGAATGGCACAGGAACTTTCATCTGGCGATGGATCGAGAGAGAGACAGAGACCCAATTTGGATCAACCGTCTGAGCTCTTAAGGTCCAAATGAAGAGCAGAAGGAGGGAGAACATGAGCAAGGAAATCAGGACCACGAGGGGTGCACCCACCCACTGTGACAGTGGAACTGATCTATTGGGAGCTCTCCAAGGCCAGCTGGACTGGGACTGAATAAGCATGGGTTGAAACTGGACTCTCTGAACAAGGCTGACAATGAAGGCTGATGAGAAGCCAAGGACAATGGCACTAGGTTTCAATCCTAATACATGAACTGGCTTTGTGGGAGCGTAGCCTGTTTGGATGCTCACCTTCCTGGACCTAGATAGAAGTGGGAGGACCTTGGTCTTCCTGTAGAGCAGGGAATTTGGACTGCTCTTCAGTATCGAGAGGGAGGGGGAGTGGACTAGGGGGAGGAGAAGTGAAGTGGGGATAGGGAGGGGAGCGGGGGGAGGGGGCAATATGTGGGAGGAGGGGGAGGGAAATGGGAAACGGGGAGCAGTTGGAAATTTTAAGTAAAAAAGAATAAAAAAAAAGAAAAAAAATAAAATAGGAGGTTAAAATTCAAAAAAAAAAATGGCCAAAAGATACTTAAGGTCATGCTCAACCTCCTTAGCGATCAGAGAAATGCAAATCAAAACAACTTTGAGATATCATCTTACACCTGTCAGAATTGCTAAAATCAAAAACACCAAGGATAGCCTTTGCTGGAGAGGTTGTGGAGAAAGGGGTACCCTCATCCATTGCTGGTGGGACTGCAAACTTGTGCAACCACTTTGGAAATCAGTGTGGCGGTTTCTCAGAAAAATTGTTATCAACCTACCCCTGGACCCAGCAATACCACTCTTGGGAATATACCCAAGAGATGCCCTATCATATGACAAAAGCATTTGTCCAACTATGTTCATAGCAGCATTATTTGTAATAGCCAGAACCTGGAAGCAACCTAGATGCCCTTCAATGGAAGAATGGATGAAGAAAGTGTGGAATATATACACATTAGAGTACTACTCTGTGGTAAAAAACAATGACTTCTCGAATTTTGCATGCAAATGGATGGAAATAGAAAATACGATCCTGAGTGAGGTAACCCAGACCCAAAAAGAAGAACATGGGATGTACTCACGCATAATTGGTTTCTAGCCATGGATAGGGGCCACTGAGTCTATAATTTGTGATCCTAAAGAAGCTAAACAAGAGGGTAAACCCAAGGAAAAACATATAGATATCCTCCCAGCTATGGGAAATAGACAAGATTGATGGGCAAAAAATTGGAATCTTGGGGGCGGGGTGGGATGGGGATAAGGGGTGATGGGGAGAGAAGAGTTTGAAGGAGAAGATGAGGGGAACTGGGGGAATCGGGGTGATTGGGGATAAAGGAAGATTGGATAGGGGAGCAGGGAAACTCATACCTTAGTTAAGGGAGCCACCTAAGGGTTGGCAAGAGACTTGAACTTGGAATGGCTACCAGATGCCCAGGGCAACGTCCCCAGTTAGTTCATTGGGGCACCTGAGGATAGGGAACCTGAAATGAACCTATCCTATAATCATACTGATGAATATCTTACATATCGCCATAGAACCTTCATCTAGCGATGGATGGAGATAGAGACAGGGATCCACACTGGAGCACCGGACTGAGCTCCCAAGGTTATAATGAGGAGCAGAAGGAGAGAGAAAATGAACAAGGAAGTCAGGACCATGAGGGGTGCACCCAACCACTGAGACAGTGGGGCCGATCTTGTAGGAGCTCACCAAGGCCAGCTGGACTGCTATTGAAAAAACATGGGATAAATCCGGACTCTCTGAATGTGGTGGACAATGAGAGCTGATGAGAGGCCAAGGAGAATGGCACAGGAACTTTCAACTGGCGATAGATCGAGAGAGAGACAGAGACCCAATTTGGAGCAACGGTCTGAGCTCTTAAGGTCCAAATGAGGAGCAGAAGGAGGGAGAACATGAGCAAGGAAATCAGGACCACGAGGCGTCCACCCACCCACTGTGACAGTGGAACTGATCTATTGGGAGCTCTCCAAGGCCAGCTGGACTGGGACTGAATAAGCATGGGTTGAAACTGGACTCTCTGAACATGGCGGACAATGAAGGCTGATGAGAAGCCAAGGACAATGGCACTAGGTTTCGATCCTAATACATGAACTGGCTTTGTGGGAGCGTAGCCTGATTGGATGATCACCTTCCTGGGCCTGGATGGAAGTGGGAGGACCTTGGTCTTCCTGTAGGGCAGGGAATTTGGACTGCTCTTCAGTATCGAGAGGGAGGGGGAATGGACTGGGGGGAGGAGAAGAGGAGTGGGGATGGGGGAGGGGAGTGGGGGGAGGGGGCAATGTGTGGGAGGAGAGGGAGGGAAATGGGAAACGGGGAGCAGTTGGAAATTTTAATTAAAAAAGAATAAAAAAAATAAAATAAAATAAATAATCTTGTAATGGGATATACTTGTTCCTGTAGCCATCGTCCCACTTGAAATGGAGTCCATGGTGCAGGTGTTGTGCTATATTAGTTCAGACATCTATTACAGTACCAGGCATATGGTCATGCGTAAAGCATTTGCTGAGCCAGTTGTGGCCATGCATGCATCTAATTCCAGCATTTAGAGGACTAAGGAAGGCCCAAAGATTCTGGCTAGAGACTCACCTAATCTGAGCAAGACCTTATCTTAAATAATAATTGCCTATTTGCCTAATACATTTTGATGGCAATTATTGAGCTTTGTATATTATGTCTGTCGGTGATTCGTTTGATTTTATTATGATGCCTATAAGTTGTTGTACACGCATATAGTAGCCTCTTGATAATTGTGCTTATGTTCTATGACAACTCTCATGTTTAAAAACCATCTGACCTTTAATTATTTGAAAGCATTCATCTGTAAAATAATTTGTTAATAAATCATTTTGTGAGAGTTAATATTTGATTTTTTTCTGGTTATTTTGACTTTTCCATTTTGATATTTTATTGTTTATGCTGTAATCTCTCTTAATATTTATTTTCTAAAATTTAGAAAGGTTTTTGCTATACATACCAGGGTAACCTTGGACTTGTTATGTAGCTCAGGCTAACCTTGAACTCAAGATTCTCCTCTCAGCTTCCAGAGCGCTGGGATTACTGGCATGCACCACCATGTCTTGCTCAATTATTTTTAAAATAAATTATGTGTCTAGGTGTTTTGTAAACTTTGTACATCATGTGCACACAATGTTCAAGTAGGCCAGAAGAGGGCATCAGATCCAGGGGACTGGAGTTACTGAGGGTTGTGATTGACCAAGCAGGTGCTGGCAATGAACACAGGCCCTTTGGAAGAACAAGTGCTCTTAACTGCTGAGCTACCTCTTCAGCCTCTCGTCAATTATTATGTACATGTATATTTATGCATATAAACATCTTCACTGCATGTAAGCATGTGTGTTGTGTGCTCCTAGATGAGAAGAACTGCAGTTACAGATGGTTTGAGTTTCTGTGTGAGTGCCAGAAATTGAATGCAGGTCCTCTGCAAGAGCAAACAGTTTTCTTTTTTTTTTTTCTTTTTTTTTATTCTTTTTTACTTAAAATTTCCAACTGCTCCCGGTTTCCCATTTCCCTCCCCCTCCTCCCACATATTGCCCCCTCCCCACGCTCCCCTCCCCCTATCCCCAACCCCTAGTCCACTCCGCCTCCCTCTCGATCAACAGTTTTCTTAATCACAGAAAAAACCCTCCAGTCCCACATACATATAGTTTTTCTTTTCTTTTATTCTTCTTTTTTTTTTGAGTCATGAGTTTACATAGCCCAGAACAATGGATTCTCCTGCTTTCCAAATCTGGGATTATAGGTATGTCCTACTGCACAAATATTTAGATCATCAACTCTTTTGGTTTTATGGGACAGTGTTTCTTTGTGTAGGCTTGGCTGTCTTGAAGCTCACTCTGTAGCCCAGGCTGGTCTCTACCGCATAGAGCTCTTCCTGCCTCTGGCTCCTGAGTGCTGGGATTAAAGGCATGTGCTCCCACCACTACCACCACCGGGCTTCATCAACTTTTTCTTCCTTCATTTCTTTTCCTTCCTTCCTTCCTTCCTTCCTTCCTTCCTTCCTTCCTTCCTTCCTTTTTCTCTTTAAAAACTTATTTTTATTTATATGAGTACTCTACCTGCACGTCCAACTTTATGTCAGACGAGGACATGGGATCACACTATAGACAGTTGTGAGCCAGTATGTGGTTACTGGGAACTGAACTCAGCACCTCTGGAAGAGTAAGCAGTGTTCTTAGATGCTGAGCCACCTCTTCAGACCCTCATCAACATTTTGTTATAGACTGATTTTTGTTTAAATTTTTCATGACTCAAACTAACTTGCACTATTACTAAACATAGACCATTTTTCATTTTAAGATTTCCTGGCTGTTATGTATTTTAGATAGGGTCTTACTATGTGACCCTGCCTGACCTGGAACTTGCAATCCCCCCAGTGTCTGATAAGAAAGTGCTGGAATTGATGATACAAGGCACACTCCTGACCTCTCTTTTATTGAGGAAGGGAAAAGGGTCTTCCTAGTAAAAAGTAGTTGTTTTGTTTTGTTTTGTTCTTTTTGGTGGTACTGGGAATTGAGCCCAGGTCTGAAGCCACATGCTAAGAAAGTACTTTACCACAGGGCCATGTTTGTAGCCCATGTCAAATGCCATAGAAATTGTTAACGGTGAAAACTACTTTGTGTGGATTACTTGAATAGCTATTTTTGTAAAACTGTGGGTTTTACTTATACATTGCTTTTAAAAAAACAATAAAACTGGGTGCTAGTGGCTCACACCTTTAATCCCAGCAAATCCCAGCACTCCTGAGCCAGAGGCAGGCAGATGTCTGTGAATTCAAGGCCAGCCTGGTCTACAGAGTGAGTTCCACTGACAGCCAGAGCTAGACAGAGAAACCCTGTCTCAGACAAACCAGAATTTAAACCACACTGCAAAATCACTCAAATCAGACAATTTAATACCTTATATAGATGTTGGATATTTTTCTGAATAAATACTTTATCATGGATAGGTCTTGTATCCTTATTTTTTTAGAACTTGAAAACATACCAAGTTGCATATTAAGAAGGCAATCAAAAACATTTCCTCCTCTGTTCAAGTCTGCATTATTTCAAGGCTATCGATCACACACACAAACACACACACACACACACACACACACACATCATAAGAACAGCATCAAACATTAGTCTTTAAGCTTTAAATAACTAAAGACAATGCATTCCTAAAAGCAGGAGAGCATACCATGAAGTTACAGCAGTTTTAGGTATAAAATATGGGGGGAATGAAATGTACTTCTGTGACAGGGATATATCTCAGTGTTTTGTTCAGCTTGTGCTCAATCCTCAGCACCACAAATAACAAACCAAATTTCCTTGTGCATGACATTATCAACACATATATTATCCTTAAAGGTGTGTTTCAGGCCCATAGATCTTCTGTACCAAGTAGTCTAAAGGCCTGTTCAATAACCTAAACACTTTCATCCCTATTTATGCCCCTATAACTGCTCCCTTTTTTGTACTCCCTTGTTTGCCATTGTGCCTTAAGGGAAAGTTGTCACCGAGTATCAAGAGTTAATATGCATGAAGAACTTAAGAGCAGTTGACCTATATAAACACTCAATAAATATTCAGAACAACTTGTAAAGGAGAGTCTGCCATTATCTCCATTAAAAAAGTGAAAAGTTCTATTTTATATTCTATGTATATTTTGTTTGTATAGGCATAACCACACATGCACGAGAGTGCCTATGGAGGTCACAAAAGGGGCACCAGATCTCCTTGAGCTGGAGTCACAGGCGGTTGTGACCTGCCCAATGTGGGTACTGGGAACTGAATTTGGGTCCTTTGGTAGAATAGGAACGACTCTAAACCACTGAGCAATCTCCCAGTATCTCCACTCTTTTTCTCTCTTTTTTTGGAAGACAGCTCTGGTTGTCTTGGAATTTGTCTGTAGACCAGGCTGGCCTCAAACCCAGAGATTAGACTGCCTCTGTTTAATTAAATACGTGCACCACCGCTCAACCTATCCCCATTCTTATACACAAGGGATTCAAAGTACAAAAAGGTGAGGTCATACCCCAGGTCATACAAATAACAGACTGTTTCCTGTCAATCTGTATCAAACTTCCCCACCTCCAATCCAGACAACTGCTGATCTAGACTAGACATGTTCTCCAAGGTATGTATATCTAGGTATCACTACATCAAAACTAAGATGTTGTTTGTTCTTCTCATGCTCATCTTTTCATGCATACATTGCTACCTAGAGACTGGCTGCTAGGACAGTCTGAATGCAGCAGCAGAATAGATTCTAACTTTCTTTCATTAGTCAGATATTAAAGGGATCTGACGTTAAAAGGGGAGACCATGTTTTGCTGCCCAATGAAATTGTTTTGCATTGGAAATATTTTAACTTTATTACATTTATTATTGTGTTGGTGTGTGTTTGTGAGAAAAAGAGAGAGAGAGAGAGAGAGAGAGAGAGAGAGAGAGAGAGAGACAGAAAGAGAGCGAGCAGCTGGTGGTCAGTAGCTGCTGATGCAGCAGGTTCTCTTCTACCATGTGGGTCTGGGGATTGAAAGCAGGTGTTTGGGTTTGTTGATAAGTGCCTTTACCTGCTGAGTCATCTTGCTTACCCAGATTTTTTTTTAAATTAAAAGCATTGTAGGTGGTGGTGGCACGCACCTTTAATCTGAGCACTTTGGAAGCAGAGAAAGGTATATCCCAAAGTTCGATGCCAGGAAAACTAGGGCTGCATCGAGAAATCTTGTCTCCAAAACAAACCAAAACAAACAAAGAAGCAAATAAATAAATAAAACCGTTTTAGTTTTGAAACCTTATAATAAGATTGTTATTTTAAATTGAGTTTATATTGACATTTTCTTAGTTTAATTGCTAATATAATTAATACTGCCAGACTTAGACAGTAAAACCAAAGCTCTCTGAAGGAATTACTAACCTTTGGAGAGTGAGCGACTCAAGTGTGGAACTAGAGAAGACCCACTTTCACCATCTGATTCTACAGTTTCTGAGAACTAGGTACAGAACATGGCAGCATGCAGCTGAGATCCATAGTTGGAGGCACTTACGCTTGACGGGTATAAAGGTCTGGTTCGTCGAGGTCCTGAGATCTTAATTCCTGTGTGGAGAGGCAGCCAGCACCACCGGTGGAAATGGAACTGCGCTTCATGCTCAGAACCTAATTCATGATTTCAATATCAGAAAAATGTTCCAGATGCAAGTGGATCATTAAGCAATAATTGTCACTTTTATTCTGAAGTAGAAGAGTAACTAAGTTTATTCCTTTACGATAGTATTTTCCCTGTGTGCTGTATTTGTTTGTCATGTATACTTAAGTCCTCACTAAAGATAACACCTATGCAACTTCAAGTATTCAATACACTCGAGCAAGACAATGCAAAAATGAACATATATGATTCCTGCATCACACGGCAATCCATGATCGCAAAATTTCAATGTGTTATCCCGAATACATCACTGGTATCTCTTATGTCTATTTCAATGGTAACTCACAGACTGCTTGACAAGAAATCTCAGGCTCCTTAACTCTCCTCAAAATGTTTCCTTTGGCTTCAAAATCAGGATTCATTCTCTTTTCCTAATATCTACTTTTCTTGCTTTATGTTTAACCCCATAGTTTAATACCCACTATTGTCTTTCTGGTTCTAATCTCCCTTTCAGTAAAGACAAGCAATCCGTTCCATAACATAATGTAGAGGCTGCTTCCATTCTCAAAATATTTTAGTATCATAAGCATACCTATGTCAGACCCTGTCTTCGTCTCTGCAGCACTAGACGCT
Source organism: Chionomys nivalis (assembly GCF_950005125.1). Lineage (NCBI taxonomy): Eukaryota > Metazoa > Chordata > Mammalia > Rodentia > Cricetidae > Chionomys > Chionomys nivalis. The sequence continues at coordinate 201,097,113 of NC_080086.1, forward strand.
AGCCACTCAGCTTTTTCTGGTCCTGCCCTGGCTTCTTTCTAGGATAAGACAGAACTCACTGTTGATAAAATTATATATATATATATGTAGTGAAGAGAAGTCACGCTATGCGATAAGGCTTATACAGGAGGCTTATTGGAAGATGAGAGAGAAGGGACAGAGAAGGCAGAGAGGGGAGCAGACTAGTCCCATGGGGTAAAGAGTGCGGGAGAGAGAGGGAGGTAGACACAGGAGAAGGGGGAGGTTAGGGGTAGGTCCACCTGTTACAAGGAACCATAGCAAATGTGCCCAGAAGTGGCTACAGGTGAAGTGCTCTTAGTGGCTACAGGTGAGGAGGTTTCCTGTCAGGACCCTAAGGACAGGCAGGCCAATGCAGATTCCCAAATACTAACACCAAATAATAACACCCACTTTATTGTTTGTTTGAGCTGGGGACTTTAGCACAATAGGCTGTGCACTGAGTCACATCACTCCTTGTTCGACTGCTTACATTCCACTTAGGTCTTATTCTCAAGCCTTCAGTTTCCCAGACTTTTTCTTCTTACATGGCTTTTCAGATGCTGCATTACCACAGGAACGCAGTGTTTTAACCTGTCCCTCCCAGGCAGTCCTCCCCTTCTCCCCCTCCCTGCGGAACACCTTGGTCAGCAATCAGCATCCTCTTTTCCCTCTCCAGGCGCTGCCCACACAAACTTACTGATCCCTGAACCCAGAACCTGGCAGATGCCGCCCCAGGTCTCTGATGCCACAGAGTTTCTTAGCAGGAACAGAGTTAACCCCATACCAGCAGTTACCTTTCTCTCTGGTTCTTGACCCCCAGCGCCCACTTCCAGTAAAATGCACAACTGCTTAGGAAGACACCCACCAATGCCAACCAGGAGCCATTTGGATTTTAAAGTCTCCGCCTGCGTGACGTCAGAAAGCCTCTTGCGAGTACTCTTAAGCAAGAAGGCTATGCCAGTTCCCAGACAGTGGTGGGAAGTCCTAGGGCAAAAGCTTAGATTTCTAAATCTTGCAGCTGTTGTGCCTCTGGCTAGAATTGTAGTTTTGTCCCTAGCAGCCCTTTTGAGTTTCAGTCTTTCCTAGCCATCAGTGTGTCTCCTCATCTGTATTTGAGACAATCAAGTACTTTTGCAGCAGTGCCCAGTTGTTTTCCATAGTATCTTTTATTGTTGTTTTGTTTTGTAAAATATCCCTGGGCCTGGTGAAATGGCTCCATGGGTAAGAGCACTGCCTGCTCTTCCAAAGAAATGGGTTAAATCCCCAGGACCCATAACTATAACTCTAATTTCAGGAGGTCTGATGCCCTCTTCTGCCCTTGGTGGGCACCAGACACACGTGTGGTATACAGACATACATGTAGGCAAAACACTTTATACATAAAATAAAAATAATAAAGATCTTTTCTAAAAAAATAAAGGCAAATAAAAAGTATTCTTGTACAGTTTTATCAGGACCTAAGTTCTCAAAATTCATTTCAACACTCATCTTAGTTTCAAGATGCCTTAAGAAGTACAAAATTTGCTGGTCAGTGGTGGTACATTCCTTTACTCCCAGTACTCAAGAGGCAGAGGCAGGGGGATCTCTGTGAGTTTGAGAAGAGTCTACAGAAGAAATACAAAATCACTTTAGCTAAGACATTTGAATTGGAAGTATTATCTCTGTTTGACCAAGATCTCCCATATTTTGTCATTACAAGGTCAATTAGTAAGACTATTGTAATAGCTATTGCTTATGCATTAACTACTCCTGGATTCTTTTTATAGAAGACTGAAGTGAGAAAGGATTAATGTTCTACGGGTGCTTAAATAAAGCAAGTTTTCACATACTAGTCCTTCTAAAATCATTCCTCATCAAAGAACTCATTGAAACATTTTTTTTGTACAAATTTTAAAAAGTTGAAGTCTACAGTCATCAGGCTGTTAGTCATAGACACACAAAAACCTGACAAGCTTGCTTTTTATGTCTACTTCTGAATGCCACTCAGGATCAAGTGAGATAATTGTATCAGGATTTTAGCTTAGTGATACATGGCGTTAATAAATTAAAATTCATCCTAAGGAATGTAGTGGGAAGAAATGATAATGTAATCAAGTTGAATTTAATTTGCTAGATATTTTATAATGACATTTTAAGTCATAAGCAACTGTAATATACTTTACTATTAGAAACTCTTTTAATTAATGCAGGCCACCTTATTCCCATGTGGTTATGCCGTGGCAGTATCTGTGAAAAATTCTTCAGAGCAGGTAATAGGGATATGTTACATCTCTTTTTATCTTCTTTTTTTTTCTGAGACAAGCTTGTCTATTTAACAGTCTTGGCTGTGTCCCTTTTTTACCTTTTATGTTAATTCTTTAAAAACAACTACTTCTTTATTTTATTTATTGTATTATGCGTAGTTGGAATTTTCCTTTGGGCCACCAAGAAACTCCCAAATAATTTATTATGAATGCTTCTTATTAATTATAAGTGCTTAGTCTTAGCTTAGGCTCGTCCTGCTAGCTTTTTGAACTTAATTTAACCTGTTTCTATTCATCTACATTTTTCCTTGGGGCTTTTTACCTTTCTTTTATTCTGTATGTCTTGGTTTCCTGCTTCCTCCATGTGTGTCTGATTGGCCACTGGTTTCTCCCTGGTATCTCTTTTTCTTTCTTCCTTTCTAAGCCTAAATTCCTCCTGCTACTCAGTTTCCCTGCCTGCAAGTCCTGCCTATACCTCTTTCTTGCTATTGGCCATTTAGCTTTTTGTTAGACTAATCAGGTGCCTTAGGCAGACAAGGTAAAACAGCAACACATTTTTACATATAATTCAACAAATGCAACACGTCTTTACATAGTTATACAAATATTTTGTAACAATGAAACATCATTTCTCCTTTTTTTTCTTCAAACCTGCTCTTATATGCCTCCTTGTTCCCTTTCAAATTCATGGATTTTTCATTAATTTTGTTACATGCATATGTGTATGTAACCTGCCCAATCTGTATGTTACTTGTCTGTATGCTGTCAGGGTTATAATTAGGTTGAAGGGAGATAAATACACAGGGAGAAAGGAGAGCAAAATAATAGTATGGATATGTGAAAAAAATCACAAGGATTCATACTGTTAAGTACCTAAGAAACTATAACACACACATACTTTAATTTAGTATAATGTTATTTGTATGTATGATTCAGGGCTCACCATTCGGTATTGGATAAGCATTTCGTGTACTCTTCCCACAGTAGGACTAAAACTGTTTCTCCACTCCCGGCATTTGTGAGTTCCCTATAGTTCTTTGTGTAGGGCTGGTTGGTCCCTTGTCCCTTTAGCTTGCCTCTTGTCCTTATTCAGCTCATATTTAAGCAGCCATGTTAATGAGATTTTATTGGTGTAGATTCTGACATTCCTAGGAGATACAATGTCACAGCAAACTCCATGATGCTCTGGCTCTTATAATCTATGTGTCCCCTCCTTTACAATGTTTCGTGATACTTACGTGTAGTGATATTTCATTTGTATTTTAATAAAGAAAGTTTAGCTGAAGATCAGAGAGTAAGTGGTAGCACACACCTTTAATCTCAGTAGCCACACTAGTTTGCCATAGAAACCTGGCGGTGCACGCCTTTAATCCCAGTGGTGCACATCTTTAATCCCAACCTAAAGACTGGAATGCAAGACAGGAGGAGAAAGCTCTCAGACACAGTCTCATCACCCTGTTATTTGATTTCTCTGTTAGATTGCCTTCACATATGCATTTATTTCAGGAAGCATCGACTGTATCAATACCCATGCCACTGCACACTACTTCCGTGGCCTTAGTTTTAGCTGTTTCTCCCTGTATACACTCCCTCGTCCCTCTATTTCTCTCCTTGCACCTCCCCTCACCAGCCTGTACCTTTGTATTCTATTTCTTCTTTCCTGATGAGATGCTTCTCTCCTCCTTAGTCTTTTGCTCTATGCTTAATCTCTGTGATTATGTATATCCACATGTAAGCTAATACATGCCACATTTGGCTTTCTGTGTCTGGGTACCTCACTCAGGGTGATTTCTCCCCCTAGTTCTACCCATTTACTGTGAATTTAATTCTTTTTAATGGCTGAGTAATATTCATTTGTGTAAAGGTTCCAATTTTTATTATCCATTCATATTCATGTCTTGAATATGTTATCAATTTCTGGGCATTATTAATAGAGCAGAAATGGACATGGTTGAGTAAGCGTCTCTGTGGTAGGATGAAGGTTCCTTTGGGTAAATGCCCAAGAGTGATAGAGCTGGATCACGAGGTAGATCAGTTCCCATCTCTCTAAGGTAAATCCACACTCATTTCCATAGTGACTGTATGAGTCTGCACTCCTACCAGCAGTGGATGAGTGCCCCCCTTATTCTACGTCCTTGCCAGCAGGAACTGTCACTCTTATTATTGATCCTAGGGATTCTGACAGGTGTAAAATGGACTCTCAAAGCAGACTTGGTTTGCATTTCACGAATGACTGAGAATGTTGAACATTTAAGTCTTTCTCAGCCACTTAAGATTCCCTATTGAGAATTCTCTGATTAGATCTATACCCCAGTTTTAATTGAGTCATTTGTTTTCTTGATATCTAGCCTTTTGAGTTCTTTATACATTTTGTTTGAGTTTTTTTATATAATTTTGGATATTAGCCCTCTATTAGGTGTGTAGTTGATAAAAAATATTTTACCATTCTGTAAGCTGCCACTTGTCTGTATGCTGGGATCTTTTGCCATGTAGAAGGTTTTCAGTTTTATGAGATCCCATTTATTAATTGTTGAAATTAGTGTCTGTGTTAATAGTGTTCTGCTCAGAAAGTCTTTTCCTATGTCATTGATTTCAGGAATCTTCCCTTCTTTTTCTTCTGTTAGGTTCAAGATATCTGGTTTTAGGTTGAGGTCTGTGTGGGAATTCCTTTCCACCAAATTTATTTTGGGAGGTGGAGTGTCTCAGCAATAGGGTGGCTTCTTTGTGCTGACATGATCTCTTATAAGGGAGAGGAAAGATCTTCCATGTATTTCTGGTTTCCTCATCAAAGATCAGGTGTCCGTAGGCAGTTGAATTACACCTGACTTCTCAACGGAAAACATGAAAGCCAGAATGTCTTGGATAGATGTGCTTGCAGACACTAAAAGACCATGGAGGCAAGCCCAGGGAACTATTCCCAGCAAAGCTTGCATTCAACATCAATGGAGAAAAAAGATATTCCAGGACAAAAACAGATTTAAACAATAGGTAGCCACAAACCCAGCCTTACACAAAGTACTAGAAGGCAAAGCACAAGCCAACAACTCCCATAATAACACAGACATTTGACAACTCTCCACCACCACAACTCAAAGAAGGGAAACACACAAACACTACCACCAAAAAAAATAAATAAAAATAACCAGAGTTGACATCCACTGGCCATTAATATCCCTCAATATCAAATGGACCTAAGAAACAAGCCAGTGTGGCTATACATAAGTTCTTTCCCCAAGCTCAGGCAGTTTTTAGACAAGCAAGTGTCTCCATTCATTCCCTTTGAGGAACTCTCAGGCCCTGACACTAACACCTGACTGGTGCCTATTGTCAAGGCCAATGGTACACTCCTCAGCCCCTCCCTGACCTGACCTGAGAAGCCACACCCCAACCCAGTTCACAGGCTCCTCTTTATCTAACTAACTAACTAACTTACTATACAGCATAAAATGTTTAATCTCTTCTCAATGAAATGCTGTTCTCAGCCATTCGATGAATTTATTCTCAGATAAGATCAGATCCTGTCCAGCAGGGGTGTCTTCTTTCCATTTTTCTTCTTCTTTTGTTTGTTGCAGTCAGTCTAGATGTGCTGGTCTATGGTGTGTGTGTGTGTGTGTGTGTGTGTGTGTGTGTATGTGTCTGAGAGAGAGAGAGAGAGAAAGAGAGAGAGAGAGAGAAACGGAATTGCTATTTATTTGAAGAGTTTTAATGATTTAATATTCAGCGATTTCCAGCCTTATTTACCAGCACATTTATTATTACCAGTGAGCACCTTCCTCTGAAAACATTGGAACCCCCCCATCTGTACATGTCATATACGTGTGTGTGTGTGTCAAATTCCATTTCAGGAGCTGCTTTGCTGACACTCACCCAGCACCAGTGAGATGGAGGCCACCATTTTCTTAGCCAGTTATGTTTCAGGACAGTCAGGAGACAGAAAGAAAGAAGGAAGGAAGGAAAGAAGGAAGGAAGGAAGGAAATAAATGATGTACATTCCCAACGAAAAAAAAATTAAGTAAATTTTAAAAAGTAAAAAAATAATTAAGAAAGTAAGTAAATATATACATAAAAATAGACAAATAAGCAAACAAAGAATAAATAAATGAATAAAATATTATTATTTAATTGAAACTTTCAATAAGTAAATAAATGAGTCAGGCTGAGCAAATAAATAAACAGATGTATGAAAGAAGATAAGGAAGTGAAGGAATAAATGAACAAATAAGTAAGTAAGTAAGTAAATAACTAGGTGGGTCATTTTTTAAAGAAGTAAGTAAATGAGATGGGCTGAACAGATAGATAAGTAAGTAAGCAAGCAAAGAAATACACAAGAAGTCATTGCTCGATCAATCAATCAATAAGCAAGCAAGCAATAATGAAAAAAATGAGACACATCCATTAATCCATAAAAGACAAAACATGGAAATAAACATGTAAACTGGTCAACCCACCCACGTTCACTCTGACTCTAAGATTATAAGATACACATTGTGAGACATTGACCCCTCCCATGTGTCACATTCTGAGTCAGTGACCCCTCCCATGTGTCACATTCTGAGTCAGTGACCCCTCCCATGTGTCACATTCTGAGGCAGTGCTGCCCCCTCACGTGTGTCACATTCTGAGGCAGTGGCACCCACAAAGGGGAAGAGTAAGTCCAAAGGAATCTCAAACCTGGAGCCAGGATTGGGGTGTTTTTGAGCAAAGAGGAGATGACTTTTGAGTGACAGGTAAGGGCCTCGTACTGTTGCTGACCTAGTCATTTTCCTGTGATCAGAAGACACCTCTGGGCTCTGGAATCAGGTTGATCTACTCTGGACTGATGGCAGCAATTACAGAGCTTCAGAGGACAATGGAAGAACAAGCTTGCTGGCTGCAGCTCAGAGAGGGTGCCATAAATGGATCTGGAATTTAAGCTTGAAGGATGATTCTTTAAGGTTCCAACTTAAAAATATAAAACCATGAATGCATGAGTGGATGGTGTTGGGCTCAATACCACATTCAAATACTTAAAGCATAATAGGCACACACAGTGTCAAGTTGGGAGCATAGGCCCCAGTCCCTCACATCTGTCCCAGCCCCAAGGCCTGGTCTGGACTCCAAATCCCAGCAGGCCAGGTCCTGACCCCATCCCCAGGGTACTTAAGTGATCTCCAGAAAGAGGAACACTTGGTCTCCCTTTCTTCCTCTCAGGGGCTGTATTTCTGCAGCTTCCAGGTTCCCACTTGGGGCCATCTGAGAGCACAGATCTGCTATTAAACCTGGATATTTCTCTTTTTTTCTTTTCTTTTTTTTTCTTTTTTGGATTTTCCGAGACTGGGTTTCTCCATAGCTTTTGGTTCCTGTCCTGGACCTAGCTCTTGTAGACCAGGCGGACCTCGAACTCACAGAGATCCGCTGCCTCTGCCTCTCGAGTGCTGGGATTAAATGCGTGCGCCACCACCATCTGGCTAAACCTGGTATTTCTTAATTTGGCTTGTTTTGATTTAACTTGATGGGGAATTTTTGCATCGCCAGAGAGCTTGCTTTACACAGTTCAAAGCCAGGTCCACTTTTGCTCCTGTAAGCCTCTTACCAAAATCTTTTTAAATTGAGCCTGCTTTGTTCATTTGTATCAGACAGACTCAATTTAAAAAGATGTTTGTATATATATATATATGTGCCCATGGTTTTTGGTCTCTGCACTTTCACCCCTCCCTTCCCTTAGTAGCCAGTCTCTCAAAGCACCATGCTACCAGAGGCACTGGCCCCTCCCCCACTCCCTCAAGCCCACACTTCCCAACCCCCTCCTATGGAGCTACATTCTTTCCCCTTGCTTTCCCAATTTAGAGGTTCAACTTCCACCTTTCCCTTCCCCTACCACCTCACTGCTCCACTGCTGAACTCCCTCTTTACACTGGGCTAGCCCCTCCCATGCTCCCTTTTCTCTTCCAAATCTCCCTCAGGTAGAAAAGCAGCTAGGTTTCTTTTCTACTAATCATTCTGTTTCCTCAGTCGGTACCAGATATTAGGAAAGAGTTTAAAAAAGTTGAGGATGGTCCCCAAACTTCTATATGGGAATTGGAGAATATGGCCTTTAAAGTTTTTAATGCCCGAGAGGAATCAGCTGCGTCTTCCCGACAGACAAAGCTACAACAATCTATAGGCCCAGGTCTTAGCAGCTGCCCTAAGGTCACAGGAAGGGGGACAAGGGAAGCCAACCACAGGGCTCTATCAAAGGTGGTCTAAATGGTCAATTGGCACGATATTGCACTACAGCTGCTCTGAGGTTGTGCCCTATCTGCCAGCAACCCAGACACTGGAAATCACAATGCCCCTGTGCGGGCTTGTCCTCTAGGCCATGCCATGGAGGTCTGGCCTCATCACCATTGGCAAGTGAAACTCTGCCAGCCTTCAAATGTCTCAGCCTGACAGAGGATTGACGCTGCCCAGACTTGGTATATCCTGTAACCCTCTCCTAGCCTAGGGTCATGCTACAAGTGGTGGGTAAATCCATTATTTTTATTTTCACTTGGGCCTTTAGTTTCCCTCACCAATTTCAGCTATGGGGGTAGACAGGACCTGTTCCTCCCCACTTAAAACTCTGCCACTGCCCTACATTCTTGTAGGACAATTATATCCTTAGCCACTTCCCCAAAGCTTTGTTCCACTTCTTGGAGTCCCTTTTAACCTCGCCCATCTCCAAGATTCTATTTTACAGCTTCATTCCTCCTGCCAGACGTGTGCCCAGGCCAACCCACAAGGAGTTCTCCACATACACCAGCTGCATGGACACCAACCGGGCAAAGATTGGCAGGTTAATTTCACTTAAATGCCTACTCATGAAAAAACTTCGTTATCTCTTAATACTTGTGGACACTTTTACAAGGTGGATAAAAGCATTTCCAGTCTCCAGGGAAACAGCAGATGTGGTGGAGCTCAACATCTCCTGGACAATGGGACTCATCAAACAACAACTGAGCAAGCTTTCCATTGAACTCAGGTTATCTTGGCCCTCGCCTCAGGGCCAACCGGCATTCCCCTATGGGCCTTAGCCCCTTTGGGCTGCTTTATGGCAGGCCCTTTCTCCTTAACCATCACCTTCCAGTTCAAACTCCACCACTGGTGGGGTACCTACCCTACCTCTCCCTTTTAAGGTCCCTTCTCCATTCACACGCTGACAGTTGTCTTCCTGCCACCACACCAGTGGACCCTAATGCCCCTAAACCTGCCCTGCTCTCCCCAGGGCACAGAGTACCCCTCAAACAGTTAACTCCTAGGTCTCTTGAACCTCGATGGACAGGACCTCACATGGTAATCCTCACCACACCCTCAGCTGCCAAGCTCTTGGGACACCCATGCTGGTACCATCTCTCCAGGCTCAAGCGGGCACCTACTCAAGACACTTGGTCTGTCCAGCAGACAAGACCCTCCACCCTCCACTTTTCCAGGATGCCACAATGAAGGGCCTACCTGTTCCTCATCCTGGCACACTCATCTTTAGCAATAACAAGTTTTTTTTCCCTAGACACCTGCCTTCTCCTCTCCCCCAAGGAACAGATGCCTGCCTTCTCCGGGATGACACTTCATGGGATGCCTTTCCAGCCACACCTCTTGCTAAACATGGACACCTGGCTCTCCCCTTCCCCACACTGCCCCATGCCTGCAGGAAGTAGCCAGATTTGAGTCTATGCCCTTTTTTCCCCAAAGAGCCCTATGGAAGGTAAGTGCCACTTGGCCACAGACCTGGAGTCCTGCCCAGGGGACTTACAGCCTACCTGGATTGTACTCTGCCTCATTATTTTCTTTTTTTAGGATCCTTGACAGCCTTGTAGGAGCCAGAAAAGACTTTTAAAGGCCTGTAAGAGAACCAAGCTCATGGATATCATGGCACAAGTGAGAAATGAGAGGTGGAGGGAACTCTGGCAGTTGACAGTCTTTCCTTCTGGGTGTCACTGATGTAAAATGTTGGGTTTTGACAATTTGGCAAGACATGTTCTTATGAGCAGTATTCTTTCCCATATGTCAATTATGTGTCCACAGAGTTTAGAGAGAAAGGAACTCGCCCACACTGAGATTTGGGCTTTGGAAAGATAATCTGACAGTGTGTTTTGTTTTGTCTTGACTCACTTTCTTCCTTACTCCCTTTCTCTGTCCTTAACAAACCTTCATTGGCTGTGTGTGTGTGTATGTGTGTGTGTGTGTGTCTGAGAGAGAGAGAGAGAGAGAGAGAGAGAGAGAGAGAGAGAGAGAGAGAGAGAGAGATGGGGGAATATTTCTGGGGATGGATCCCAATGCCTGTGTTTGCTCTCTAACAGATACACACCATTTAGCTTCACTTCCAAACTCTCACACACAGGAATCATGTATTTTTTCCAACCAGCAAGGATTTCAGACTGGCCAACCATGGTATGCACAAATGGAGACTGGTGACGGTTCTTGTGGGAGTGATGACCCATCTCAGGGGGCTTGGAAAATGCACTTGTTGTCTGGTCAGAGACACCATTGCGCTACCACATACCACTGACAGGCCAAGCCACTAAGGATACCTTCCTGGAACTCATGAGTGCACGTTGTGGAAGCTACCCTGGCACTAAGCCTCTCCACATGCTGCAATGGAGATGGCTTGGAAGGAAACTAAGGCCATGCTCCTATTCCTACATCAGATGTCTCTGAGGTGAAAAATAGGGACCTGGAAGGGCTTTTAAAACAGCAGAGCTCAGAGCCTGCTGACTTTTCACAGGCATCGGCCTGAAGAAGGAAAGCAAGCCACAGCCAGGTCCTCTCTCCTGATCTCTCCAGCCTTGGAGTGTGTGAGCTCTTTGAATCTCCCTCATGATGCCCCTTTCCTTGCTGGTACAGATGTCTTAGGCAGTGCCTACCTTGCCTAGTCTGATTCCTTCCCACATGTTTCATCCACACTTCCCTAGACTCCCATCGGGTTACACACCACAGATGTTTTGGCCTAGCTATTCATGGAGGCTTGCTGACATCATGGCATGACTGATGGCTGACTATGAACACCTGCCTATGGCTTCTGGCACATTCAGCGGGTAGACACATTACAAGTGTTACAGCTCCAGAGGGAAAGGTACACTGACTTGTTGGGAAGTCAGGCTATACCTGCAAGTATTACAGATCTGAGGGAAAAGTATCCTGACTTGTCAGGGAGTCAGGCTGTACCTATAGCAGTGAAGGGAGGTGTCCTTGACACCTACAGCTGTGAGAAAAAAGGAATCCTACTTGACGGGTAGTCAGGCTATACCTAAATCTGGGGTATGGTGAGGGATGGTCTCCCCATCAGATGTAGCAAATCCTACAGCTCTCTTAGAGTGCACTGGTACAGCTGAGCTCTGCTCCAACCTTCCAAGAGAGCTTCCCAGCTGAGGTATATAGCAGAAATTCTAATTATTCTTAATAAATAAAATCCAGAGTCATATATTAAGGGATGAAAGCTAAAGGATCAGAACATTGCTGCCAGTCACTAAAGAGATGTTTTACCTCTACCAATGTTCAAACCAAAGGGGCAATCTTGTCCTCAGACTGTCTCCTCAGACTGCCTTGAGATCCTGTCTCTTCCCATCTTATATTCCTCTCTCCTCCCAGCTGTATCGCTCCTGTCTCCACCTCCCTGTGCTGGGATTAAAGGCGTGTGATCATAAGTGCTGGGATCACCTTTGTGTGTGGTCTGTTTCTCGTTTAGACAGATTCAATTTTGTGTATCCCTGAGTGGCCTTGAACTCACAGAAATCCGTCTGCCACTGTCTCCTGAGTTCTGGGATTAAAGGTTAGTGCCACCACTGCCTGACCTCTAGGGGCTTAGCTCTGCACTCTGATCTTCAGGCAAGCTTTGGTTAAAACACAAACTAAGTATCACTACAGAAGTATCCATTTCTTCTGCTCTGCTCCCCTAAGGGAACATCTCAGCAGAGGTATCCATTTCCTCTCAGCTCTGGCCCAAGATATTACTTCTGCTTCCCTGAAAATAAGAGACACCTGCAGGAATGCAGCAGTCTCCTCCGAATCCAGTGAAAAGTTGTTACTCACCTGGCCTGAGAACTGTTTCTGCTCAGCTTCTTCTTCTGGTTACTATAGAACAGGGTCACTATGAGCTGATAGACAGGCAGTGCTGGCTGAGCATTGGGAGGGAAACAAGCCTTCCACACACAGCAGCATCATGCTATCCCTCTACAGCTGTCAGCACCAAGCCTTCCAGAGAGGCTGGGTTTACTTTCTCAGGGTCACACAGCACTAGGTGTGTCAGACCAGGGCCCACACACTCACCTTAGGGTCATTCTGACTGCCTCCTTCCTTCCTCCAGTACTGTCTCTGTGTTTTCTTTTGGGTAGAAGGGACTCAGGGGACAGATAAAGCATACATATGCAGAGTGGAGGTGGTATTGGGGCTGTTTTCTGCAGGTGTCCAACCCTTTTCAGAGGACCCAAGTGACTTGCTGGTGTAGCCCCTATAGATGGGAAAGCTGTGGATACACAACCTTGTTTTCAGCTCTTGTAGGCCACTCAAGAAGATCCTTCTTCCTGCTGCCTGTTTGGGTGGTTGCAACTTGAGCCTGATCAGGAGCCAGCCTGTGGCAGAGCAAGACAGGTCTGGTTCCTCTCCCGGGAGCAATGACAGAGGAAGGGTCTGACTCAGGTCTAGGTTCCAGACTGTGGTTGAGCGGGGCTAGCTGGGGCCCTGGAGAGAGATGACAAGCAAAACCCTAGAAGCTACAGTCTGCAGTGTAAAGTCCTGATTTGCATCAAAAGCCACCAAACAGGAGGAGGCAGGAGGGGAAAGTCCAGCCCCTGGGATGCATCTCTGGCACTGGCTGAAGGACTCTGGCTCAGTTTCTTCCCCAGAAGTCCATGTGTCTGGAGAATGGAAACCTGAGCTGCTTTTGGTTCTCAAAACCAGTGGAGCAAAGCATGGTGGGTCTCACCTGTAACTCCAACACTTAAAAGGCTGAGGCAGGAGGACTGCTATGAATTCAAGGACAGCCTGGACTACAAGATGAAGAGTGTATGAAAGCACACAAAAGCTGCTGGGCACACACCTGTCATCCCAGTGCTCAGAAGGCTGAGGCAGAAGCCGAAGGACAGTGTTTCAGGTCAGCATTTCCAGCTCAGACTAAACTATTTAGCATAAATTTGTTAAAACCAAATCAAACTAACTAATGTGCTTCCTCTCTCCTCCCACAGCAACAGTACATGAAACTGCTTCAGCAACAGGGCACACTTAGAGAATACTGAGCCTTGTTACACCTGAGGAAAGTTTCCTTGACAAAGTGAGTTCAGAACGCAGGGCCAGTCTCTTGCTCATGTTTTTCCCCATGGCCAAAAATGGTGCTAATGGCTATGGGTAGGTCACCACATGGTTCCCGCCACAATGGGGAAAATCTCTGAGAAAGACTGGCGGGTGTAGTCTAAGTCAACTGTCTGCTTTGGACGGTTCCATCTGGTCAGGATTCCAGGTCCGGGAAACTTGACCAGGATAGCATTGCTGAATCCTCTAGGAAAGTGGGACAGAGCAAAGCAGGTAAGCTAACCCTCCCTGTAACAGCTATTACACTCCCAATAAAACAGTAACCAGGGATTTCCCAGGCAACTCCCATGTGGTGGACAGAAGCCAAGTTTGCAAACTGGGGAGTGAAAATGTGGGAAGGTAGAGTAAAGCATTAGCAACAAAATGCAGGGTGTTTTAACCTCAAGGATCAAAGGTAACAGGAAGGTAGTAATGCCAGCAAACAGTGCCACTAATGGACCCAGCTGAGATGGCTCAGAATGTTGAGGATGGGCAATATTGAAAGAGATATAAGAGGCAGGTTAGGACCTGGGTGAACATGGTGCAGAGGGCACAGGGTCTGCAGCAGTTGCCCCTACCAGGGGGAGGGACTAGGTACTTGGCAGTGGCAAGAAGGGGTGGAGTCCTCTTTCTTGCTTTACACATTCACAAATCTGTTTAAACACATCTCCATCCTGTCTCACAGCAAGCCCCAGGAACACAGTTGAGTCTTCCAACCATGGTGCCACCACACTGGACCAGGACAGCTACAGCGACACATGCACTATGCACACATGCACACAAACACACAGTGGCTGGAATTCCATCAGCTACACTATAATTTCAACCTCTGTAAGCATCAGACACCTTGACCAATGACCAAAATGACCAGCCTCAGCCACACTGACCACCTCACCCAAATGTCAGGATACACAGGAGGCAGAGGCAGTCCACATAGGGAGGAATGCCAAGACATACACAGAGCAGCACTGTGCACTCTGGAAGGTTTCTTTCCACTATGGTGCTCCACAGTAGGCAGCTCTCTCTGGTCCCCATCAGCAGTTCAGCCTTCAGTCCAGTACCAGGGCAGAAAGGGCATTCAGGTCTTTCATGTATGGATGAGCTACCAGGGTCTGGTTGATCTTCAGCTTTTGCTCAGAGTCAGGGAAGATCTTCAGCAGTGCTTCCCTCGGGTCACTGGTATCTGTGGAAGATCTCTGTGCTGACATGAGAGAGTTCTGCTGTATTCTGGGAACAGTAGCCAGGGGTGTAAAGTGTGGCTGCTGAGGAAGCCAAGAGCCTGAAGAGGCTCCCTGGCTCCGAGATGGAGGCCAGTGGCTGGTGTTGGTTACTTGGCTTGTGGGGCTCAAGAATGAGCCCACATTTGGCAGGGCATTGAGTAGCAGTGCATGTGTCTATAGATGAAGTGACCATGGTGAGAACGGCAGGGAGAAACCCTGTAAAGCACATATGGCTGACACTGAGAGTCTGGATGCTAGGTAGTTCCATGTTTTCTGAAGGCCAGAGAGCCAAGGGGATGTAAAATCGGCCCCCATAGAGTGGCCTATAGGGCACCTGGTCCATTTCCAGACCAATGAGGGAACAAGAGCTCCTGGGATGGACAGTCCCTCCCAAGCCTACTGTCTGAGGGTGGGCCATGGTGGTTGGTTCTGCAATGCTCCTGCTCTTCTGGGGGGGGGGGGTGTTCTAGGCAGTATCAGCTGACTGGGAAAAGTTGCCTCTGGGCAAGAAGGCAACTCCAAGAGGCTCCTGGAATCCCTATCTCCAGTGAGGTCTGGATGGGGCGTGTGTACTCTCAATGCATATGCATCCAGGGGACACCTGTCCTGCTTAGAAACTTTTGCCGATTTTAGCTGCAACTAAGAACTGGGGCTAATAGTGACATCAACATCAGAAGCTTGACAACCTGCAAATGCTACATTAACATTAGCGGCATCCACTCAAGAAAGAGTGATGACTAGTGGTCACCAACCATTTGAAGATGACATTAGGTGAGAGGAAAAATGACCAGCAGGCCTGATCCTGCCACCAGGCTACTGAAGGAATGGAACAGGTAGCAAAGAATTCACCTCTAGTATGACCTGGGCCTTGGCTCATCATAGGACACACACACAGCCTCAAACACAGGCCTTGAGGCCTAAAATGCTACGAGGATTTCCAACATAAGATGTGGGATTGAGGAGGTGAAATGGACTAGTTTATAGCAAGCTGCCATTTCCTTGGCTCGAGTCAATGCCTCACCAGTGTGATAAAACCCAAAGGCTATACCTAGGTCTGAGTGGGCCTGAGGAAGCAAGTGCCATAGGAGTGCGAGCTGGGAGCTGATCTAGTCCCAGGACACTGGCAGAGCAGGATTGAGCCAGCGACCTGATCCTGAGCAGCCTAGAAACAGTGAACCCTACCAGAACAGGTACAGGGAGTAACTGCTGAGGATCCACACATGAATCTGGGACCTTCAAGGAAGTAGACCTAAGTCAGGACCCCTGTGAGTCTGGGTGTGAATCTAGAACTTCTGAGGAACTAGGCCTGAGCCAGGACCTCTGCCAGTCTGGGAAGAAATCTGGAATCTCTGAGGCAATAGACAGGAATCAGAGATCTCTGCAGGGCCAGGCATGAGTCTGGGACCTCAGAGGGAGTAAGCCTGAGCCAGGACCTCTGTGGGTCCCAGCATTGGCCTGGACATCAAAGGGAATAGGCAGAAATCAGAGATCTCTGCAGATCCGAGCTTGAGTCTGGGACCTCTAAGGGAGTCAGCCTGAGCCAGATCCTCTGAAGTTCTGAGTGCACCTGAGTCTGGGAACTCTGAGGCAGTAGACTGGAGCCAGAGACCTTTGCAGGACCAACTCCAAGCCAGAGACCTCTGCAGGAGTGCATCCAGAACAGGATTTACAGAAACAGGTCAAAGATGGTAATTTAAGACATAGTAGGCTTGAGAAAGCAAACTCCAAAGGAGCAGAGCAAAGCCCATGAGTGCTGAACTATCTCCAGGAACATGAAGTAACCAATGGGGTAACTAGAACTGTGACACTGACTGTACTATGAAGAACAACCATCTGAGATTTAGATGCACTGACACATAGAAGATTAATCAACAGAATCTCACACAGACCCAACCACATATTAGAGGAAAAGATGAGTAGAAAAGGCAAGAACTCACGCAACATCACAAAGAACAACACAACACCAGTAAAACCTAAAGACCTTACAACACCAAGACTTGAACAACCAAATATAGATAAAGCAGAAGAAAATGATCTAAAAGTAACTTCAAAAGAATGTTTGAAACTCTTAAAGAAATGAGAAATTCCCTCAAAGAAATGGAGGAAAAGACAAACAAAAAAATCAGCAAATCCCTTAAAGAAAACAAAGAAAAAGCAATCAAACATATGAAAGAAACCACTCAAGACATGAAAACTGAAATAGAGAAAATAAGGAAAACACAAGCCAAGGGAATTATAGAAACAGAAATCATGAGAAAATGAGCAGGAACCACAAATGCAAGCATGAACAGCAGAATACAAAAGATTGAAGACAGACTCTCAAGCGCTAAAGATACAATGGAGAAAATAGACTCATCATTTAAAGAAAATATTAAATCTAACAAAAGCTTAACCCAAAATATCCAGGAAATATGGGACACCATGAAAAGGCCAAATCTAAGAATAGTAGGTATAGAAGAAGGTGAAGAAGTTCAACTAAGAGGCACAGAAAATATATTTAACAAAATCATAGAAGAAGACTTTCCCAACCTAAAGAAAGATATGCCTATGAAGATACAAGAAGTTTACAGAACACCAAATAGACTGGATCCAAAAAAACATTCCCTCGCCACATAATAATCAAAACACTAAACATTCAGAGTAAAGAAAGAATATTAAGAGCTGCAAAGAAGAAAGGCCAAGTAACATATAAAGGTAGACTTATCAGAATTACACCTGCTTTCTCATTGAAGACAATGCAAGACAGAAGGGCTTGGTCAAGCATTAAGAGACCACGGATGCCAGCACAGACTAATATACCCAGCAAAACTTTCAATCACCATAGAAGAACAACACAAGATATTTCATGACAAAACCAGATTTAACCAATAATAGCCACAAACCCAGCCCTACACAAAATACTAGAAGGGAAACTCCAACCCAAGGAAGTGGGCTACATCAATTTATAAAAACAGACAATTGATGGTCTCATAGCAGCAAACCCCAAAGAAGGGAAAAATGCACAAATTAATATTGCCAAAAATGAATACTAAATTAACAGGAGATAGCCATTACTGCTCATTAATATCCCTAAATATAAATGGACTCAACTCACCTATTAAAAGGCTCAGGCTAACAGATTGGGTATGAAAACAGAATCCTTCCTTCTTCTGCATACAAGACACATCTCAACTTCAAAAACAGACATTATCACAGAGTAAAGGGCTGAGAAAAATATTCCAATCAAATGGACCTAAGAAACAAGCTGGTATAGCTATCCTAATAGCTAACAAAATAGACTTCAAGCTAAAATCAATCAAAAGAAACAAAGAAGGACATTCCATATTAGTCACAGGAAAGATTCATCAAGAGGAAATCTCAATACTGAACCTCTATGCCTCAAATACAAGGGCACCCTTATATGTAAAAGAAACACTTCTAAAGGTTAAATCAGACATTAAACCCCACACACTAATAGTGGGAGACTTCAACACTCCCTTCTCACAACTGGACGGGTCAGTTAGACAAAAAATGAACAGAGAAATAAGAAAACTAGCATGTTATGACTCAAATGACTTAACAGACATATTTGAAATATTCCATCCAAACAGAAAAGAATATATTTTCTTCTCAGCATCTCATGGAACCTTCTCAAAAATTAAAAACAGCTCTCCGTGCTTGGCTTAGGTACAGGCGACATGGCAAAATGCACCAAGAGGTCCGGATTGTCAGGAAATGTGGGACCCGCTATGGTGCCTCCCTCCGGAAAATGGCGAAGAAAATTGAAATCAGCCAGCACACCAAGTACACGTGCTCCTTCTGTGGCAAGAACAAGATTAAGAGAAGAGCCATCGGCATCTGGCACTGTGGTTCCTGCATGAAAACAGTGGCTGGTGGGGCCTGGACCTATAACACGACTTCTGCCGTCGTTAAAAGAAATGGACAATTTTTAGATAAATACCACACACCAAAATTAAATCAAGACCAGGTGAACAATTTAAATAGACCTATAAGTCGCAAGGAAATGGAAGATGTCATCAAAAACCTCCCAACAAAAAAAAAGCCCAGGACCAGATGATAATACTTATACTCCTTAATGTGTTTCACATAATAGAAACAGAAGAGTCACTGCCAAACTCTTTTTATGAAGTTACAGTTACCCTGATACCAAAACCACACAAAGACTCAACCAAGAAAGAGAATTACAGAACAATCTCACTCATGAACATCTATGCAAAAATTCTCAATAAAATACTGGCAAACTGAATCCAAGAACACATCAATAAAATTGTCCATTATGATCAAGTAGACTTCATCCCAGGTTCAACATAATGAAAATTTATCAATGTAATACATTATATAAATAAACCGAAAGAAAAAAACCACATGATCATTTCATTAGGTGCTGGAAAAACATTTGACAATATTTAACACCCCCTTTATGATAAAGGTCTTGGAGAGATTAGGGATACAAGGATCATACCTAAATATAATAAAAGCAATATACAGCAAGCCAATAGCTAACATCAAACTAAATGGAGAGAAACTCAAACGATTCCACTAAAATCAGGAACAAGACAAGGCTGTCTATTCTCTCCATATCTCTTCAATATAGTGCTTGAAGTTCTAGCAATAGCAATAAGGCAACATAAGGAGATCAAGGGGATTCAAATTGGAAAGGAAGAAGCCAAACTTTTGTTATTTGCAGAAGATATGATAGTGTACATAAGTAACCCCCAAAACTCTACCAAAGAACTCCTACAGCTGATAAATATGTTCAGTGATGTGGCAGGATACAAGATCAAGTCAAAAAAATCAGTAGCCCTCCTATACACAAGAGATAAAGAAGCAGAGAGGGAATCAGAGAAACATCACCTTTCACGATAGCCACAAATAGCATAAAGTATCTTGGGGTAACAGTAACCAAGGAAGTGAAAGATATATTTGACAATAACTTTAAGGCTTTGAAGAAAGAAATTGAAGAGGGTACCATAAAAATAGAAGGATCTCCCATGCTCTTGGATAGGAAGGATCAACATAGTAAGAATGGCAATTCTACCAGAGGCAATCTATAGATTCAATGAAATCCCCATCAAAATCCCAACAAAATTCTTCACAGATCTTGAAAGAATAATAATCAACTTTATTTGGAAAAACAAAACACCCAGGATAGCCAAAACAATCCTATACAATTGAGGAACTGCGAGAGGCATTACCGTCAATGACATCAAACTCTATTACAGAACTACAGTAATGAAAACAGCTTGGTATTGGCATAAAATCAGAGATGTTGACCAATGGAATCGAATTGAAGACCTGGATATTAATCCACAAACCTATGAACACCAGATTTTTGATAAAGGAGCTAAAATTATGCAGTGGAAGAAAGTAAGCATCTTTAATAAATGGTGCTGCATAACTGGATGTCACCTTATAGAAGAATGAAGATAGATCCATATATATCACCATGCACAAGACTCAAGTCCAAATGGATTAAAGACCTCAATATAACTCTGACCACACTGAACATGATAGAAGAGAAAGTGAGATGTAGCCTAAAATACATGGGCACAGGAGACCACTTCCTAAATATAAACCCAGTAGCACAGACAATATGGGTAACAATGAATAATGGGACCTCCTGAAACTGAGAAAATTCCATAAAGCAAAAGACACAGTCATTAAGACAAAAAGGCATCTGAATGGGAGATCTTCACCAACCCCACATCAGACAATGTTCTGATCTCCAAAATATATAAAGAACTCAAGAAAGTAGACATTAAAATTCTAAATAACCCAATTAAATAGTGATGTACTGAAGTAAACAGAAAATTCTCAACAAAAGAATTTCAAATGGCCAAAAGATACTTAAGGACATGTTTAACTTCCTTAGCTATCAGGGAAATGCAAATCAAAACAACTTTGATATACCATCTCCTGCCAGAATGGCTAAGATAAAAAACACTAATGGTAGCTTATGCTGGAAAGGATGTAGAGCAACAAGGTGAACACTCATCCATTTCTGGTGGGAATGCAAACTTGTGCAACCACTTTGGAAATCAGTGTGGCAGTTTCTCAGAAAATTGGGAGTCAACCTACCTCAGGATCCAGCAATACCACTCTTGGGAATATATCCAAGAAATGCCCTATCATACTACAAAAGCATTTGTTAAAACATGTTCATAGCAGCATTATTTGTAATAGCCAGAACCTGGAAACAACTTAGATGCCCCTCAATGGAAGAATGGATAAAGAAAGTTTGACATATCTACACATTAGATTACTACTCAGCAGTAAAAAACAATAACATCTTGAATTTTGCATGCAAATGGATGGAAATAAAAAATACTATCATGAGTGAGATAACTCAAACCCAAAAATATGAATATGGTATGTACTCACTCATTAGTGAATTCTAGCCATAAACAAAGGACACTGAGCCTATAGTTCGTGATCCTAGAGAAGCTAAGTAATGAGGTTAACCCAAAGAAAAACATAAATACATCCTCCTAGAAATAGGAAGCAGACAAGATCTCCAGGTTGGGAGCATGGGGGTGGGAGTGGGGTGGGGGGAAGGGGAGATGGGGAGAGAGAAGGGAGAAGGGGAGGGTTGGGGAGAGCTTGGAGGAATGGGATGGCTGAGATGGAGTACGGACTGATATGGGAGCAGGGGAAAATATATCTTAATTAAGGGAGCCATTTTGGAGTTGGCAAGAGGCTTAGCTCTAGAGGGGTTCCCAGGTGTCCATGGGGATGTCCCCAGCTAGGACCCTGCAGTGGATGAGAGGATGCCTGAAATGGCCTTGTCTTGTAGTCAGACTGATGATTATCTTGAATATCACCATAGAACCTTCATCCAGAGACAGATGGAGATGGAGACAGAGACCCACATCGGAGCACTAGACTGAGCTCCCAAGGTCCAGTTGAAGAGCAGAAAGAGGGAAAATATAAACAAGGAAATCAGGACTGCGAGGTGTTGGTCCACTCACTAAGACAGTGTTCCTGATCTAATGGGAGCTCACCAAAGCCAGCTGGACTGGGACTGAACAAGCATGGGATCAAACTGGATGCTCTGAATGTGGATGACAATTGGGGCAGATTGAGAAGCCAATGATAATGGCACTGGGATTTGTCTCTACTGAATGTACTGGCTTTTTGAGATCTTAGTCTATTTGGATGCATACCTTCCTAAGCCTGGAGGGAAAACAGAGGGCCTTGGACTTCCTATAGGCAGGGTACCCTGCCCTCTCTTAGGACTGGAGGGGGAAGGAATGACTGGTGGAGCAGGAGGGAAATGGGAGGAGGGGAGGAAGTGGAAATTTTGAATGGTATTATTTATAAAGAAATAAAAAATAAAGAAAAAAAGAAAGAATTTTAAGAAGACACCAGAAAGTTGAAAGATCTCCCATGCTCATTGGTAGGCAGAATTAACATACTAAAATGGCAATCTTACCAAAAGCAATCTACAAATTTAATGCAGTGCCCATCAAAATCCCAGAAAAATTCTTTACAAACCTCAAAATAATGATAATCAACTTCATATGGAAAAGCAAAAAACCAAGGATAGCCAAAACAATCCTGTACAATAAAAGAACTTTTGGAAGCATCACAATCCCTGACTTCAAACTCTACTACAGAGCTACAGTACAGAAAACAGCCTGGTGTTAGCCTAAGAACAGACAGGAGGGCCAATGGAACTGAATTGAAGACATGGATATTAATACACCCACCTTCAAGCACCTGATTTTTGATGAAAAAGCAAAAAATATAAAATGGAAAAAGAAAATATATTTAACAAATGGTGCTGACATAATGGATATCAACATGTAGAATGCAAATAGACCCATATCTATCACCATGCACAAAACTCAAGTTAAATGGATCAAAGACCTCAACATAAAGCCAGACACACTGAACCTTATAGAATAGAAAGTGGGAAGTACACTTGAATGCATTGGCACAGGGAATCACTTCCTAAATATAACTTAAGCAGCACTGACACTGAGAGAAACAATTAATAAATGGGACCTCCTGAAACTGAAAAGCTTCTGTAAAGCAAATGACACGGTCAACAAGAAAAAACGACAGCCCACAGAATGGGAAAAGATCTTCACTAACCCCACATCAGACAGAGATTTGATCTCCAAAATATACAAAGAACTAAAGAAATTGGTCACCAAAAGAAAACATAATTCAATAAAAAATGGAGTACAGACATAAACAGAGAACTCTCAACAGAGGAATCTAAATTGGCTGAAAGATACTTAAGGAAATGCTCAACATCCTTAGTCATCAGAGAAATGCAAATCAAAACAACTCTGAGAATCTATCTAACACCTGTAAGAATGGCCAAGATCAAAAACACTGATGACAACTTATGCTGGAGAGGTTGCGGAGGAAAAGGGAACACTCCTGCGTTGCTGGTGGGAATGCAAGCTGGTACAGTCCCTTTGGATGTCAATGTGGTAATTTCTCAGAAAACTAGGAAACAACCTTCCTCAAGTCCCAGTAATACCACTTTGGGGTATATATCCTATATCCAAAGGATGCTCAATCATGCAACAAGGACATGTGCTCAACTATGTTCATAGCAGCTTTGTTTTTCATAGCCAGAACTTGGAAACAACCTAAATGCCCCTCGACCAAAGAGTGGATAATGAAAATGTGGTACATTTACACGTTGGAGTACTACACGACAGAAAAAAAAATGACATCTTGAATTTTGCAGGCAAATGGGTGGAGCTAGAAAACATCATTTTGAATAGGTAACCCAGATACAGAAAGACAATTATCGCAGGTACACACCCATAAGTTGATTTTAAAAATAAAGCAGAGAAAACCAGTCTACAAATCACAATCCCAGAGAACTTAGACAATGAGGGCACTAAGAGAGACATACATAGTCTAATGTATATGGAAAGTAGAATAAGACAAGATCTCCTGAGGAAACTGGGAGCATGGGAACAATGGGGAAGGGCTGAACAGGAGGGAAGAGGCAGGGAGGGTAGCATAGAAAAATGTAGAGTTCAATAAAAATTCAAAAAACCCAAAGGCTCCCAGAGAAATGACAACAAGGCCAGGACACTCCAAGTGTGTTGGTCTCCACTGAAGGAGATGCCTGGGTGAAAATCAACCCACCACAGTGCTCCATCAAGTTCAAACTGATGATCCCAAAGGCTCAGGCTACAAATGACCAGCTTGCAGCCTTGAAAGATGGGACAGAAAGTGTCTTCTCCTTTTGGTACTTAGACCAACCCCATGCAAACCTGCCTGGAGATCCACAGAAATATAGCACATTTTGGTTTTAAAACAAAAAAGGTCTGCCTCTAGGTTAGCATGAAGGAATCTGTGGTTAACAAAGTCACCTGAGAATTCTTAATGTAGAAATAACTTCTACTTATCAATGTCAAACAGAAAAGCAAGCAGGCTTTCCCATGCAGTGATGGTAAACAGTAGCTGTCAGCCCTCACCCCCACCCCCACAGTGGTTTCTGAGCAGGACACAAGTTCACATCAGCATTGGACACTCAGAACAAATGGCTGCAGAAAGTGCATGGGAAAAAATCCCATCCCACACAAAGAACTAGTAGTGACTGTTATCACCAGCTTGAAAACCTGCTTCTTCTGAGATCCTCATGAATGTCTGCGTGCTCTTAGAGTAAAATGAAAAGGATCCCCTCACAGGGCAGGCCTAGACCCTGGCACATGATGCAGAGGCAGAGGGTCAGAGTTTGAGCTTAGCCTGCTGACTCAGAGGAAACAGTCTAAGGCAGGCAGGCAGGCAGGCAAAAAAAACACTGAAAAACATCACACTAAAGAGTAGCCCTGTGGTGCTTGCTTGACTGGCTTCTACATCAGTCACATATCGCAAAGTCTAATTAAGGCTTAGAAAAATTTCAAGTGCCATTTCTAGTTTTCAAGGACAGCATTTGTTGCAAAGCACAACAATTGGTTAAAATTAAAAAAAAAAACCTTTCACATACAAGGGAATACATGGAAATACCTTTAAAAAGCCCTCCTTTAGGAGAACATGAGCAAGGAAATCAGGACCACGAGGCGTGCACCCACCCACTGTGACAGTGGAACTGATCTATTGGGAGCTCTCCAAGGCCAGCTGGACTGGGACTGAATAAGCATGGGTTGAAACTGGACTCTCTGAACAAGGCGGACAATGAAGGCTGATGAGAAGCCAAGGACAATGGCACTAGGTTTCGATCCTAATACATGAACTGGCTTTGTGGGAGCGTAGCCTGTTTGGATGCTCACCTTCCTGGACCTAGATAGAAGTGGGAGGACCTTGGTCTTCCTGTAGAGCAGGGAATTTGGACTGCTCTTCAGTATCAAGAGGGAGGGGGAGTGGACTAGGGGGAGGAGAAGTGGAGTGGGGATAGGGGGAAGGGAGGGGGGGAGGGGGCAATATGTGGGAGGAGGGGGAGGGAAATGGGAAACGGGGAGCAGTTGGAAATTTTAAGTAAAAAAGAATAAAAAAAATAAATAAAATTTTGATCCAAAAAAAAAAATTAGGATAAGAACCTGTAAGTACTTTGCCACTGTGTCTAGCAACTACTTGTATATGCCTCCAGGGAAGGTGAAAATGTTGCATTCTTAGTCACTTTAAAGAACCCCAAGGTCGGGGATGGTGGAGCATGCCTGAAAACCAGTACTCAGAGATAAGTGGATCTCTGGGAGTTCAAGTCTAGTCTGGTCTACAAAGTGAGTTCAAGGTCATCTAGAGCTGTTATACAGAGAAACTGTGTCTCGAAAAACCAATAATAAATAAGTAAATAAATAAATTAAAAAAATAAAACTGTTAAAAAATAAAAAAAAGAAATAAAATAGCCCAGCAGAAAACCAAAAAAAAAAAAAAAAAAAAAAAAAAAAAGCCCTCCTTTAGAAGAAATTCTTCTTGGCGAGGTCTGTTTGTTTCTTCCCAGATCATCAGGAACCATAAACATGTCCCCCATGAAAGTGTCTGAAGCAGTCTACATACAGCACAGAAAGGCACAGTGCTGACCACCAGGCCCCTTCACTGCTAGGAAAATGGAGGAGTGATGCGGAAGATAATTCCCTTACAGGAACAGCCTAAGACCCACTTCCTCTGACTAGGACCCATGTCCTAACAGCCCAGTTGCTGTGATGTCACCAATGGGTCATCCATGGAGAAGGTCAGCACAAACACACTTCAATCACCTCTCAGTGGTGCCACCAGACAGAGAGTAAGCACAGGAGCCCTTAGGAGGCTACTCTACATCCATACCATAACAGGTCACAACTTTGATAATGATGTGTTTATTTATTTCATAGAGTGACCCCAGAACACTGTTCCATTTCACTTTGGTGATAGTCATGGGCTCCAGTAAAGCACACTGTCTCCATTCTTTACGTAAGAGTTTTGAACTGAGTGAGCAGCTGGTATGTGTGTGCTATCTGCATATATACAACTCTGACCATGCACCACCTGCTTAGACAATAATGATGACACTGTCAGTGCTTTTTAGTTATTTTTTAAGTGAATTTTTATGTGTGGATGTTTTGCCTGTGTATTTGCCTGTGCACCATGTGTGTGCTTGATGCCTAAGGAAGTCAGAAGAGGGTATCAGGTCCTCAGGAAGTAGAATTTCTAAGAGTTGTGAGCCACTATGTGGGCTCTAGAGTTTAACCCAGGTTCTCTGGAAGAGCAGCCAGTGCATTTAGCTGCTGAGAGATCTGTCCAACACATATATTGCTTTTTCCAAGTATGGTATAGAACAATGTATGCCATAGCAATTACATGGATATGTATCATGGGCAGAACTCATCAGTGATTCTGTAACATCAGCAATGAACACTAGTGGCTTGTATGCTCACCCACTTGAATTAGCTTCCCCACTTTACTCACTAGGTGAAAATACTTTTCAGAGGAAGAGATGCACACCTGTGATCCCAGCACTTGGGACACAGGAGCAGGAGAATCTCGAGTTCTTTGAGCTCCTTTACATTCATATCTTCAAAAAAGTTCTCAGAACTGCAGCCTCCAATTCAGGACTCCTTCCCTCCCTCTCTTTCTCCCTGCTTTCTGTTTTGTTTTTCAAGACAGGGTTTCTCTGTGTAGACCTGGCTGTCCTGAAACTCACTTCATAGACTGGCTGGCCTCGAAGCAATAGAGACACACCTGCCTCTGCCTCAGGAGTGCTGAGATTAAAGGCATGTGCTACCCTGACCAGTTTCCCTTTCTCTATTAAGCACACTGCAGTATATCACTGGTTTCCACCATCCCCACAGAACCAGTGGTCTTACTAAGATCACTATTATTACTACTCAGTATTTCACAGACACCTAGGATAGGACCAAACATCATAACCCACACTCCCTCTCTCTCCTTTTCCTATTTCTTTCGTTTTTTTTTTCAAACATCATTGCATATAATCCAGGCTGACCTTGAGTTTATTATAACATGGAAACTGATCTTGAACTCCTAAGTCTCCAGTCTCCACATCCTGTGACTGACTCCATTCCTTGACTTTTGCAAAGTTCTTCTGTCCTGAACTTCCAGGACATTGGCTCTACAGGGTTTATCCCTTTCTATTGTCCCTGTTCAGACTCCTTTGCTCTTCTGTCTTTGAGATCTGTAACACCTAAGCCTCAGGCCATCCAGGGCTTGCTCTTTGAATAGATCTTCTCTGTATGCCCTCTCCACTGGAAATCACAATCTTACGGCTTTAAAAAGCAACTGGCCTTAAATGCTACTCGTCCATAGATTCTATATCCAATAGAGACCAACCCTCAACTTCCAGGCATGTGTATGAGAGTTCCTGATCTACAGCCTCGACTTTGATGTTTAATAGACACTTCAGAATGTAAGCCTTCCACTCCAGAGGGAAGCTCTGGATCTCATCCTCAGCAGTTTCTTTTCTCATTTAACCTTTTCCAAACCATGAGTCAGTGCTGATGCAGCCCTGTGCCTCCTCCTTCTTTCCCTCCTCTCCTCACTTTAAAAAAGGAACCAACACCCCAAATACTCATTTATTCTTTGTGTATGTGTGTGTGTGTGTGTGTGTGTGGTGTGCCCACGTACCAACATGTGCATATGAAAGTCAAAGGGACAACTTTCTCACTCCTTCCACCTATATTTGGGTCCCAGGGCTCAAACTCAGGTTTCCAGGCTTGGAAAACAAGCACCTTGGCCCTCTGAACTATCTCCTCAGGCTGACTTTGTACTTTTGTAAATACTTGACAACAGCAATTCATTAAAATTCATGATGACTCTCTCACTGTCACATTATCATTTCATGGACTAGCAAGCTGAGGTATAAAGAGGTGAAAAAACATAGTGAATGGCCCATAAATTATTCCTCATCAGTGCATGAATGAATGATTGTGTGATCTCACTTATGTAATGATTACAACCTAGGGATTCCATAGTTGGGATGTCCCCCAATTGAGCTACAGCCATGTGTACTCAAAGTAGCTGGGATACAGAGGCAAGCTTCCATTCAAGTTGGTCCAAGACACATGAGCATTTGGGGACATTGTTCCTTCTCATATCTTTCCCATTTATGGTTATCTAGAAAAACCTCAGGGTTCCCAGAAAGTTAATTGTTATTATTGTGTATTTGCTGTGCTGAGATAAAATCCAGGGTCTTGGACATGCCAGGCAATGGCTTTACCACTGAGCTCCATCAAGCCCTGCCCAGGAGGTTACTAAATCTGTAGTAGGGCTGTGCCTGGCCCACTTTGTCAGCAGACATACTGATGGTATGTCATCTCTTCCTGAGTACTGGAGACAGGCTAATCAATTGTCTCTTTACCCTAAACAGTAGAGCCTTTCAGTAATGATGTCTTATAGTTGAGGAAACTTTCCAGTGGCCTATTGTATGAGATTGACTCTCTCCTGAATTGAGCAATAGGAAAAGAAACTGTTTGTGGAGACCCAAAGCCATAGGAATGGAGGGGGTCACTTGTACAGACCCAGCTGGCCAACACACCTGCTGTGGAATAATCATTTTGTACACTGTGAAGATGTGTCACTCAGATTGGTTTAATAAAAAGCTGAATGGCCAATATCTAGGTAGGATTTCCAGGCACAGAGGATGCTGGGAAGAAGAAGGATAGAGTAGCGAGGAGCCAATGCCAGGGCCGTATTACAAAGTAGTATAGGCATTACAAAGTAAAGGTAACCAAGTCACATAAAAGAAGTAGATTAAAAGAAATGGGTTATTTAAGTTATAAGGGCTAGTTAGAAACAAACCTAAGCTATCAGCAAAACTTTCATAATTAATAAGGCCCTGTATCATGATCTGGGAGCTGGGTAGTTGCATAGAGTAAGACTCACAACACACACCTGCTGAGCTAGGATGCTGCTAGCCCCCATGTGCATATCCCAAATCTTATCCATCTGTAGCTGTGTTCTGAGCAAATGGAATTCTCAGAGTGAATGGAGAGCCAGTATTGCTCCTTCTTGGAGCTCTTGAATTCTTTGTCTCCTGAAGCTTGGGGAAGGGATTGTTTTGCAAGGTCTGAGGACAGAGAGGTAGTGGGACTCCTAACTACCAGACACATATCCCGTAGGCAGCACTTCCACTGGTGAGGCCAGACTTCCCCTCTAGCTCCTTCTGTCCCTCTACAGTCTGCCCACTGCAGTCAGTGTGGGATCAGCTGTCACCAGACTGCTCAGTGGACAGCTGTCACTTTATAACTGTCATACATTCCAGTCTGGAAGGTAACCAGGCACTAAAAGCTGCTTTGCTTCAAGTGGCCAGGGCTCCGGACATCTACACAGTATTAAAGCCTTTTAAATGCAATGTTAGCAAAGTGTGTGATTCTATCAACTGGAAAGGCAGTGGCCCCTCCTTCCTGCTTTCCATTTGTATGTATGTCCTCTTTCCAAGCACCATCAAAGTTGTCAACTCGGTGGCAGAGTTCTTGCCCAGCATGACATCAGCACTGCTGACAGTTTTTCCTTGACAGTTTCACCAGTGACGGGAATGGACCAGAAGGCCTAAGTGCCAGTTACCTCAATAACCCACTGCACTGGAGTTGCTTAAATGAAATAATATCCTTTTCAGAATTGAAAATAAATGGCCACATGAAATTCATATGTGAACTTTCCCAAAACTAAGAGGTAGAAACAACTCAAATGCCTATCAATGAATGAATATGGATAAATAAATTGAGGCATATCCATTCATCTACTAGAATGTTACCTAGCCATATAAAGAAGTGAATTTCTGGTACATGCCACCTTGAAATCATTGTGCTGGGTGGAAAATGAAGGCTATGCACAAAGGGACAGTATTGTATCCTCTATTGATGCAAAATGCTGTCAATAGGAAAAGCTAAATAGACAAAAAGTCAAGGGATTGGGAACTGGCTACTTAAGTGTGTGGCTTGCTTTTGGGCTGATGAGAATGCTGAGCTAGACAGCGGTTGCTTGAGAAAGTGCTAGATGTCAGCAATGGCATATTTTCTGTAATACACATTTTACCACAAAAAGTTTTCATAAAAAATCAAAAGGGGGAAAATTCAGGAATATGTGGGCATTATCCCAAATCAAAATTTACTCCTCCTTCCCAAAGAGAAAATTAACCAACTAAAATGGTAACTGTCCAAGTGCATACATTTGTCAGAACTCTTTCACTAAACTCTGCCTCAGTTAAAAGTTCACCAATCAGTGCTTGAGCTGGCATCACAGACCCTAAAGCCTGAGCAGTGCAATCAGCATGGCCCTGGGCAGAGGTGACAGGAGAAGTTCTACATTCTGAAAGGGAAATCTCTGAATCTGTGGGAATGTGATCTTTTTTCCAGCAGGGCTGATTGGTGGGCCAGGTCCTCTGTCTGCTGTGCTCTGTCAGCTCTGAGAAGCACATCACAGTCCCTTACACCTCCACAGAGTTCAGAGGGATTCAGGTGTGGAGTTAGAATGGGGACAGATGTTCTGTGTCAGAGGTCATCATGTGTTCCCACCATGCTGTATCCACGTGTCCATGTTGTCAAGGGTTTCCTTTCCAGACCCAGGAAGCTTGAGTATAATCCACCTAACAGTTTTGTTTATTTTTTTTTATTTTTTATTTTTTTGGTTTTTTGAGACAGGGTTTCTCTGTGGCTTTGGAGCCTGTCCTGGAACTAGCTCTTATAGCCCAGACTGGTTTCGAACTCACAGAGATCCGCCTGCCTCTGCCTCTCTGAGTGCTGGGATTAAAGGCGTGTGCCACCACCGCCCGGCAACGTAACAGTTTTTAAGATGGGTGGAGTGACAGAGGCAGGAGGATTGGCAGTTTGAGGTCAACCTGGGCTCTGAAATGAGACACCATTCTACCCCTTCTTTCCACCCAAGCCCTTCATGATCTGCTGTTGGGCAGCCAATAATGACAAATACCCATGGTCATTAAACATGTTTAAAAGCACAGACTGGAAGAGATAGGAAGAGGATCACTGACTGGACATGTGACATCACGTCCAGGCTACCACCGTCAATGCAAAGTGTTTGAATCACCATGTGTTTGGCAAGTGAAAAGAAGGCCTTTGCTTCTTTTTAAATTAGAAGTTGGTTGCTCCAGGAATATGGAAGTCAGGGGCAGGAATAGAAGCTTCCATTAAGACTATTCACAAACTGACACAAACATTGAACAACCTTGACTATACTGATTGACTAGTTGATTTAGCAAGAGTATAGATTGACAGGTAGTCTTAGAAATTGACCTTATATTCCTAATCTGAATCAGCTAGATTCCTTCAGTACCCCCCCATCTAATTGAAAGGAACAGCCTCCCAGTTCCCCAGGACCTTTGTCTAGTTTAGTTCCTCTGACTTCTTTTCTGAGCGTTTCATACCGTATAGCAAAGGGGCTGTATGAATAAAATGGTCCAAGGCAAGTGGTGAAGTGGGGGTGTGATTTGAAACTCCAGGGAAAAAATGTAAATAAAAAGGTAATTTAAAAATATTCTAAACCCTACAGTGAATATTGGTTACGTTTCAACCTTTAGAATCTATAATTAGGTCTAGAACTCACATTAAACAGGGCATGGTGGTTTGTGTTTATAATCCTAGTAGGAGTAGAGGCAGAAGGACCAGAATTTCAAGGCTGTCCTCAGCTACAAGTGAACTTGAGGCTAGTTTTGGATTCACATAACCTTGCTTCAAAAAAGGGGGGAGGGGAGAGAAAGAAATAATCAAACTTTCTCCCCTCCACACTAAGCAAGTACATTTTATTAAAAATTTTTTTTTATTTTTAAATTTTAATGTGCCCAGGGGTTGAGGAGATGGTTCATTGGGTAAATCAAATTTAGCACACAAGCATGAAGAGCTGAGTTTGGAATCCAAGCATGGCAGCACACATGTGTAACCTAATCACTCCTACAGGAAATAATGGGAGGTGAAGATATAGAAACCCTAAAGCTCACTCACTGGTCAGCTAACCTGGCTCACTCAGGGGAAAAGTAAGAGAGAGGCCTAGTCTCCAGCCACTGGAAGATAAGAGTCAACCATCAAGGTAGCCTTCTGACTGTCACACATGTTCTCTGGAAAACACGTTCCTCCTCTTTTCCTCCTCCCCCTAAACACACACAAACACATGTATACATATACTCAAATGTACACATGTACAGACACAAACACATATACATATACATACACATACACATATACATACATACACACGACCACACAGATTTTGAAAACCAATCCAATTTTCCAAATCACCCTTGACTAAGAACTGCCAGACTCAGTTAATACCATGTACAGTCAGTACACTAAAAGTATTTCTAGAAGACACAGTCAGGGGTGAGGGCCTGTGGCCTGAGTCAATGGTGTCCATTCCCTATTTCATACATGATTCCCATGTAGCTATGTGAGACCATTCAACTTAAACAAGATTGAAGTGGGGTTGACATGAGGAAGTCTGAAAAGCTTACACTTTTAAAGAAAAAGTTTTGAAGATTTATTTTATTGCTGGGTGAACACCTTTAATTCCAGCACTTGGGAGGCAGAAGCAAGTGAATTTCTGTGAGTTCGAGGCCAGTCTAGTTTACAAAGTGAGTTCCAGGCCAGGTTCCAAAGCTACACAGAGAAATCCTGTCTTGAAGGCCAAAAAAAAATAAAAAATAAAAAGAAAGAAAAAAGAAAGAAAGAAAGAAAGAAAGAAAGAAAAAGGATTTGTTTTATTTTGTGTGTATGAGTGTTCTGTCCATGTGTCTGTGCACAGCATGTTCCTGGTGTCCTTGGAGGTCAGAAGAGGGAATCAGATCCCATGGATCTGGAGAGTCCACCTACCATGTGGGTGCTAGGAATTGAACCCAGGTCCTCTCCAAGAGCAGCCAGTGCTCTTAACCATGGAGCCGTCTCTCCAGCACACAGCTTACATTTCCTTCTTTCTCTCTAGTGTGTTTGAGTGATATCTGGAGCAGCAGCAGCAGCTTTTCTGTAATGGAGAGAAGATACCTGTGCACATAAAAGCCAATGCACTAAGAACAGCAGAGAGGAAACAGAAAGTAAGGTGCATCTCGGAGGGTTCTGACAGCTGAACTAACAATAAAAGGACTTATTAAGTAACATAAATAGATCCTGTGTAAACCCTGTGATCAGGTTTCTGTAATTTGAGAGCAAAACGATCACAACTACTGTAGTTACAAGCATAATGAAAAGAGGAAGCTAAAAATGGATGGAAATAGAAAATACTATCCTGAGTGAGGTAACCCAGACCCAAAAAGAAGATCATGGGATGTATTCACTCATAATTGGTTTCTAGCCATGGATAGGGGCCACTGAGCCTATAATTTGTGATCCTAAAGAAGCTAAATAAGAGGGTGAACCCAAGGAAAAACATATAGTTATCCACCTGGCTATGGGAAGTAGACAAGATTGCCGGGCAAAAAATTGGAATCTTGGGGGTGGGGTGGGATGGGGGTAAGGGGAGATTGGGAGAGAAAAGTGTGAAGGAGAGTATGGGGGGAACTTGGGGAAATGGGATGATTGGGGATAAAGGAAGGTTGGATAGGGGAGCAGGGAAGCACATATCTTAGTTAAGGGAGCCACCTAAGGGTTGGCAAGAGACTTGAACCTGGAGTGGCTACCAGGTGCCCAGGGCAATGTCCCCAGTTAGTTCCTTGGGCACCTGAGCATAGGGAACCTGAAATGACCCTATCCTATAGCCATACTGATGAATATCTTACATATCACCATAGAACCTTCATCTAGCGATGGATGGAGATAGAGACAGAGACCCACACTGGAGCACCAGACTGAGCTCCCAAGGTCCTAACGAGGAGCAGAAGGAGAGAGAACATGAACAAGGAAGGCAGGACCATGAGGGGTGCACCCACCCATTGAGACAGTGGGGCTGATCTATTGGGAGCTCACCAAGGCCAGCTGGACTGTGACTGAAAAACATGGGATAAAACCGGACTCTCTGACCATGGCGGACAATGAGAGCTGAGGAGAGGCCAAGGACAATGGCACGGAGTTTTGATCCTACTTCATTTTCTGGCTTTGTGGGAGCCTAGACAGTTTGGATGTTCACCTTCCTAGACCTGGATGGAGGGGGGAGGACCTTGGACTTTCCACAGGGCAGGGAACCCTGACTGCTCTTCAGACTGGAGAGGGAGGAGAAGAGGAGTGGGGGGAGGAGGAGAGGGGCGGGAGGAGGGGGAGGGAATTGTGAGGCGGGGAGGAGGCGGAAAATTTTTTTTTCAATAAAAGAAAAAAGAAAAGAGGAAGCTAAAACAGGCACTTTATCCTGGGCCAGTTAGAGTTAGCAGCCTGAAACAAACCCAGGCATACACCAGAAGAGGGGACCTCCACTAAGGAATTGCCTCCAGCAGATCGGCAGCAGGACTTGGGTGCTGTCTCATGCCCTCTGGGTCCTTCCTCCCTGGGACCTCATCTCTGCTTCCTGCTCCAGGACTCAAAGGGATCCCCTGGTGAGCTCATGCAACACATCAGGCTTGCCATCTGGAAGGCACAGACTCTCAGCATCACTGCCATGGCTGAGATGCATAGGGCTTTCAGTCTTACTTTTGACACTGACCTGCAGAATGAGGCACCAAGAAACAAGTCTCTGTGGGCAGCTGCCAGTCAGCAGGCTCATCTGTTCCTTCTCTAGCATCTGCCAAAAGCAGTTTCCCTTTTCTACAGTTCAGTCTTACAATAGAAGACTGGCCTGAGGCAGGTGCTCATTCCTGTCCGGGTCGCTGTGGCCAGAGGAGGACCGCAATATGTCTGGCTTTTCACACACCTGCCTGAGGTACTGGGACTCACTGGGGGGCAGGGAGCTCAGAGTAGTCCTGGTGCAAGAAAGGGGTGAGCTGGCCCTAGAGGCATATTCCTATAACCCCACCTACTTGGGAGACTAAGGGAGGAAGCTCACAAGTTCCAAGGCCACATGAGTAATTTAATGACAACCTGTCTCAAAATAAAAAGAGGCTGGGACAAAAATAAAGGGCTTCCCACGACATGAGAGGTCACAGTCTCTCAGATATCTGTAATGCTGTTTAGCTTTTTGTTAATTTGACACAAGCTGGTGCCATCTTGGAAGAGGTGTCTCAGCTGAGAAAACTTCTCCATCACAGCATCTTCTTGACAGATGATTGATGCAGGAGGGTCCAGCCCATAGTGAGTGGTGACACTCCTGGGCAGGTAGTGTTGGGGTGCATAAGAAAGCAACCTGAGCAAGCTATGAGGATCAAGCCAGTGAGCAGAGTTCCTCCATCATGTCTGCCTCAGTTCCTGCCTCCAGATTCCTGCCTTGCCGGGATGATGGACTGCTTGCTATAAGCTGTAAACTAAGGCTTTTCCTTGAGCTTCTTTTTGTCATGATGTTTAATCAACAACCAATGGAAAATGAAGGCAGCTGCTGAGGAGCGAGGGATAGCCCTGTTTGCCTTACTGAATCCTCATCTCACCAGGAGAGTAAGGCAGGCTCAGGGGATGTAAAAGAGTTGTCAAGAACTCACCCGGTGTGTGTTAGGGGTGGATATTTCCACAGTTAAGGGCATTCATTGGCAGCTCTTTCACAGGATCCAGGTTTGATTTCCAGCACCCACATGACAGTTCAAAACCTTCTATAGCTCCTGTCTCAGAACTCTGACATTTTGGGCCACCGTGGGTACCAGGAACACCTGTGGTACAGTAATGAGCATAGAAACAGATCCCTCTGAATGAATAAATACAGAGAAATCTGTAGTGTAGATAGAGCAGGAAATTTATAGAATAAGAATGAGTGCAACTTGGTGTAGTATAAAAATATTTCTTCTTGTGTGTGGTGTGGAAAATTACTAAGAGGCAATGTTAAGTAAAACATGTATGAAAAACACCCTTGCCATTTTGAGGTAAATGTATTTTCCAGTAAGACACAAGATGGGCCTCACCCTTCTGTGCCCAGCTGATACAGACTTGGAGGAAACATGTTTACCAGAAACATGGACATGAGAGGGACCTCTCCCCTCAGTGCCCAGTCGATATCAATAGCCTAGGATATCGGGCTATTGGAAGGCAAGTAAACAAGCAGTTGCTAATGTATATAAAAGAGAAGCAAAAGTAAGACAGTCATCTCACCATCACGATGGCTCTGGCAAATTGCTGAGCCTCATAGGGATCCTCCAAAAGCCTTGTCTTCCAGGACTCTGCCACCCAAGAGCAGAATCTTCCAAAGGCCCTGCATCCCGAGGTAAGACTGGTACCAGAATACAGACTAACTTCATGATCCAGCACCCAGTACCAGCCAGAGAGCAGAACATCGAATGCCTGCCTCCCAAGAGCAGAATCCTCCAAACGTCCTGCATCCCAAGATAAGATACTATCACCAGACCACACAGACTACGCTGTCAAGCAAGCTTCATGATCAAGCACACAGTGCAGTTGGACTTCCAGATGGAAGAAACCTAACAGTCCCTTTCATCCCTTTACAGAACAGATCAGGTCATATAGTGTGTGTGTGTGTGTGTGTGTGTGTGTGTGTGTGTGTGTGTTAGCAGGATTATTTAAGTAGGGCACTTT
Organism: Chionomys nivalis; assembly: GCF_950005125.1. Lineage (NCBI taxonomy): Eukaryota > Metazoa > Chordata > Mammalia > Rodentia > Cricetidae > Chionomys > Chionomys nivalis. The sequence goes on from NC_080086.1 coordinate 201,133,797, forward strand.
GTAACATGTGTTTAGAGTGTGAGTTGTTAAAAGTTATTGAAACAATGGTATTAATATTAGAGCATGAAATGTTAAGGGAAATCAATATTTTAATACATATGTTTAATGTTTGGTATTAGTATTAGGAAATGTTAATTTATAAGTTACATTAAGCTTAAAGAAGTGCTTCATGAATAATTGATGAGCTGAATTGAGGTTATGAATTGGTTTTAAGTATTAGGATTAGTAGGGTTAATAATTGTGATATTGAATTGCCTGTGTTTTCCCTTCATCAGTCCCCCATGCCTATTAAGATTGTAAACCCCATTGATGCATTGGATATTGAAATTTCTGGTAAAGACAATTCTTTCACTTGGCATGGTTACTCACTGATCTCTGGGGAGAAGGGCACAAGAGAACAATGAGCTGAGGAAGTCATAGTGATTGAAGTGGCTAAACTCACCAGCTCACGACAGGTACACAGGCATACATGCAAACCAAACACCCATAGAAAACTTTAAAAAAAAAGGAGAACACCCAGTTCAGTTCAGACCTGTCCCATATACCTTCTGTACAACACACATCTTTCCTTACTAGCCCACAGTGGGCTGGGCCCTCCCACATCAATCATTCATGATGACTATAGCCAACAGACATGTCCACAGGTATATCTGGTGGAGGCCACACCTCACTTGAGATTCTCTCTTCCCAAGTGAGACCATTTTGTATCAAGTTGACAAATTAACCAGCACAACACCTCCCTCCTCCCAACAAACCACACCTGACTCACCCCCTATCCTGCAGGACCAGGAAGACATTGGTGGCTAGGTGGCTCCTTTGGAGAAAGCAGCACCCCATGGGTCAGGGTTGTTCTCTCAGAAGAATGATGTCTTTTTTGGCCAGACATCTCCCAGACACTGGGTCTGGGGTTTTCCAGGTGAATTTCCCACTGTCTCACTCTCTGAACACTGCACTGTCCCCAGCTCCACAGGACAGGTAACAAAAATCACCCCACCTGATTTCTTATTCCATTCAGGGACAGAAACACCAGTGTTCCATTCCTATTTCCTTCTGTAAGTGGAGATCAGGACCCTCTCCAGTTAGGCCTCCCACCCCTCAGGACCCCAGAAAACTGCTTCTTCCATCTCAACTGGCCAGGTGGGAGATGCGTTGACTTCCAGAAACACAGGCTAGCTCCCATGACCTTCCTATCTTAGTGCTGGCTTATTAGACTTTCCTCTCATGTTGCCTAAAGGGTGTCCCAGAAGCAGCAGGGGGTCCAACAATGCCTGGTAATGCTGACCAGTGAAGGATCAGGCGTCTCAACCCCACCTTCTCTAGCACAGGTAATCCAAATGCTCTGGGACCATCACAAGACACAAGTGGATGATTAAATAGCACTTTGCTTCATGGAGTTATTAAACACATTATATAAGAGCAACCTCAGGTTATGTATTTCAGTGTGCATGGAAAACGTTCATTCCTCGCTTACACCTGAACCTTCCCTGAAGATCCCTCATCATTTATTTGCAGAATACCCCACATATAAAACTTGAAGCATTTCTGGTGCTAAGCATTTGAATAAGGTATCCTCAGGCCAAGTGTCCTTCCTGCTTTTCCTCTGGGATATTTGTGACATCATATTGACTTAAGCAAATAGAATCAGCTAAGAGATGTTTATTCAGCACCTACTATGCCTCAAGCAATCTTGCTTTAAACTGTTCAGCTACTTTGGGGATGAGAGAAAAATGGAGAATGGACTTGTTCTTGTGGCCCTTGTTGCCCACCCTTCCCCCATCCGGCTCCACACCACAGTCAAAGAGGTTTCCAATGAGCCATAACCCTCTTTTATACAATGACTTTCACTGGCTCCCCACTTACTTAGGCTACAGTCCAAATTACTTTGCATGAGTTAGCTGCTCTTTCTGATCATGCTGACCCTTGAGTGTGTGGTTTCTTCTATGGAGTCTCCTCCCCAAATGTGGCCTGAGATTTCTGACTCTTCATCTGTGTCCTAGATGTGATGGTGACAATAGGGAAATTCTGGGCTGGGTGGATGGACCTCATAGATGCTTTAGGGAGCTAGCCAGGCAGTGTCCCTGGGGATTATGCAAAGGCATAAGGGGGTGATAGTGGGTAGGTGAAGGAGGTATTTTGTCTCAGTCTGCAGCTCAGGTCAGAGGCAGGCAGAACACAGATGGTCTGGGGGGGGACTAGACACGCAGGTTCAGACATGCAAAAACCATTGAACATCCTCATCACCTTTTAGCCTCTTGATCCATGCACAACCTGGCAGCATCTGCCTCCCCATGCTCCACTCTTGATCCACACTCAGCAGGACAGTGTCCACTTTCCCCTCTAGGAGTCTGGTCAGGGGCCATAGGATGCTGCAGAGTGGTGGATGAAGCCTATGAAGACTCATATGGAAGTGGGGATAAAGTTCTCCCAGGAATAGTTGAGGTCAGGGTCCTCTGTGGGAGTGATGGAGACCAGGCGTCTACTAACATGGGCTTAGACTCCTACAAGCCCTAGAGTAATCCTTGTCTGGGAAAGAGTAGGTTCTGGATCTCTGAAGCTGTGCTACCTCAGACTTCTTGTGTGACTGCGGAAGGTTGGAGCTAAAAGGAACCATGTGCACAGAGTAAAGACATTGTTCAGGACATTGTAGGAAGCAGTAGCTGAGCCTGAGCCAAATCCTCTTAGGACTGCAGGGTTGTCCTTCAGCTAGCAACAGGTTGTCTGAGCTACAGTGTACTCATCTGTAAAATGGGAATAAGAACACCCATCTTAGACGGTCATTGTACCAATTAAAAGAGCTTATTCTTCTCTTTAGTAAGGACTATTCTCCCAGTTTTTGAAATAAAGTTTTAGTTGGAAACCTAGCCACCTCAGAATGGTCATGCTTTATCCATTTCTAGGGCATCTGTGATGGTTAATGTTGAAGGAATTGAGTGAAGGATGTCTCTGTTAAAATCATCAACCCTTCACATAGTCTGTGCAAAGTGTCCCCTGGGGACCTCACCTCACATTAACACCAACATTTTCTGAATCTGTGACCCATGAGAGCTGTGAGGTTTGAGTACACATGCACAGGCCACTCTCACTCTGTTTTACAAACATTCCTGAACTTTATCCTCAGGCTCAAGGTGAATTTGAAACTCTTTCATTCAAGACAAATGTTATCTCTAACCTCCATGCCTGGGCTGTGTAATGACTCATCTTGAACGTCAATGTGATTAGATAGTGATCTGTGAGATTAATAAAGCATCTCTCTGTGTCTTTGAAGGCATTTCTAGAGTTGATTGACATGTAAGACAGTAAATGGACAGGGGAGGACCGAGGATGAATGGGAACAGTGCCATGCAACAGCATAAGTGTGAAAGAGGAGAAACAGCCATCACATGCTAACTCCACTGTTCTGCAGAGAGCACATCAACATGTTGCTGTTGCCCTTGGATGTCATCTCATTCTCCAGTCCCTCAGCACAGCCCTACAGCAGTAGCTTTCAGAGGCTTCTAGCCTTCGTCTTCAGAACAATGCACATGCCTATCAAATATGCTATACTTATAAAATGCAACATTTAATTGTCAATTATTCCCATCAAAGTCTGGGTGAGAAAAAGAATTCATAAGATTAGGCTATAAACAAACTGGTTTTTTTCTCCCTTTCCTCTGATTAAAGTCAGTTACAATGCTGTGAAATGTCTTGGAACATGTGACAGGGAATGGGGAGAAGTGTTTGGTCAAGAGCCAACAAGAAACTAGGTCCTCAGCCCAATAGACTGAGATACTGAACTCTGCATATAACTGTGTATGAAAGTAAGATGAAGCCTATCAGTCTTCATTTCTCATCACTAAAGTCAAGGTGTTGGCTGAACTTTCTGAAACTCTAGCAGAAAATCTATGTTCCTATCTCTAGAAACTTTCTGCCTTCTTTGGTTAACAGCCCCTTTCCCCTTAAAGGGCAAGAGTGTTGAGTCTGGTTGAATCTCTCATATGGTATCACATTGGCACTCCCTTCATGTTTCCCTCTTGCATTTAAAAGCAACCTAGAGATTATACTTAACCCACACAGATAATCTATTCCAAGGGCCATCTAATGAAACCTTACACAACTTTAATTCTGACTTTTCATGTGCTATTAACACACTTATAGATTCTAAGGGTTAGATTGGGCATCTCAAATGTTCTCATGATTGTTGACTATATGAAGTAATGGACTGTTATCAATTTATTAAATCATTCACAATGCATATATTATATACACATCATTTACAGAAAACAAGGGTTCCTCATTCTTGTAACCATCATGTCATTTTAGTTTGCTTTAAACTCTAGGTCATGCTGCCAGTTTGCTTTAATAGCACAGACTATACTCTGGCATTGAAAACAAGAAATCCATGCAAAAAACAACACCCTAGAAACCACTGGAGGGGGTGGAAGAGGTTTGGGATTCTTGCCCACACCCTCTCCAGATAGTTATACCACTTGATCAGTCCAGTAGCTACATGGAAAAGATTTATTTACAGAGATTCTCTTTTTCATATTAATTTATTACTTAATTAGCTTATTAATTTTGTGTCTAAGTGTGTGTGCTCATGGGGGTGTGCACACACATGTACATTTCCTAAATCGCACATTTAGTGTCAGGTCTTTTGTACCACTATCTGGGTCCTAGAACTTGAATTCAGCTTGTCAGGCTTGGCAGCATGCACCTTTGCACAATAAGCTATCTCACTAACCCTTGTTTACTGGGATTTACTTTATGTGACCTCATTCTGAGCTCATTCAGGGACTAAGCTGTATGCAGGATGATTATTTTTTGGAGAGCCACTGGATGAGAAAAATGAAGCCATTTGAGTTGCCAAGAGGCTGAACAAAAGCATAAAGGAAATTTTTAGGAATGAGATGTCTACGAGGTCTTTGAAAACTTTAAACCTATGCCTACAAATTTACTACAAAAATGTGCATACCGGCCAATAAAAGTAGACATACATTCTGAACAGATACTTCGTTACAAAAGATTGGCAGGTGACAAATATGCATATCTGCAGATAATTCAACATTTTTACCCATTTGGGAAATACCACTGAAAACTATAACGAGACTATGCTGCAAACAACAAGCACTGAAGAAGATATGGAGAGCTAAGGGCAGGTTAGCCTGAAGTTACATGTAAATTAACCTCGAAACTTCATAATCCTGCTCCTAATGAAACTAGAGAAGTGAGCCCTACACTTCCATAAAGACATGTATGTCTCATAATCTTCCCAAACTATTCAATTCTTGAAACTATTCGGTGTAGAATTAAAAATACAACTCACATGACTTTATAGGGAGGAAGTTTCAGAGATCCTTCATGAAATCCTAAATTCACATTCTGAAATTCACCTGCATTTACTATTTAAACCATTTTTATATCAAAATGTAAACTGAGAGTAATGTTTATTAACATTCCATTTCCTAGGTAGCAGGGAGAATGACTTAGGTCACATCCACACCTATGCCTGCTCTGTCACATAGACTGAAAAACACCTCTTCCCCAGGGGATCTCTTAAATCACAATAGAAGAAACAGAATGGCATCAGCATAGCCTGACCACTTACTTAGGATGGTGTCAAGTTGTCTCACTCTCAAAAGGCTAGGAGACTCCTTTCTGTGTAATAGATGCAAATTGTGCCTTGCCAGGTCACTCAGAATTCTGAATGCCATACAATGTAAGAAAATGGGCCTGTATAATCCACCCTCTACAATCCATTCCCTTATATTAACTTTAATAAAGCCTGTGCTTCTGCAACAGGGTAGATGACTGTGTTTGCCTTAGGCAAAGATCTACCGACGCTTACCATCAGAAACTAGCATTCTAATCATGCGAGTTCCTGTCTTAGGCATCTGGGGAGAAGCTTCAAACCCATCTCTGACCTTTGTGAATAAAATAGATTAAGGGAGAGAATACCTTTGGGCTCTGTGTCTCGGAGCCATACTTTTTTTGTCAGGAGAGATCATAATGTTTATGAATAATCATGCTCCTAAAGGCTATAGTCTCCTATTTAAAGGAGAGGAAGATTGCCTGAGTTGAAAATGTTTCTTCTGCTGGTCTAGAGCACCTCTTGATAATTTTATCAAAATCTAGACTTCTTAACACATGCATTAAGTCCAAACATTTACAGGACATGTCAAAACTTTTCTCAACATCTTATAAACAGTTACAAACATTATCAGGTCAATACTATAATTCTAGAATGGGAATTAACAATAAACCCACAATTTAACATATCACACTTTTTTAAAATCCATAGTAATCAAAAGACAATAAAAGATTTTTCGATAGGTGAGAGTCCAATGACATTGCTGCTATCAAATACCAGTTCCAGTCTCTGAGCCGCAGTTAAACCCTCAGGCCTGCCCCCCTCTTGAGTGAAGAAGGGCTTCAATCATTTCTTATTTTGTGTCTTTTCTTCCATGAGGAGAAAGCTTAGGTCTTAGTTTGCAGGTCCAATATTTTAATCAAAATGAGTTCTGTGTCTCAAAGATTAAAACAGTCAAATGTTCAGTCTACATTTGAGCTCCAAAGTAAACAGGATTCAGACTGCAAACAAGTTGTAGTCAACATACAGCAGGACCTCTGTGACTGTGTGTGTGTCCCAAGTATCTGGAAGCAGCTCAGAATGGCATCCAGCAATGCAGAGTGTTGTCATCAGGTCCTGTGAATCAGGCACTCTTCTCTATGGGGGTGGAGAAGACTGTGGGCTTTTTATCCAACTCCTTTCACTCCGATTCCCCTATGGGGATGTCATCAGCTATGACGTCATCGGGACTGCCACTCCTTTCCTGTACATGCAGTCATCTCATCCAGCTTTATTTTCTTTCTGTGAAAAAAGGCACAAACACTTTCTGGACCCCAAATTAATATAGGGCTGGGTCTTTTTGTAATTCATCGCAAGCATTTTTTTCACCTTGCCTTAACAAAGGTCACTTTGGTGCCACCATGTCAGAATCTGTTTGCAACGTTTATCCATTTAAGCTGTTTTCAAGAAGTTACAGGCACACTCCCAATTCCTTTTTATTATTAACCATATATGCAGTTCTTCCATTGGATGAACCATCTGTAAGATTTAGCAGAATATCCTTTAAAGAATCTTTACCAAAATATAGCTGTGCAAATAACAGCAACAATCAGCTGGGAAAAGATTATTAATCTGGCTTTTAATTGAACAAACACAATTGTCCAAGAATCTTTACTTTAAAATTATCAATTAATTTAGTGCTTATTATAAGAAACATCAGTCATAGTCAGTACTCTGCTAAAACATCCCCTAGATTCCATATGCTCTTTTGTTCTGTTCAATTCTCTGCTTTAAATTAAGAGTTTAATGTCTAACTGGCAGAATGGGAAGGTGCAGTCATAAAAAGCAAACCATTTTTTTCATAAAACTGCTATATAAGTAAGTTTTGTATTCAATATACATGCTTGCAAAGGCTGAATCAAAATTAATATAATGTACTCTTTGATTATTGTATAGTATATTCTATCTGCTTGAGTACCTGTTTGGCAGCTTCTATAAGCTGTCTATTGGAAATTGGCTCAATGCTTCCTCTAAGAATTTTACTTAGTGGCTATAGGAATAAGAATATTATGAAGACTTTAGCCATTGTATCTATTTAAAAGTTTTTAAACTATGCTCCTTATAAGTTGTAAGTCTGCCTAGCTTACAGGAAAGTAGAAATAAGAAAGCACATTCAAAATATGGTGCTGGCATAACTGGGCATCAACATGTAGAAGAATGAAAATAGATCCATATTTATCTTTGTGCGTGACACTCAGGTCTAAATGAATCAAAGTCCTCAACATAAAACCAAACACACTGAACCTCACAGAAGAATAGGTTACAAGTACACTAAAATGCATTGGTGTATCTCAAATATAGCCCCAGTGGCACAGACATTGAAACAACTAATAAACAATATCTCTTAAAACTGAGAAGCTTCTCTAAAGCAAAGTATACATTCAACAAGATAAAATGACAGCTTATAGAATGGGAAAAGATCTTTACTAATCAACTCCAAAGCATACAAAGATCTCAAGAAATTGGTCATCAAAAGAAAAAATAATCCAACAAAAGTACAGGGTACAGACCTAAACAGAAGACTCTCAGCAGATGAATCTAAAATGACTGAAAGACATTTAAAAGATGTTCAACATCCTTAGCCTTTAAAGAATGCAAATCAAACAACTCTGAGAGTCCATATTATACCTATAAGAATGGCCAAGTTTTAAAACACTGATGTCAACTTATGCTAAAGAGAATGCGGGGTAAAGCAAAAACTCCTGTGCTGCTGGTGGGAATGCAAATTGGCACAGCCACTTTGGATTCTAGTATAACAATTTATATATATATATATATATATATATATTATGTATATATATATACATATAAATTATATATATATTATATATACAACAATCTGTCTGCATGTATGTCTGCAGGCCAGAAGAAGGCACCAGACCTCATTACAAATGGTTGTGAGCCACCATGTTGTTGCCGGGAATTGAACTCAGGACCTATGGAAGAGCAGGCAATGCTCTTAACCACTGAGCCATCTTTCCAGCCCCTAGTATAGCAATTTCTCAGAACATTAGACAATAAACTACCTTAAAACTCAGGAATACAACTTTTGGGCCTATACACAAAAGATTCTCCACCTTACCATAAGGACATGTGCTCAACTATGTTAACAGAATTATTTTGTCATAACCAGAACCTGAAAATAACATAAACTCACCTCTTCTACACAGATGATAAATGAGTTGAGATAGAAATCAGAGAAACATCATCCTTTACTAATAACTACAAATAGCATAAAATATCTTTGAGTAACTCTAAACAAGTGAAAAAAATCTGTATGACAAGAACTTTTAAATCTTTGAAAAAACAAAGTTAAGACATCAGAAAATGGAAAGATTTCCCATGCTCTTGGGATGGTAGAACCAACATAGCAACAAATGACAATTTTATCAAAAGCAATCTGCAGATTCAATGCAAACACCCATTAAAAATATAGCAGAATTCTTCACAGACAGCAAAAGAATAATCCTCAACTTCATAATGAAAACAAAACCTCAGGATAGCCTAAACAATCCTGTACAATAATGGAACTTCTGAAGCATCACAATCTCTTGACTTTAAACTTCACTACAGAGCCACAGTACTGAAAACAGCTTGATATTGGCAGGACATGCTCCCTCCATCTGCCACTTGGCTTTGTCTTTCTGGGTCTTTGTCTTTCTAGGGAGCAGGTGGTGCCCATTCCTCATTCAAGCTCCAGTGGGTGTAGCTGTGCTGATTCTTGCTATCTTTTCTTATTTATGTTAACTTGTAATCATAAAATTAGGAGAATTCCTGAATCTTCTCCTCTGTCCTATTGGCCGACTCTGGGTGCTGACTATGGGAGGTAATATTAGCTCTCTGAACTTTGTCTCCTGCTTGCCTTACATACAGGCAGGTTAGACTCAGCTCACTACTTCGTGTGGGTCAAACTCAGTTAGCTACAGTGCATGTGCGAGGACAATTTCAGTGGTAACCTAGGTCATTTTTGGGCCAAATGCCATATTCCCTTCATTCTTTCTACCCATTCAGCAGCATTAAAAGCTGCATCTTTGTGATCATAATGCCTACACACTCTAAATATCTCTGCCTTTGTTTCTGCACCACTTTAACGTCCTTTAGCTGCCAACATACATAACTGAA